>NW_024070208.1:13893669-14277805 GCF_014754425.2 Oryx dammah
CTAAGAGTTACTATCATGAGCTAATGTTTAATCTCAATCAATACTTTCTTGACTTATAACAAAATAATCACACAATGTTCTTCTTTTATTAAAAAAAAGGAGTACAGAAAGTTATATTAAATCAATATTGTGCTATACTCAATTGCTCATGTGGTAACTTTTTTATTAACTTGCTAATAATTTCTTTAGAAATTTTATACCTATTAAAGTTGTTGATAGTATTTTTTAGTATCTGTAAGGAACTATAATGATACCTTTTTTCATCCCTGACTATTGTATTTTCTTTTCCTGTCTGACCTTGTCAGTTCTAACAGACTTTTCAAAGAACAAAGTGGCTTGGATGATGGTGTCTGCTATATATTTGTTTAGAAATATTCGCTATTTTCTGCTCTGCTCTTTATTTTCTTCCTTCCCGCTAATTTCTTTCAGTTTTTTTTATCTTTATGAGATGGATATTCAGTTAATCAATTTTCAGACTTTATTCTAACATACACATTTAAGGCTAAAAATTTCCATAAAGATGGCTTTAGTTGCATTTTACACATGAAATTTTGAGGTGTCAAAATTTCATTATCATTCAGGTAAAAATACTTTCTAAATACCATTGTTATTTCTTCTTTGAGATATTTCATTATTTATGTAGAATAATTGTTAAATTTTTTAGTATAAAAATACTCAAGATTTTAGTGTTGTTTAGATCACTGTCTTGTCACTGATGTAGCTTAAATGAGTAATGATCAACTTTTAATCATTTGTAAGATTTTAATCCTTTCAAATATTTTGAGACTTGACTTCTGATCTGGTCAAGTTTGGTATATCCCATGTATAATAGAAAAAGATGGTTTTCTGGATTTGCTGTGTGTTCAATGCTCTTTATGTGTCTATATCTAAAGTTTGTTATAGTGTTCAAACCTTCTAAACACTTTTTGTCTGCTCTATTACTGAAGGAGATAATCAAAATCGCTTACTATCTGTTATTAAAAGAATTTTTTTTCTCTTAGTTTCATCATTTTTGCTTTAATTAGCTTTTATTATTAAGTGGCTAAAACGATGATTATTATAACTTCCAGGTGAATTAAAGCTTTAACCATTGTAAAATATCCTCTTTACATCCTGTATTATTTTTGCTTTAAAAGTCATCTTAGTATTAATACAGTTACAACTACCTTCAGGCGGGGATGGAGGGACAACATTGGCATCTGAATTTTATGCTTTTTTCCCAATTTTTTAACTTCTAACATCTTTATAGCCTTATATGTGTGCACACGTGTATGTGCATAGCATTAAGTTGGGTCTTATCCAATTTAACAACCTCTGCCCTTAGAACATTATGTCTATTTACAATTAATATGTTCTATTTACAGTTAATACAATTGCTAATATATTTAGATTGAAGTCTACTATACTACCGTCTACTTAGCTTTCTGAGGATCAGTATCAACTTCAATTGTGGGTTTTAGAAAAATTAAAATATCCTAAATCAAACTTTGCATCGGTAAGTATTCTTCAAGATTTAAAAACAAACAAGGAAAACCTCTGCAATACAGTCCTGTGAATGCAGTTACAGAGATGTATTAAAAAATATATCAAGTTTGTAGTACCAGGAAAAATACTCAATATTTTGTAATAACCTATAATGGAAGAGAACGTTCGGCCTGTATCTCTATTTACCTACCTATCTGTAACTGAATCACTTTGCTGTACTCTTGAAACTAACATGACATTGTAAATCAACAATATTTCAATAAGAAAATTTAAAAAAATAGAGCAAGTGATGACAGCATCATAAGGACATATGCACAGTCTCCTGAGAGGACCCCTGTGGAAGAAACAGAGCTCGTGATGCCTGGGGTCAGAAGGAACGCAGGAGGCTCTGAGAAGGAGGGAGGTGCATTTCAGGAGGAGACAGGATGTGTGGCAAGAAGTGGTGAGATGAGTGAGATGGGCTCACGCTAGACCCTCAGAGCTTCACGGGGTTGTTGACTGTGTTAGAAACCCACTTCCCAGTATAGAGGGCAATACCATGGTCTGATTTATGTTTTTAATAGCTTACTCAGGCAACTCTAGTAAAAACTGATGAGAAAAGGCAAGAATGGAAGTGGGTGGATGGTAAGGTTAGCCATTTTAGACTCCAAGAGACATCTCCCTGACAAAGACATGTCTTCCACTTGACAGAAGCAGGTGGAATTCAAAGTATCTCTCAGGGTGGAATCATCAGGAGATAATTAGTAACGACTTGTATGGGAAGCATGGGACAGGGTGCGGTTAATGATGGCATCGTCATTCCCGCTCACACAACACACGGATGTGTGAAGTGTTGGTAAGGAATTTTTACCTACAATGAAGTCTAATAATTATAGACCACTTATCAAACTTACTGATTAGCTTATCATTATCTTATTTTCATTACTTAATAAACTTTCCAAATTGCAAGCTTATGAAAACCTCTCATGGTTCTACAAACACCAGTCTTTAATGGTTTTCTTTTGCAGTTTTTGTGTTAAAAATGATTTCAAAGAAAACTGAATAGTACCCAACATACTACCCAATATTATTCTTCTCACAAAAGACATTATAAGGTTTGGTCAGAAACCCTCTCAGTGGTTCATATCAGGTTAACACTGACTCTAAAAAAATTAAAACGCAAAACTTTTGTTCTCTTGCACTTCTCACAAGAAAACAAAATTGAAGTAGACGATTCTGCTGAATGACAATTTGCTTTCCCCTTAACACAAAGCCTCAGCACCACTACTTCCAAAAGAAGCATTTCCATTATAGAAACCATCATGTTTCTCGCTGAAGTGATCACCCTCAAAACATTTATCGGGCCTGCCTTTCATCGAGGTTTTCAAGTTTTGACCTCTCTCTCGAAAAGAAAAGGATAAAGCCCCTAATGGAATTGTAAGACTGGTGAATAACAAAGTTTTTCTTTTCTTTCCCCCGGTTATAAAATGATGTGAAAAAACATCCAAAAGAAAGAATATTTTCTGAACATTAGAGAAACTTCATTTATAGGAGGGGGGGGGAACCACCCGCAACAATCATAAACTGCAAAGCACCAGTAAAAAATAATACACATTCCTCAGCTGCAAAAACCAAGTGATACAGATGCCAGAGGTCCCTGGAATGTAAACAACAGGCATGTGGGCTTCCCTGGTGGCTAATAAAAAAAGTCTGCCTGCCAATACAGGAGGTGTGGGTTCGATCCCTGGTCCAGGAAGATCCCACACGCCTTGAAGCAACTAAGCCTGTGCACCCCAAACTACTGAGCCTGTGCCCTAGAGCCCACGCCACAACTGCTGACACCCAAAGGACCCAGAGCCCCTGCTCCGCAATAAGAGAGGCCACCACAACGAGAAGCCCATTCACTGCATCTAAAGGGTAGCCCTTGCTTGCCACAGTGAGAGAAAAACCTGCACGACAATGAAGCTTCAGCATAGCCACAATAAAATACATAAATGAAATTTAAAAGTATTAAAAAATCATAATAAAGCATAGGAATGTGTGTTGGATTGGCCGAAAAAGTTTTCAAGTTTCTCCATAACGTCCTATGGAAATGAACATTTATGTGGAACAAGGAAGGGGGTGAAAGAGGAGGAGAGGTGTTGGGATCTCTCTTGCTTGCAATAGAGATGCTTCTCCTGGGGTTAAGGAATAAAGAGAGGAGAGAAAAAACAGTTGACGGATTAGACAGAACCTTGTTTTTCAAACAGCATGTTGTGAGCCAGTAATGAATGGCTTGTGACCAGAATTTATTAGGTAGAATAGCAGGTTATCAGAGTACATCATATGAATAGAGGTAATATTTTACGAAATGTTTCACATATATATGAATGTACTTTGTGAGGATGTGTAAATGTGTATTATTGATTTGTCATATAAAATGCTTTCAACTCTATGGGTGTGTGCTCTGCCACTCGGCTACGTCTGACTCTTTGTGACCCCACAGACTGACTGTCGCCCGCCAGGCTCCTCTGTTTATGGAATTTTCCAGGCAAGAACTCTGGCGTGGGTTGCCACTTACTACACCAGGGGACCTTCCCGACCCTGGAATCAAACCCGTGTCTCCTGCACTGGCAGGCAGATTCTTTACCACCGAGCGACCTGGGAAGCCCTTTTAACTCTGTGGTCTGTCACAAAAGGTGAGTCTGAGCTCAAGTAGTTAAGGTTCCCTGCTCCCTTCTTCTACCAGGAAAGGACTGTCTGTTAAATATCTTTTGCTCATTTTTTACTTGGACTTCATACCTTCAAAATAAGACACCGAGCTTTCGCTTTATCCCTGTTCCCGGTCACAGAACAGAGAAGAAAATCTTGCTTCCAAGGTTTCAGAAGTTATCCCTGCCTTGTCTCACTCTGTGCCACATGGTGATTCTCCTTAAGTCGTCCTCAAATCCTTTAGCCACACTAGATCACTGGGCTTTCAAAGATTAGGAAGATCCTGTCTCTGTTGGGTATCTGTTTGTTAGAGGGTCTTAAAAACTGGCATGTGAGCTGGCTTTATTTGAAAGTACATTCCTATCTAAACTATTGTCCAATGAAAAGGAAAAAAAAAAAGGATACAGTGAATCAGAATCACTTCAATGCTGTATAAACTTGGGAAATTATTCATCCTCTCTGAGCCTTAGTTTCTTTGGCTCTAAATTAAAGTTAATATTACCTCTGTAGCCAGATTGTTGCAAGGAGTGGAGATGATTCCTGCAAAGTGCCCAACAAAAGTTAGGCATTTGATAAATGACTATTTTGAATTATAATAACCCGAGAACCCAAGCACACAACTGCTTCTTATCCCTCTTCTGTATGAGCAGGCGTCTTGCTTCCTACCCTCATGATGAGCACTTTTCATCTCTTTTCATCCCGAGTGCAACACGAGGCCTGACACCTAGTAGATGCGTGACAAAAGTGGACAGAATTGAATTAAAAAAAAAAAAAAGGTGGTGCTGTGTTTTCTTGATAACGGAGTGTCCCTACTGCCAAAGCAATTATGAGGGCCAGTCTTTAGGCCCATATGAGCTTACTGGGCTTTCTGTGGACTAGGAGTGTAATCGCAACGGGAAACACCGACCACCCGAATGGTCTGACAACAAACGAAGTCAAGCTCCATCAGGTGAGTCACATCTGCCCTGACAGGAAGTTAGTGCTTCTCTCTGCTGCAAATAAAAAAGCTAGTAATTGAAGGCACTCAGGGGTCAAGAGGAGCCTCGCGCTTGGACTGAGGACAAACTGGTATTTCTGCCTATCTTCAAAAGCAGAGACTGGGTTGATAAGAGAGAACAGTTGTTCTGCTCAGAAACAAGCCCGTGACAGACTACATTGAAAAGAAAAGTCTGAAAGTGTTAGTCGCTCAATCGGGTCTGACCCTTTGTGACCCCGTGGACTGTAGCCCACCAGGCTCCTCTGTCCATGGAATTTTCCAGGCAAGAAATACTGGAGTGGGTTGCCATTCTCTTCTACAAGCGATCTTCCCGACCCATGGATCCAACCCAGGTCTCCTGCATTACAAGCAGGTTCTTTAGCATCTGAGCCACCAGGGAAGCCCGTACTGAATAGAAGCCAATCCTTATTTTCTCTTCCAAACTCTCCTCTGCTCCCATCTCTACACACACACCTCAAGCCCCTAAATCTGCACACACTGAGCTGTCTTCCCAACCCCAGGCCCTCAGGTGGCAAGGCCTCTCTGAGTACTTGTCCAAACCGACCTCAGCCGAGCCCTGCTCTCTGGTGGCCGCAGAGCTTCATCTGAGGGTGGAGGGGAGCCTGGGTCTGAGGTTTCTCTGCCGTCTCAGAGGAAGTCCAGATATCGTTAATGCGAAACGTCTGTGCCACCAAATAAAACAGGCCACGTGTGCCTCCGTAAACAGTCGGCCATCTCTAAAGGACCCTGGGGATGTATGAAGGTGTGAAGTGTTCTCATCCTTCCATCTTCAAAGCGACAATGAAAATACAGTTCTTGGTCATCTAGCCTTTCCGGCTGACCCGAGGGTGGCATCTGCTTTCTCTTCTGCCTTTAAACTGCTTCACAGAAATGATCTTTGTATCAGATTTCTTTATGTGTCCTCTCTTACACACACAAATAAGAGGCCCAGAGGAGGAGGAAATGGGAGGGTGGGGAGGACAGAACAGAATCCCACGGATGGCGTCAGCTGGAGGCCTGGGCTGCGGGCCCCCTGGTCTCCATGAAAGGTCGGCTGAGAACGCTGGGCCTTCCTGCTCCTCCCTCTGCTTTTCTGCCAGGCACCAGGGTTACACATTCCATAAAGCAAAGCCAAAGGTCACAGGTGGAAAAATGGCAAGGAACTTTCCGGGACCTGTGGATTTTCGAAAGTAGATATCCACGCTGTGTGGCAGTGTGTGTGTTCCCTGGGGGTGTCTGTGTCAGAAGGATGTTTCAGAGGAAGATGTCTCCTCCGAAACAAACCACAGAAAGTCTGACGTCCCCTGTTCTCTCTTCTCTTTCAGCCAACGTAGTCATATACAAATGTGAGAGCTGGATTACAAAGAATGCTGAGAGCTGAAGAACTGATGCTTTTGAACTGTGGTGCTGGAGAAGACTCTTGACAGTCCCCTGGACTGCAAGGAGATCAAACCAGTCAATCCTAGAGGAAATCAACGCTGATTATTCATTGGACAGACTGATGCTGAAGCTCCAATACTTTGGCCACACGATGCAAATAGCCAACTCACTGGAAAAGACCCTGATGCTGGGAAAGACTGAAGGCAGAAGAAGGGAGCGAGAGAGGATGAGATGGTTGTATGGTAGTACCAATACCATCAGTTTGAGGAAACTCAGGGAGACAGTGAAAGACAGGGAAGCCTGGCGTGCAGCAGTCCATGGGGTCACAAAGAGTTGGACACACTTAGCGACTGAACAATAACAACCTGGTCTGAGCCACACGGACCTCTGATAGGTGCAGGGCGGGATGTGGGAGGGGGTGCTGTATCCACTGGTTGAGGTTTTCCTGGTAATGGCAAGGGGAAATTGAACTACCGCCTTCTGTATGATCCATATATAACAGTGGATCAGCATTTGAACAGGTCTAGAAAATTTAGATGTTCATTATTAACTGAGGCCCTATATAGTGCCAAATGATAATTAAAGGCTGAGAAGACAGTGGTGAATAAGGTCCCCATCCTCATGGAAAGTGTATTTTTTAAAATTGCATGGACAATTTTATTAAGTGGCATTTTACTTAGGCCTTGAAAGTCTGCCTGCAAGCCAAGACAAATTAAGTAAATGAAAAAAATGTGGCCAAAAAAAAAAAAAATGTGCTCCAGGCACAACAAACAAACAATCAGAACTTCAAGAAAGAAAACATGATCACAGTACACTACTTGGCTAAACTGTTTTAAAAAGGAAACACAAAAAACAAAGTGCATGAAAGTTATGGTACACAAAAGGAGACAAAGCATACGTAATTATGCTAGTCCATGAATTCTAGTGGTAACAGGAAAGAGACAAGCTAAAAGCTATTTCAAAAAGCAATTTCAAATAGTGTTGTGCTGTGAAGGAGGTAAAATGCAGCCAGTGGATGGAGTGACTGGATATGGAGTGGGGTTAGGAAGGTTGGGAGAAGGCGTCTAGGAGGAGTGCCTTTTCCCGCAGTTCAGACGGTAAAGAATCTGCCTGCAATGCAGGAGACCCAGGGTTCGATCCCTGGGTCAGGAAGATCCCCTAGAGAAGAAGGGAGTGGCTACCCACTCCAGTATTCTTGCCTGGAGAATCCCACGGATTAGAAGAGCCTGGTGGTCTACAGTCCATGGGGTCGCAGAGAATTGGACATGACTGAGCGACCACAGTTTCACTTTCTAGGAAGAGCTGGAAGCTTAAGGATCAGAAGAAGCCACCAAGCTCTGGTTCTGGTCCAGAGCAGCACAGGCAGCAGATGCAAATGCCCTGTGTCCATGTGGAGGGGAAGTCTGACCTGGACACCTGGGGTCTGCTAAACACTGAGAGAGTGGCACAAGGAAAGGTCACGGGGCAGGAGGGCCAGATCCCATGGGGGCTTGTGGACAGTGAGGAGTTCTCATGTCACCTTCATAGCAAAGGGGAGCCACTGCAACGGAACTAAATCAAAATGATATAAAGTCCCTTTATCTTCTCACTGAGTGTCTCCAGCTCAGTGCCTTCTACGGATCCATGCCTCCCAAGACTGCAGATTTCCAGGGCACAGAGATGTGGGCCCTGCACCCCCAATTTCTGCTTTTTTAAATTATTATTTGTGAAAAATATTTAATTAAGACTGAACTTTTGAGGACTTCCTTAGTGGTCCAGTGGCTAAGACTCTGAGATTCCAACGCAGGGGGCCTGGTTTTGATCCTGGGTCAGGGAACAAGATCCCACAGGATGCCAACTAAGGATTCCACACGCTGTAGGGAAGACAGAAGATCCTGTGGGCCACAACTAAGACCAGGGGCAACCAAATACAATTTTAAAATAAATAAAAATACTGAACTATGATGATAAACTGGTTCAGTTCAGTTCAGTCGCTCAGTCGTGTCCGACTCTCTGTGACCCCATGAATCACAGTACGCCAGGCCTCCCTGTCCATCACCAACTCCCAGAGTTCACTCAGACTCATGTCCATCGAGTCCGTGATGCCATCCAGCCATCTCATCCTCGGTCGTCCCCTTCTCCTCCTGCCCCCAATCCCTCCCAGCATCAGAGTTTTTTCCAATGATTCAACTCTTTGCATGAGGTGGCCAAAGTACTGGAGCTTCAGCTTTAGCATCATTCCTTCCAAAGAACACCCAGGGTTGATCTCCTTCAGAATGGACTGGTTGGATCTCCTTGCAGTCCAAGGGAACTTCAAGAGTCTTCTCCAACACCACAGTTCAAAAGCATCAATTCTTCAGCGCTCAGCCTTCTTCACAGTCCAACTCTCACATCCATACTGGAAAAACCATAGCCTTGACTAGACGGACCTTAGTCAGTAATGTCTCTGCTTTTGAATATGCTATCTAGGTTGGTCATAACTTTTCTTCCAAGATAAACTGTTTACATCTAAATAAACCTATCATTCAAAGAGCCTTTTAAGGGACTTCCTGGTGGTCTAGTGGTTAAGACTCTGCGCTTCCCATGCAGAGGGTATGGGTCTGTTCCCTGGTCAGGGCACTAAGATCCAGATGCTGAGGGGTGTGGTCAAAAGGAAAAAAAAAAAAAGGGGGGAGGAGAGAGAGATCTTTTACCTACCACTGGCCTCACCATTCTTGGGCGTTTCAGAACGGCTTCAACAGCGAGATACAGGAACTAGAAAACAGTTGTGTGTGCGTGCATGCTCAGTCGTGTCTGAGTCTTTCGTGACCCCATGGACTCTAGCCCACCAGGATCCTCTGTCCATGGGGTCCTACAGCCAAGAATACTGGTATGGGTTGCCATTTCCTTCTCCAGGGGATCAAACCCATATTTCCTGCATTAGCAGAAGGATTCTTTTACCACTGAGCCTCCAGGGAAGCCCCAGAAAACAGCCAGAAGAGTACATATTACTCCAAATCATCCTTCTCACAAATCCCTCGGCTTGACTTGCCAAGGCCTTGATGTCAGATTGAATTCCCTGGAAGTATCTTCTGCACAGTATCTCAGATACAAACAATGCCGGCCGGACTAAATGGCTCTCTTCCCATATGCATTGTCAGCATCACCCTTTGGACCAATTGAGGATTATTGTTTCAACAAGGCATGCAAGCTCACTGTTTGCTAAGCTGGCTCAGCCAACCATTAAATCATAGGAGAGATGGACCTGGCCCATCCTCTTGCCTCCAAACTGGATCACTTCTCCAAGAACCCCACCCTCGGTCTAAAGACCAACTGGAGAACAGGCTCTTTAGCAAAGTCTGAATTCTATTTTCCTGGAGGGAAGAGTCCTCTAATACGATCACCTACTGTTGTCAAGTTAACGTCCCTTAGTCTACACCTGCTTTAGTTTCCCTAAATGAAAACAAACCACAGACAAAAGTACGGAAGTGAAATGGCTTCAAAGAGGCAGAGAATCCATAGAAGAACACATTAACTTAATTTGTACCCCTAGATAAATGACAAGATATGTACGTAAGGGGAGCAAACTTTTAAAAAATTCATTAATGGTGTGTGAAGATGAAAGTTATCTATGGCTGAAAAGGTAACTGATAAAAGACATCAAAGAGAATGCTCTGGAAGTGCGGTTGCTGAATAATCCCCAGATGAGACAGACAGAGGTGCAATCTGGCTTTGCTTTCGTCTTGTTGATCCCAAGAGTATGCTTTCATTTTGAAAAACTGGTGAGCAAACCACGCAGGAAGTTTTACAATTTGGAATGACTAGTTTGAGTTAACAACGGATGATCATGCGTGCTAAGCTACTTCAGTTGTGTCCGACTCTGTGCAACCCCATGGGCCATAGCCCACCAGGCTCCTCAGTCCAAGGGACTCTCCAGGCAAGAATACTGGAGTGGGTTGCTATGCATTCCTCCAGTGGATCTTCCCCACCCAGGGACTGAACCTGCATCTCTTAAGTCTTCTAGATTGGCAGACAGATTCTTTATCACTAACGCCACTACAAAAAAGAGTTCTGCCCAAATACATCTGCGTATCTTCAGACAGCTCCAAAAATCTGCAAGTGAGACTAAACAAGGGACAGCTCTTCAGAGGCTCTTCTGGAAAGTGGGACTTTCTAGTGCTGAGGGGGTCTGAGATCCCAAGTGTGGTCAGGTAAGGCAGGTGCAGATACAAAAATGGTGTGTGGGTTTAACTTCCCCAATGCCAAGGGCATTGATGTCCAGAAACCTAAGTCCTCTCTACCAAGAGGGTAGTTGGAGAATATATTACTATAAAAACAAAATAAGTTTTATAAAAAATTAATGACTTTCTATGTCTAAAATTTGGTGAAAGGCTTCTTTCCTTTTGTGTGTAATTGATATAAAATGCTGTTCTGAAATAAGGCTTTAGTTTGGGAACGCATGTACACCCGTGGTGGATTCATGTCAATGTATGGCAAAACCAATACAGAATTGTAAAGTAAAATAAAAAATAAATAAATAAATAAAAAGAAACTAAGCTTAAATTCCTGATAAATACACGTGAAAACAGGACATAAGCTTCCCTTTCAGAGGAAATATTAGGGAACTGCCACAGATTCTTTTTAAATCAAAAGTAACAAAATTCTGTTTAAAAAAGAAACCACAAAAAAAAAACCCAAAACAATTTATTTAGAACTATTCCAGTTTCAAATGACAGAAACCTAATCCAAAGTAGCTAAAGAAAAAAGGAAAACTTATTGGCACACTTAACAGAAAAGTCCAAAGGATAACATGTTCAGGTATGGCTAGATCTAAGCGCTTAAATTATATTATCAGAAATCTTCTTCTTCATTCAGTTAAAGCCTTAGCTATGGTTTTGTTTTTAAGCAGGTTATCGTTAATAGAACCAAAATAATTACCAGAAGTCTAGATCTCTGCTGTATCATATAACAACCTCAAGCTTAAAACAAAAATAAAACAAAATTGTTCCATGAGTTCAAGAAATATTTTAAGATTGGTCTCATTAAGCTGGCTTGCTTCACATGCTAGATCTGTGGTCCGCAAGCAGGGTGAGGGAGTAATACTCTGAGTAAGATGACGTCAGCACCACTTGAATTCCGCAAGTTAACAAGAGACCTAAGGAAACCTTAGACCTCAGGCTCCCTAAGGAAAACTTGAGATCTTGTTACAAGGAAAGGAATGCATGCCATCACGTAAGACCAAGAGATATTTACTGTATGATATCTACTGTTCCCTCCATTCACCTGTTTCCTCCTTTTTTCATCAAAATCCTATCCAAATTGATTTCAGCCTCACCCTCCAGCAACCCTCCCCCCACCAAATTCCACTGGATTGCTCACTTCAAAGTGGTTAATTGAAAAGAAAGTCTTTTTTCAGACTCTCACCCATTGGTTTCAGACCCCTTCCTGGTTCTCCTACTGACTCTTGTGCTTCCCTTCGCCACAGAAGTCCCGACACTTTTTGAAACTCTCTGCTTATGTATTCATGTTAAATATAACAAATTCCCCCAGGCTTTTCATCCTTGCCACCTAGGACCATCCTTGGCATAAAAACAGCAAATTGTGGTTGAGAGAGACAGTTCTGTACTATAGTGTATCAGTGAGTCTAAGATCGGTCATACTGAATTTAGCAATGAAACAGTCTCCAGAAGACCTTGCATCTTAAAACCTCTATCTTGTAAATAGAAACTTGAAAATTCAGTCACTGAGAAATGAGTTGTTACCTAGTCTTGAAAGCCCAACTCAGACAAGAATAGCAAAACATTAACTGCTATTTTTAAATATTTTAAAAATAATTCATTAGGAAGCTCTCGCCCCTCTGTTCAACCCACAACCTAGCAAAATAATTCTAAGGCAACTTTAACTCCATTTTATGTTTCCAGCTTACAGTGTTGACTTCACAAAAACAGAAGTTCTGTGGTTCACAATGACCAAAGACACTTCATGTCAAAATAGCTATAGATCAGTAATATATGCTTTTTCAGATGACGTCATTTTAAACACTACATAAATTGACTACCACTTAAAATATGAACAGTCTAAGTGGATTCTAGAGAATGCTGCTCTGTAGCCTGCAAACATACACAAGCCCTGATCCCCACTCACATCTGTCTCCTCCTCAGTGTCAGAACAAAATGACGATTATCTCACAGGAACCCGGTTCTCAGTTTAGAACCATCCACTTCAAGTGGAACTCTGTGATCAAGCCCTAAAAGCTGTACTGAACCCCACATCAAGGTCCTGTCGGTTCAGGAAGGACTGATTCTGAGGTCCCAGGAGCAAGAGGAAGAGAAACCAGTACTAGCTAGGGAAGATCTGGGGTTGGGTATCTTATGCACATATGGCGGGTGTCCCACCATATGCAAGTTTTCATGCAACATGGGGTCTTCCTTCAGAGCTCACCATCACCTGGTTTCTGGAGGGAAAAATGGCCTGAGCAAGACTTCTCAAGAGATGGTGCAGGCAGGCAGAGAACCACATTTGCCGTTCTTTATGGGCAACTTAGGGCCATTTCAAATAGAGTTTTGCCCACACATCTTTCTCTTCTTGTTTCTGACTATAGACAAGGTACATCTCTCCCTTCTTTTTTTTTTTTTTTTTTTGTCAATTTTTTTTTTTTTTTTTATTTTTTTTTTGGTTTTTTTTTTTTGCTTTTTTTTTTTAAATTATTTTTTATTTTACTTTACAATTCTGCATTGGTTTTGCCATACATTGACATGAATCCACCACGGGTGTACATGCGTTCCCAAACATGAACCCCCTTCCCACCCCCTCTCCCCACAACATCTCTCTGGGTCATCCCCGTGTACCAGCCCCAAGCGTGCCGTATCCTGCATCGGACATAGACTGGCAATTCGATTCTTACATTGAAATAAGATGCAATTTCACTCTTCAGAGAATCAACTACCATGGAGACACTGAGAGAGAACTATCACTGGCATGGTTGCTACGTGAGAAAACGAAACCTTAGAGAAGTGAAGTAACTTTCCCACAATAATGTGCTCCAAGACCCCAATTCTCCATCTCCTTCCAGAGATTCTAAGGGTTATCTTCAGGATACTTATTCGTGGCAAAGGAGCTGCACTTAATGTTAATAAGAGAGTTAATCTTGGATGAACCTTTTCAGATGTTACAAAAGAAACCACCAATTTATGCTATGAAAGCAAGGGTTTCTATATGACAAAATATGCCTCAACTGTTGAAAAGTTTAGACTATAAACAACCCATATTTAGAGAGTAAATCCCTAATGCATTTGATTCTTATCCCAGCAACATCCTTCAAGTACTCTAATAACTGAAGAGACTTTTTTTTAAAGTAACTTTAGAGAACTCTCAAAAACACACTCAATCCTAAATTTAATTTCACTTGGCTTTCTAAAATAAAGTCAAAATCACAGATGCCATCCCCTCAAGACATGCTTTCTCAGATCCTCCTCCAAGCACCACACACCCGCGGGAACACAGAAAGAGCTGACATTTGACGGGAGGGCTCAGAATGGGGTGATTAAATCAAGTCTGGGGGACTGCTTATCTTCTAAAAAAAAATTACATGGCGTATTTCTGCTCCAAGAAACTGCTGACCTTTTAAAGCAAACAAAGCATTTCTATATACCCGAAACATTTTTTTTTAATCTTAAAAGGTACATTATAATTTGGTCAAATTTAATAGTTGTAGGTTTAATAAGTTGCAACCATCACTGATTCTGTTGAACGGCAAAGCAAAAGAACATTTGCTATCCTAATACCATGTAAATCACACATTACATCACGATGACCCAATCTCCCACCAGGCTGTTACTAGCCTCCCGGCTCCCGCAGGCTTCCTTCCACGGCCACACCTGCCCACGGCAGTGGGAAGAAGGCCCGGCGCAACTGCGCAGGCGCAACAGCCCAGCGGCGTTGAGGCCAGACTTATCACGCATAGCAGTGAGCTTAGAGTCCCTGGTGTCTCAGCTGGTGGAGAATCCGCCTGCAATGCAGGGGACCTGGGTTTGATCCCTGGGTTGGGGAGATCCCCTGCAGAAGGGAAAGGCTACCCACTCCAGTGTTCTGGCCTGGAGAATCCCATGGACCGTAGAGTCCATGGGCTCGCAGAGTCGGACACGACAGCGAATTTCACTTAGTGTCTTTTTAAATTTTCTTCAAAACACTTAACTCCCATCCACCGCACTTTTTCAGCTGAGTGAGCAGCCATTCCATAAGGAAGCTGGACTTGGTTCTTAGCCGGCCTGACTACTGCCCGATGCTCCGTGCCCAAGTCCTCTCCCCAGCCTCTGCCAGGAAGGAGCAAGCGACCTGTAGCCCCGATCCTCTGAGAGATTTCTCATGTCTCCCCAGCCCTCTCTGAGGGTTCTGATTTAGGGAAGAAAATGCTTAAGTATTTACTGACAGCCCCCACCTCTCCATGGAAGACATTTTTTGATGTCAGGGAAGCGGGGTGCCAGGGGGGCCACGTGCCAATCCAGCTTTGAAATTCCTAGAAGCCACAAAAAAGGGCCCACCTCTGCTCTGGGAGGCAAACAGTGCATCGTAATATAGCTATTAACCTGAGGCTTTTAGTTAAAGGAATGCCGCTTTGACTGTATTCCAAGAACCTTCCTCCTTCCCTTTCCATTCTTCTCTCCTCCCCTTTTTCTTTCTCATAGACACAGAATTTTAGGGTCAGGAGAGACTGATGGTTAAATCATTCAGCTCCCGTGGCAGTATACTTTCTCTTCCCTTTGTTTCCACTTCGTCTCCCCGCCCCTGCTTGCTTCCTGCACCCTTCCTCCCTGAGGCCTACAGGGTAGGCAGAGGCAGGATGGTGCCCTCCTGGGATGAACAACAGGACTCAGATAGCCCTGAGGTCACATAAGGGTTTGTGCGTGATGCCTGCTCAGTCATGCCTGACTCTTTGCGACCCCAAGGACTACAGCCCGCCAGGCTTCTGTGTCTATGCGAGTGGAGTGCCCATGCTGGAGTGGGCTGACATTTCCTCCTCCAAGGGATCTTTCCAGCCCAGGGATAGAACTCACATCTCCTGCGTTAGCAGGTAGATGATTTACCACAGAGGCACCTGAGAAGCCCGGCATAAGGGTTTAGGCCATGTCATAATTTGAGGTTCAGGACCAAGCCACCCAAAAGGACCTACCTGACTGCACGGCCCTTGGTCTGTCTTAGCACACGACAATGAGACTGGGCACTCAGTTTCTACTGAATAAATGGATAAATTGCTTATCTGATAAATAACATACTTGAAGGCCATCATTCTCTTTTAAAATGGAAACACACCCATAGGAGAATTAAGGGAGGAGCTTTCTTTGGTCACAAAAGACCTTATTATGAACTGTTTCATCAAAGTCCTTTTTCCTAATTCAGTCAGCCAGAATTGGAGGAGAAAAAATGAGATTTTGTAATGACACTGAGAGGGTAAAGGTGCAATAATTTTGGAGGCTGGGCTATTCTGTACGTGGGCAGGTGGAAGGTTGACAGTAAGAGCTGAGAGGTCTTGAAACAAAACGGGAACTGTGGGCAGGGGTAAGCTAAGGACACAATGGGCTCCTAAAGGTAAGAGAGGACACCAGGAGATGGGAAAGGTATATAGAAAGGAGAGACGGCAACAGCAGAGAACATGAGCATTACTGTGACCATTTGGATTAGCATTATACAGCTATAGTTAACAGCACCTATGTACTGAATTGCAGAACCTGCATTGAGTGGCCCACGACAAGTCAATGGTGAATGCAGGACTACCACCATTCAATAAGTCTTTTAATTTTCCCAAACAAACAAACAAAAACTGCTCCATAAGACAGACTGGGCTTGACCTTTGGCAGCTGTGATGACTAAGTCTGAAAAGAAAACTCATACTTTACTGGGGTCAAATACAGTTTCTCAGAACTGCCTCACTAAAATATATCTGCCTCCTTCCTTTTTTATTTTATTTGTATGATTCGATTTTGCTTTGGTTTCTGGTTTTACTGATTGTTAGTTCCCAAGTAGATAATGACAAGTGGAGGGATTAAAGGAAACGCAGGATGATGAAGCAAAAGGCCCAGCATAAATCAGGCACATGGCGATGTCTACCTAAGGTAGATACACTAAAGTATTGACTTGTTTCTGTTACTGTTTCCATTCTAAGTCCAGAATACTGTGAGAAAGCACAAAGTTATCTTTTCAAGAATACTAATGCTACTTGGGAAAATATAAATAATGACAGGTAGGTCACTGCAATAATATAATAAATATACAAGGCATTCCTCATTATTTCTAAAGAGATTCCACAATCTCCTTTGGAAATTCGAAAGAGATTTTCCCATCCCTCCCAAGATGTATACAAGATACAAAAAAGTAGGTGGGACATAAAGATACATCTATACATCCGTAGAAACAACATGGACAAAACAGGGTGTGATATCACTAACCTAGCAGTAGTCCTAATTGAAATCCTGTTTCTGCCTACCTTTATTTCAAAAGAAATCCCTCAGTGGCCCATATATTATTTAAATGACATACCAGAAGACTGTTAGAATTAATAAACTAATTCATAAAGATAAAGGGTACAAAGTCAACATATAAAAATAAGTTGTGTTTTGATATAATAAAAAAAGAAATATCTGAAAAATGTTATAGCTTAAGAAAAAAAGAATCCCATAGACATTACAATAGGATCAAAAATAACAAAATATTTAGGAAT
Organism: Oryx dammah; assembly: GCF_014754425.2. Taxonomy (NCBI): domain Eukaryota; kingdom Metazoa; phylum Chordata; class Mammalia; order Artiodactyla; family Bovidae; genus Oryx; species Oryx dammah. Next base: position 13,910,853 of record NW_024070208.1, read on the forward strand.
AAATTTAACCAAGGGGGTGAAAGATCTATATGTTGAAAATTATGACACTGATGAAAGAAACTGAAGCAGATACAAATAAACAGAAGGAAATTCCAAGTTCATGCATTGGAAGACTTAATATTATAGTCAACACTACCAAAAGTGAACTACGGATTTAATGCAATCCCTACCAAAAAAAAAAAAATTTAAAATCTACCCTAAGATTCACAGGGGACTCTAAATAGTCAAAACAACCTCAACAAAGCACAAAGTAAGAAGTCTCACACTTCCTGAATTCAAAACATGGCCAATAGGATAGGAAAAGATGCTCAAACATCACTAAGCATTAAGGAAATGCAAACTAAAACCACAATGAGCTATCACCTCACACTTCTTAAAACTGCAATTAGCAAAACAGACAAGAAATAACACGTTAACAATGATACAGAGAAAAAGAAATCCCACTGCACTTTTTTTTTTAAACTTATTTACATGGGAGGATAATCGTTCTACAATGTTGTGGTGGTTACTGCCATACATCAACATGAGTAGTCACAGGTATATATATGTCCCCTCCCTCTTAAACCTAAAGAGCCTGTTGATGAAAGTGAAAGCGGAGAGTGAAAAAGCTGGCTTAAAACTCAACATTCAAAAAAACTAAGACCATGGCATCTGGTCCCATCACTTCATGGCAAATAGATGGGGAAACAATGGAAACAGTAACAGACTTATTTTCTTGGGCTCCAAAATCACTGCAGATGGTGACTGCAGCCATGAAATTAACAGACGTTTGCTCCTTACAAGAAAGGCTATGACCAACCTAGACCGCATATTAAAAAACAGAGATATTACTTTGCCGACAAATGTCCATCTAGTCAAAGCTATGGTTTTTCCAGTAGTCATGTATGGATGTGAAAGTTGGACTATAAAGAAAGCTGAGCATCAAAGAACTGATGCTTTTGTGGAGTTGAAGAAGACTCTTGAGAGTCCCTTGGACTGCAAGGAGATCCAACCAGTCCATCCTAAAGGAAATCAGTCCCCAATATTCATTAGAAGGACTGATGCTGAAGCTGAAACTCCAATACTTTGGCCACCTGATGTGAAGAACTGACTCATTGGAAATGACCCTGATGGTTGGGAAAGACTGAAGGTGAGAGGAGAAAGAGACAACAGAGGATGAGATGGTTGGATGGCATCACCGACTCAATGGACATGAGTTTGAGTAAGCATCGGGAGTTGGTGATGGACAGGAAAGCCTGGTGTGCTGCAGTCCGTGGGGTCACAGAGAGTCGGACACAACTGAGCGACTGAACTGAACTCTTGGACCTCCCTCGCACCTCCCACCCCATCCCACTCCTCCCCTGGAGCATCTTTATGGGAATGTAAACTGGTGTGGCCATTACAGAAAACAGCATGGAGGTTCCTCAGAACATTAAAAATACAACTATAGTATGACCCATCTGTCCCATTTTGGGGTGTACAGCCCAGGAAAGCTAAGAGAGATCTGCGCCTCCATGCTATACTGCAGCATTATTCACAACAGGCAAGAGGCAGGAACAACCTGATGTCCAGCAGTGAGGGAATAAAGTAATGTGTACATATAGTGTAGAATAGTAATTTAGCCAGAAGAAAGGTAGAAATCCTGACTTTTGTGATAACATGGAAGGACCTAAGGAAAGGGTCTCACGCTAAGTGAAATAAATTGGACGGGAAAAGATAAGCACCATGTGTTCTCACTTACATGTGGAATCTAAAAAAGCTGAAATCACAAAAGTTGAATGGTGGTTATCAGGGGCTGAGGGGTGGGGAAAATGGAGAGATGCCAGGTCAAAGGGCACAAACTTCCAACTGGAAGACAAATTCTGGGGGAGTCAATGCACAGCATGGCAACTATAGTTAACAGCACTCAATTATACACACACACACACACACACACACACATATGAATGGTGTTAAGAGAGTCAATCTTAAATATTGTCACCATCAAAAATGGTAATTATGTGAGGGGACAGAGATGTTAACTAATCATATTATGGTAACCATTTCACAATATGTACGTGCATCAAATCATCACACTGTATACCCTGAACTTACATATATGTCAATAACATCGCAATAAAGTTGGGGGAAATGGAGGGACTTACATATGTATAACTGCTGCATAATTTACAGCACTTTACATTCATAATCTCCTTTGATGTTTATAGTTTTTTTGAAGCTCTCATTCTAAAATGATGAAATTGGTACCCAAAGGACTAGTGTGGCCACTACAAGGATACACAGCTACTGGTCATAAAACCGAGAACCAAACCTGGTCTTCCAGCCCAAATATACTTCCTGTTGCATTAGCAAAATTTTCCTTTTCTTTACTTAAATAAATTTCCAGAGTACAGCACTATAAACCCAACATCTGTACACACTACAAAGTGATCGCTATTGCAAGCTGCTATAGCTACTGAGAGTTACTGTCCGTCACCATACAGTTGACACCACCTACTTTACCCATTTCACTCACTACCCAACTGCCTTCCCCTCTGGTAACCACTCATCTACTCTCTGTGTCTATGAGTTTGTTTTTATCTTTTTTGTTAATTTGCTTTGGTTTTTAAAATTATACATATGAGTTAGAACATATGGGCTTCCCTGGTGGCTCAGACCTACAATGCAGGAGACATGGGTTCGATCCCTGGGTGGGGAAGATCCTCTGGAGAATGAAATGGCAATCCACTCCAGTACTCTTGCCTGGAGAATCCCATGGACGGAGGAGCGTGGTAGGCTACGGTCCATGGGGTTGCAAAGAGTCGGACACGGCTGAGCGACTTCACTTTCACTTTAGAACATATGGTATCTGTTTTTTGCCACCTGACTTATTCCACTCAGCATAACCCCTTCCAAGTCCATCCACATTGTCTCAAATGGCAGGATTTCATTCTTTTCATGGCTGAGTAGTAGCTCACTGTATTTTTACCACATCATCTTTATCCATTCATCCCTCAATGCAAACTTCATGTTGTTTTCCTATCTCGGCAATTGTAAATAACCTGCAATGAACACTAACATTGTTCATTCATTGCAATGAACACCGATGTGCATACGTGATTTTCAATTAGTGTTTTCATATTCTTTGTATCAGTACAGAGAATTAGAATAACTGGACCATATGCAGGACCCATAACTTAATTTTTGGAGGACTCTCCATATAGTCTTCCATAATGGCTGCGCCAATTTCCAGTCTCACCAACAGTGTATAAGGGTTCCCTGTTCTCTACATCTTCCCCAACATCTGCCATTTTTGTCTTTTTTTATAATAGCCATTCTAACAGGTGTGAAATAATATCTCATGGTGGTTGTGACTTGTATTTCCTTAATATTTAGTGATGTTGAGCATCTTTTCATGCACCTGTTGGCCATCTGAATGCCTTCTTTGGAATAATGTCTATTCAGGTCCTCTATTTTTTAAAATCAGATTATTATTTTGCTGTTATTATTGATTTGGGATATAAACCCATTATTGGATATATGATTTGTGAATATCTTCTCCCATTCAGTAGGCTACCGTTTCATTGATGGTTTCCTTCACCAGGGAGAAGCTTTTAAGCTGATACAGTCCCATTTATTTTCCAGCAACTTTTAAAATTTTCCAAATTGGGCTAATTATACCTTGGAAATAATTAAGACTTCCAAGACATTTTGAAAGTACAAAGAAGCTTTATCTATAACAAAGTGATACTTGCATTTTTAACATGTCTTTATACCCAAGAGTTTTGAGTGTTGAATGATACATTCCTGTCCATAGGTATCCTTAAGACACTAAACTCTAAAATATACACCAAAACTCAGAAATCAACACCAAACTCAGAAATCCTTCAAAAGTAAAAAGAAGTTAGGATCAAGGAGAGAAGCTACGGAGAAGAGAGCTATGATGGCACCACCTTGGCTGTGTCCTACTCATTGCAGGAAGGGCAACACCACCGGTGTTCCGTGCATCCTCCACCAGCCATGCTCTCAACCCTTGTTTCTCTGCCTTGGACCCAACTTTGCTAATTTCACAGTACAGGACAATACTTCTTTGTATTATTTAAAGTACTCTCTTTAGGCGTGTTGACTCCACTAATTAGTCTATAAATATTGGACCTTTACCCACCGCTTTGGTAAGCGAGATAATTTTGGGGGAAAGGCCAAAGCCTTTATGGTCAATCAGATGATGAGAGAGGGAGTATGGTCTTTCAGCCGAGGACAATGGACAACATTCTGTGGCGAGACAGAAGCTATTAGCAGGATCAATATTTCTCCTAGCACCTTAATAAATCATTGCATCAGAGCCCCTACACAGGAGGGAGACCTCAGTCTACCTATGTGGAGGCTTCTAAACTGGAAAATAAAATTCCATTTAAACTACAAAGACTTAACTGGCAAACAAAGGAAATGACAGGCGATGGCCTCCGGGTTCTGAGTGTGTTCGGAGTTTTTAAATTATTAGTGGGGGAAGAAAGGCAGAAAGACAAGGAACACTGCTACTCTCTGGACTGCACATTTACAATTTGCAGCTGGTAAATATGTATGAATCTGCTCTGCTAGCTCGGCGTGACATACAGCTCCAGAGAGACAGCACAGAGCAGAGGAAGCCTGGAGGGAAGTTCAGTGGCTATAATCCACCTCCCCGACACTTAACAGTCCTCAAACTTCCTAAATCTCCTCTTACTTAAATACTCTCCTTTGAGAATGGTTTCTTACCATGAAAAGTATTTTGATGCAATGGACATTCAAAGCACAGCCAAAAGTGTCCCACGCTTAGCTCTAACTATATCACGAGGCGTAAATAACAGTCAATCCTAAAGGAAATTAACCTGTATATTCTTTGGAAGGACTGATGCTGAAGCTCCAATGAGTTGGCCACCTGATACGAAGAACTGATTCACCGGCAAAACCCTGATGCTGGGAAAGATTGAAGGCAGGGGGAGAAGGGAGCGACAGAGGATGAGATGGCTGGATGGCATCATCGACTTGAGGGACATGAGTTTGAGTAAACTCCGGGAGATAGTGAAGGACAGGGAAGCCTGGCGAGCTACAGTCCGAACAATTGCAAAGAGTCAGACACGACTCAGTGACTGAACAACAACAAAAATAATTGCGCCTGCTTTATAAACTTCTAACCTCCCCTGTTCTCTTTGATGTTTACAAGGAAACAAGCAAGCAATTAAAAATAGTTACTAGGCCTAGCTGTCCAATTATTTTAACCATAGCACTAATTATTTTTCTTTTCTAATAAATACCCAAAGACAAAAGAAACATTTTGCAGTGATCGACACAGGGAACATTAGGCTTTCTGTTAAGGACACTGTATCTCCTTTTTTTATACAGATAATAGTGAATATAGACACTACTTTTGATTCCACTACGACTTTTTCTTTGTGCTACAATCTTTAATTAAAAACATTTTTTTTCTTATAATCACAAATGACTTTACTGTAAGTTTCTCAAATCATACAGCAAATGAAAGCTGAGAACTAAGAGGTCACACCAGGAAATTTGTTTAGAAAAGGTTATAGCTGTCAAACCAGCAATGAAAGAAAGCCAGGCTCCCTAACAGCTTAAGATATTCTTCATGATTGATGAATTCTTTCATTTCACAAACATTTATCAGATGTTTAAATATATGTTTGATAAGAATTATATCAAAGGAAAGTTCCCAGAAGGTTCTATCCTCAAAGAGAGCTTGACAATCTAAATAGACACAGGGAAGGTACACAAAATCAGAGAGTTATACAACATTACCGGATTTAAATTATAATACAAAATAATACTTAACTGTCACAAGCACTGCGTGTAATTATGTGCCAAAGAGGGGCTACATCAAAACTTAAATAGAAATCTCTACTGGCAGGAGTTTTTAGGCAAAGGACTAGGGGAAAAGATGACACAGCTGAGTGAGGCAGGATCTGAGTGGGTGAAAAAGAACACTAAAATATCCCTGAAGGAAAAGCAAGACAAGCCAGTGTAGGCACAGAGTCCATTGCAAGGCTGAAGGCTCACGCGGCAGATCAGAGCAAGCAAGGGCAGAGAAGTCCACCCAAACGACCAGGAAGGGAGGGGGCAGGACCGCCTGAAACTCCAGGTGAGAAAAGTTTATGATGGGAGACGAGACGGAGAGTCGCAAGACGCTCTGACAATCTCCAAGTCCAGGAGCATCTGGGGTGTAGAAACTGCAAAGGAAGGATACCCTCTCTACATAAGAGGCACGTTTCGTGTATGGCCAGAGTTGCAGAAAGAAGTCGGAGCTTTCAGGAGACGCAGGAGCAAGCCACAAGTTCAGAGAAGGGGCGCTGGGGGCACGGTTCTTGCAGAAGGAACTCCTTGATGGGGATACAAGTGAGGGTGTGTGTGAGAGGACCCCCTGCCTGGATGGTTCCTGCGACAGGAGGGATAAAGCTGGCAGAGAGGAGAAGCACAGGGATTTTGACTGAATGCAATCCAGTATCACAGGTTCTGGGGCTTCACTCTGTACTAGAAATAGCCCCTTCCTTCAGCCTCGCCTGTCACTGGCAAGAATCATCTCCTAAGACATGATCTTTACATCTTACCCAGCCCCGTTCCAACAGCTGAAAGAGCCGGGCTGAAAGCAGAAGATTCACTTTGTGGCTGAAATAGAAAAAAAAACAGGAACAGGGAGAAACAAGTTGGTTAGGAGGTCACCCCTCATGGGGCCTAGAGGATTCACTAGAACGGGCAATCTTCCACCGAAATCCCCTGCCTTATGAAGTTCCAGGAAGTCCAGGCACAGTGATCCACTGAGGGAAATCGCATCAAAGAGAAGAGGTGGAGGGGTCCCGGCTGTGAGAGCCGTGCCCCTTTGGCCAGTGCTGCTTGAAGACTGGGTCTGTGGTGCGTGCTGAGGGCTGGGAACCAACGTGGTGGTGGGCTGTCAATAAGGCAGCGTCTGCCGCTTCGGGTGCCTCCAGGGGAATGCCTCTGCCAGGCACTGAGCTGGCAGCTGCCCTTGTGGCACCACAAGCAACTTTCCGACGGCTGTCAGTGTTTCAGGAGAAAGGCCCTCAGCTTTTGGGTCAGTGTCGGGGCTTGACTGGTTGGGAGATTCCTGCCCCGAGGTCTCCAGTGTGACTTGTTTGTCTGGTGTCCTTGATCAAGCAGCAGTGGGTCCGAGAACAATTAGCTGTTTGTTCTTCTCCGTGAGGCTGAGCCAGGCTGGACGGGTGAGCCAGCCGGACTTAGGCTCTGGCACCGCACTCAAGGAGTCAGGATGCTCCCAGGGTTGGTTTGTATGGGTGACAGGGCAAGTCCAGCGTTTCTATTGCGGATCACAGTGAATTAGTCACTGATTTGCCTTCGTTGCTCTGACAAGCTTTATTTATTTTTGCCTCTGTAACAAGGAGACAGTCCCACCTTTCAATATTAAATAGACTGGACAATTAATTATTTTTTCATTCTGTTTCCCCACTCTTCCAAGTAAAGGGCAAAATGGATCATTATGGCAAATTACTGATGTTAATCAACAAATAACAAAAAGATTGAAGAGAAGTAGATTTGTGTAAAAAAAAAAATTACTGAATTAAAAAAAAAAATGTTTTCATGTAGCAGAACTTCCTTTTACCAGCCAGTCTTGGGGACTGAGCTATCTTTGTTACGAAACAGCATTTCTTTTCTGCCACATGATCTACTTCTCTCCGCTAACAACACTTCGTCCCTTTTTAAAGAGGATGAAAGCAACATAAGAAAACTTGTTTTCGGCCTCCATAGCCCTTGTCCTCTTCTCTGAACCGTGTGGCTTCCATTACGAAAAAAGGTGCCACAAATGAACAGAAATATGTTACCAAGGACGTGTCCTCAGTTCACTGCACCACTCGCTCAGCTAAACCTGGCAAGCTCGGCCACATCTGGCCCATTGGCAAGTCTCGGTGGAATTCAGCTGTGCCAGTCCACAGAAGGAGATGGCAACCCACTCCAGTACTCTTGCCTGGAGACTCCTGTGGACAGAGGAGCCTGGTGGGCTGCCGTCTATGGGGTCGCACAGAGTCGGACACAACTGAGGCGACTTAGCAGCAGCCGTCCAGAGAAGCAGTGCTGAGACTGAGACCAATCCTCTGGCCTGCTGATCCTTCAAATGTGCAAAGGTCACAGGCCACAAAAACACCTCCTCCAACACATGCAACCTTACTTGGTGTTTTCATAGTTTTTTTTTTTTTTTTCCTCTCTCATTTTTCAGTGATTGATTGTCTCCTTTAATAAAAACCAATTTTTGTCCTCTGGCTGCTTATAAACCTCACTGGAATCCAGAATCCTGTGCACAACCTCACTTTCTTCATGACATGGGAGAAAGTACAGACTCAGGGAGATTTCAAATCTGTGGACCCAAAACCCACTGCCGATTCTGTAAGATTTAGATCTCACTGTCTCTCAGGCAGTTCAAACCGCTTCTGAAAAGAAACGCCTATTTAAATAGGCTTCCTCTATGGTTCCTGAGGTTTAAATAAATTATCACAAACCATAAATATATATATAAAAAAGTGAACAGGAGAATAAGAAACCTAACTGCAGAGAATACACGGAATTTCCTTCTGCAAGTCAGTAGCCAAAGGTAATACAGTAGGAAAGGAACTGTCCAGAACAGTGGTGGGAATGACAGCCACGAAGGTCAACAAAATGTATATAATGTATAACAAAGAAAAGCTTGATTTCTAACAGGAGCATGGACCACAAGGAAAAATACCTAGTTCTTTGGGGTAACATATAAAATGCATAAATATATTCTTCTTTAATAAAGGGCTTTCAATATACTCTAACTGGGGGTTTTCTTCAAAACGAATATATGATTAAAGTCAAAGTTTCAGCTGGTTCAAAAGACTAACCAAGGAACAAAGGCTTCCCTACAAACAGAGTCTCACTTTCTAGATAATAACCCTACAGTTTCAAGTACAGCTCATGCATATAAAAGATATATATCCATATATTTACATATGTGCATATTTGCTGGAACATGCTTAATCTATATGGAACCTGGCTATTTTCTTCAGATGTGCTCAACTATATATAAAATTCCTACAGCACTGGTTTGTATCATTGGATTGATCTACCCTTTTTGACAGCTACTTTGTATCTTACTGAACAGGTTATCATAAACACTGATATTCCTACTGAAACAGGAGGGAAGGGGGCAGGGCACGACCTTTGAAGACTGGCACGGGCCTGCTGCTGCTGCTAAGCCGCTTCAGTCGTGTCCGACTCTGTGCAACCCCATAGACGGCAGCCCACCAGGCTCCCCTGTCCCTGGGATTCTCCAGGCAAGAACACTGGAGTGGGTTGCCATTTCCTTCTCCAGTGCATGAAAGTGAAAAGTGAAAGTAAAGTCGCTCGGTCGTGTCCGACTGTTAGCGACCCCATGGACTGCAGCCCACCAGGCTCCTCCGTCCATGGGATTTTCCAGGCAAGCCTAGGGCACAACATAAACTGATGGGAACCAAATGGGTCCAAGATGGCAGACAAGTCAACTCAACTAGACCTTAATGCTCAGAATAAGCTCACTGCAAACACATCAGCAAGCTAAATGACACACCCAGAGGTGCCACAACAGCTCCAAGGTCGACCTTCAGAGACCAAAAAGTGGGTGGTGGCCATTCCCTGGAAATCTCAGCCGCTTCCCCAAAACATTTGGAATAACCCTGCCACTCGTTAGCTTATGAAGTTACCCGGCCCATAAAAGCTAACCACACCACGTTTCGCAGCTACCACTTGCCCTCTGTGATGGCTCACACTCTGTGGAGTGTGTTTCCTTCTGAATAAAATCCACTTCTTACCTATCACTTTGTCTCCCACTGAATCCTCTCTGCCATGAGACACAAAGAACCTGATCCTCAGTAAGTCCAAACACCAGGTGAGTAATGTTAATGAAAAGATCCTGGGTTTGAGTCTCAAGCAGGGTTTTGGCCGGGTTCGAGTCCCAAACGTGTGGGATAGAGTTCCAATCCGAGGTAAACGGTTTCACTGTTCACATACTTTCAGGTTACCTCCAAGTTTTAACTGTTACAAAAGAAGATGCAATATGCTTTCTTGCAGTGAGAGTTGACTATCTTGTACAAATAGACCTGAAACTCCTCCAAAAAACCATCTTGCCCAGTAACTAGAGGGCACACATGTGCAACTGAACCACCACAACCATTAACTGTGGCCACAAGAGAAAGTCCACAGGCCACAAAACAAAGAGCCTGCATGCTGCCACACACGCCCAGTGCAGCCAAAATACTTTTTTTTTATATAAAAAGAAAAATTATTCCACCCACGAAATGAATATGTTGATTCAGAATCTGAATGAAGTACCTTCCTCTGAGTCAATTCTGATTGGGGTTTCCAAGCACTTTTTTAGATTCACCAGAACAGATGAAGCAAAAAAAGATACAACTAAAACCCGATAGTGTAATTAGCAGCCTGGAGGCTTAGAATGAAAACCGTGTCATAACCAGGTCCTCGATAGGAAGGTCAGTATCAGGGCGTATCCCTTACACTTAACTCTGAAGAGTCGGCAAAGTAACACATTTTAATATAAAATCAGCATCAAGGGATTTTTCTTCCTGTGAGCATTAATTTTTAATACTTTAACCTCCATTACTATTTTAAAAAGTATTTACTCTTCAGTCCAATGAGTTTCTATCATTTTCATATAATCTTTTTGTAATAGTTTTAAATGTCTAAGATGGTTTAAATGGACAAAATTATTTCCAGTAAATAAATGGCTTGCCAAGAGTTACTTTGTTTCCTTAAAAAAAAAAAGATTAAAATTGCTTGAAATGACAAATATAACTCCCAAAGTTAATTTGACCCAGTAAGTAACTGATTAATCTTCATGTATTTATAAGAAGTAAAATGAGAATCAAAATATCCCTAATTTAGAGGTGAAAAACTGAGGTTCAGAGAAATAAGCACCTTGTTGAGAAGGGATCAGTGCTTAATCCACAACTCCACTGTGCTCCTTTCCCATAATCAGAGCTGCAAGGAAGAGAAACAGAATTTACAAAGGAGATTTCATGAACCCTGATAACATGAGTCAGGGTATGCTTACATAACTTCAAACACCTTAGAATTTAACAAGCTAGAAACCCAGAGTTTGATATTTATTGAATTACACACATGCCTTTCCTTGCTCTCTTGTTTACAACAAGTTTACAATAAATATTTATAAGACATTTTGATTGGTGAATCCTAGCTAGTGTGCTCTCTAATGAGACTATAGCTTGTTTGGGTTTTAAAGCTTTCTGATGCTTAAAAATGTTTACTTTGAGTTACACAACAACATATGGGATCCTTTTTGTAAGCTAAATTTTATATGATCTTAAATGAAAAAAAAAAGGGAGAAAAAGCCTCAGAGTTAGCAGTAATATTGGATCACGAGGACTTTCTGTGTCATCCCTCTTTGTATCAATGGGGATGCAGTTTCTTATACTTAGAAGAGTTTAAAAGCACAAGCAAAATTTTTGCTCTTGGTATAACTCAAAAGTCTCTATTGTGTAACACAGTAGAATGATTAGCAGTTATAATCCAAATGTATCATAGGTTTCAAAGAATTCAGTCATTCAAAAAAAAAAAAAAAAGTTTGCTTTGGGTCTCTCAAAATCACAGAAAATGCTCCCTCACTGTAAAAATGCTGATCGGTTGTACTCTCACAAAACAAAATATGAAAAATTCCTAGGTGATGGATTTTTCTTTGCGATAGATTAACACTTTTCCCCCCCATTCTTTGACAACCAGCACTATTATTTATAAATGAGTTAAATCAAATAGTATATAGCCACAATACTTAGATCAAAGGTGTGAGAAAAATGCTTTCCCTCAAAAGGATAATCCAGAAACCATGTTCCCCCTTCCCTGATACGCATGAAACCTTCCAGAATAGCAGACAGGCAGTGCACTGTCCACGTGACATACTAACACCTTAAGAATACCCAAAACCTGAGTCAACATGTCAGCTTTTGACAAGGAAGAGCTGTCCTCAACAAACACGTCAGGGTGCCTTTGGAAGGAACTCAGACATCCCTCCGGCCATTTCTGTCCCTAAGAAAGAGACAAATCACACTTTCCCCATCAACCCAGACACATGTTGTCCAATCAGCCTGCTCCTCCTGAAGTTCTGAGGGTCAAGTCGGATCACAGAGAGGAGAGAGGGCAGCACAAATGAGAAAGAACCAAGCGAGGAAGACGGCACATCCACACACGGTCATCAGTTCCAGCTTCATCCACGTCGTCACCTGGAACAGACCCCAAAACTACAGAACTGGATTTTCCTGGGTCTGCCAAAATTTAAGCTGCTACATGAACTTGCTGACTTAGGCCCATTATTAGTATAATTACTATTTTTTCATCACCACAATCATTAAGCGTACAAAACTCATTTTATTAATGAAATTAGACAGAGGAAAGAAAACAGACTTCATTTCCAAAGCCAGTTTTAATCTATTCATAGTTGGTTGCCCAGGGGTCAGGAGTGAGAAGCATATGGAGGCTGGGGACAATGGAAAAGTGTGACTGACTGATTTCATGCTGTACATTAAGGGTGCTGACCTGCTGAATCGGCTGGGCTTACAGCACAGGTAAGGTAATCGATAAACATTAAAATAATCAGTTCATGCAATATGGCTGAGGTCTCTTTGCAAGAGGGGCTTTAAACAAAAATAGGTAACACACAGTAAATAGCTGTATTCCCTTAGATATGCCTTGATTTATGAATCCACGCACTTCCACACACTCAACCTTCATCTGGCATACTTCCAGAGTTCTTTAAAGGGTCTTCCTCCTTCCATCCTCTCAGTGTGCTTTTCCAAAGCACACTGCTATTAAAATGACCTTTTCTATAACTTTGTTGGATCACATCTGCCCCTCTCACCCCTGGTTCTGCATTCTTATTGGGCTCGTTTATGAAACATGGCACACAGCTTATAAAAACTGACCATGGCAGGCAAATAACCAGATTGGAAGGATGGATGGATGGGAGGGTGGGAGGCAAGCTGGGATGCTGGCTGGCTTGTTGAATCAATGAACAGACATAAAGAAGGAAAGAGAGAAAGGTCTTAAGATAGACCCCAGATATTCACCCAGGATATCTTCATTAACCAATTTATCAGTTATCTGGAGAATAATTTTTCCATTCTCTGAACCCTTTGCTTTGGCTCACAGGCCTTCATGAAAGCTTTGATTTCATTGTAATCCCTAGGCTTGGGTGAAAGACACTCCGACACTCCCCCAAAGAGATTCGCAGCAGAGGAAAAGTCCCCTGGCATTCCTGCATGGAGAAGCAGATTGAGACAACACCTCTTTCCTCAGGCCAAGCTCCTTAGCTCCCAAACCTTGTCTTTCTCCATCTGGCCTCTGCTGTTCTCAGTCAGCTTCATCTATCACTAATTCTCACTTCCCAAGGATGGGCCCCTGGTAGCTCCCTGACGGTATCATGATATGTCTACTCCCATGTCTTTTCACGTAATGGTTTTGCTTTTCTGCCTGCTTGATAAATTCCAACGTGGTTCTGAACACCCTGTTTATAAATTATCCCATGTCACACCCTGGGAAAAGTTGGTTATTCCCTTCCCTAGACTAACTCTGTTAACTCTCCCATAAATCTGTAAGTGCACCAATCACATGTCCTGTCTATAGGTTTAAATTAATATCTGAGAGCAGGAACTTTGTCTTAATTTGTCTCTGTTCTCTTAGCACCCAGCACAGTTTGGACACACTTGGGTAGCTTCAGATGTTGTCAAGTTACAAGGCAAAGGGAATAGTGACTATGTTAACCAAGAGACGAGATAAGAAATAAAAATTATTTTGTGAGATGTAATTTGTTTCATTTAGAGATGCTCAAATTTCAAACTCCCAGTAAGATGTGCCCCAAAGGGAACCAGAAAGTTGGGAAACCTGGGCATACAGCTGGGGAAAGGGGTTAGGGCTAAAGACAGTCATTTGGGAGTTTTTATGTAGGTGGCAGTGGAAGGTATGGGTGGATAAAGAGGATCTGAGAAAAGACAAGAACCTTATAGAAAAGCTCTGGGAAATAACATGGGAAAGAACCTAGAGAACTTAAGAGGCCAAAGGCATTAAAAAGTTAACATTAGAAGGAGCATCAGCCATAGGAGTGTCCCACAACGGTCATGTGGGTTGGACATTAAATGGAGATGATGGATTTTACACCTTGGGGAAATGAAGTGCAGAGAAAAGTAAGACATCACTGAGAGCAAATCCAGGGGGAAAGGACCAGGACAAAACAGACTGTGGCTGCTGAGAGTGAATGAGTGTCTATCATCCTGACTCATCACTGAGACGGTGTGCGTGGATGGAAGACGGCTTCAGCAGGAAGCCTTCAGTGGCTGCCTAAGTGGGGAGTGAAGGAAGGGGTGATGGGGAGCTGTGATGAGGAGGCATCAGCAAACGAGCAAAGCAGGAAGGATGCTCCTCTGCCCACTGCAACCTTTTACTTTATGTTTGGGGCAACGTCCCTGGGAAAGTGCTTCCATGATTCCTACTGGGGACAAATGTTTATCCCCACCCCTCCCTTCCTCATGTTTCTGCAGAGGTAAGAGAGCATCAGCTTCCCAAGAAGGGGCAGGTCTCTGGGTTCCCTGTTACTTCTCCTTGAGAAGAAGCAATTTATCTGATTTTTATGTTTGGGGAAAGTTAATGAGCATGTTGAGCTCATCACCTTCCTCCCGTAGAATCAGAGGAGGCACAGAACCTCCTATTCATTTTCAATAGCCCGCCACAGCTGGGGAAGACTGGGCTGTCGAGCTCTGCCTGTAGCTGAAGGGCCAGATTATATCCAAGGGGCTGTATTAGGAAACCCACGCGGTCACAGATGTAAACCAATTCACTTGACAAACTGAACTGAGAACCAACCAGCTCATGTTCCCCAGTTCAGTCCTACTGACAGTAAGGCATGGCATGTGCGTCACGCGTCTGACTCCCCTGTTTGCCTTTCAACTAGACTGGGATTCAACAGGAGAGTGTGTGTTTAATTACAACCACCTTAAAGCTAACTTTCAAGGAGACTGTTAGAGATACAGAAATATAAGGTCTCCAGTCCTCATCTGTCAGTTGAAGGGGTGAGGGGGGCTAACACCTAAAATCCTTTGTGTGTGTGCTGTGCTCAGTCATGTCTGACTCTTTGTGACCCCATGGACTGTAGCCCCCCGGGCTCCTCTCTCCATGGAACTTTACAGGCAAGAACACTGGTGTGGGTTGCCATTTCCTCCTCCAGGGGATCTTCCTGACTCAGGGATCAAACCAGCATCTTTTGTGCCTCCTGCATTGGCAGGCACATTCTTTACCACTATGCCACCTGGGAAGCCCCCAAATTCCTTTCATCCATCTCTAAACATTCTTGTGTTATTGTATACAAGTGCATAAGACACAAGTAGGGGGAACCATGAGTCAGAGACATCCAATCAGCAAAAGGAAGTGAAGATTTCAAGTAGAAGCAGGTGGGTAACCGTGCAGTCCAGCAGGAAAGCCTCCCTGGGATGAAGGCAGATTGAGAGATCAGAGGGTACCTTATCAAGAGAAAACGGGATCAAAAGAATAAAGACCACTGTATGTAAACAAAAATGTATATACATGCCTACAGACACAGGTAAAGACACAGGCAAACCAAAGAAACAAAGAATCAACCTGGAAAAAAAAAAAATCCCTCCCCATTCCAACGATGAGAAATCTATGCTTATATAAGCCTGTTCCCTCACTAGATTACAAAACTTGGTGCCTTTGCATCTAAATTTTCCCAAGGCGGGGGAGGTGGGGGACAAAACAGCCACAAAATGCTTAAAGGAAAATGCTAAGGACTGTTTGGCTCAAAGACCAAAACAGAGACTTTTAACTGAGCTGAGGACGGTAGAATGTTATTTTGCTCTCTTGTCCCTTGGAAGCTCTGAGACCTTTTCAGTTCCAAGATTCCATATGCCAGGGGCATAGGTGAGGAGGGGTTCCAGGCTCTGAGCGCCACGGGGACCGTGATGATCTGGGTCAGGTCAAGGCACTCATGGCCTGAGGACCAATGGATTTCATCTGATTCATCAGTGAGCACCTCTGGGAACAGAGGGGAAGAAAGCATTTTTATTTTTTTTCAGCCACTGTAAACAGAAATCTCAGTGAGCTCTGTCCCGAATTCTTGCACAGGAAATCTCTGCTCACCTGCCTTCTGAGACCCAGGTCTCCGGCGGGCACCCTCCAGAGGCCCAGGCGAGATGCAGTCCATGCAGAGAAATTGGTTGCTATGTGTTTCACTGTGGCAACCACGATCCACGAGGGCAAAGCCGATGCACCCGGGCTTTCAGCTATAATCCCCCCAGAATCTCTCCCTGCTGTTCCAGGGATAATTGTCTGGTTTTCCCCAAGGCCAGTTCTTACAGCTTTCACATAAAAATCACCTCTTGCATAAGACATGAAATTTAAAATCATCCCTTCGTAGCTATCACTGAGTCACTCCGTTACCTCTGGGACAGATATAAATTATGCATTCTTTGATTCTCTTTAAAATTTGAGAGGCACAGGGGGACAGAGAAGGATCTCATTGGCATATATATATATGGCGTTTCAGAAAGAAACAATAACTTGTGTGATATTAACTGCTCCAGAGGCTCCCTGCATGGTCAAGAAAATTGCATAAAGCATGAGAAACTAACAGCAGGCTTGCATGCTAATGACGGCTGGTGACAAGGACTCGTTGAATGTCACTGCTTCCTGTCCTCATGCTCCTTGTTGTTATCTCAGCGACATCTCCGCAACTGATGCAGCCCCAGGAGTGAGCATCCTTCTGGGTGTCGGTGACCACAAGGGCACTCAGCAGTGCCTGCATTCGAACCCTCTGCGTGCCTTTGCCAGCCCTTCCTCCCACGCCACTCCTTGATACCGAGAGTCCTCTGTCCGTATGGTGGAGATGGGTGGTAGGGATTCTCCAGAGCTAGTTTGATTTTTACCCCTTGCCCAGGCCCACGAACACGTGGGTGTTCCTGTTTCAGAGAGGGCGTGACATGTTCTTAATTAGCATGAGGAAAATGCAATGGCTGTCACCGGGAGAAAAAAGGGATCTGTGTGTTCTGGTGCTCGCCTGCTACAATGACCTATTTCACACCAGCATCTGGCCGGTGTTGATGAGCTCTTCCAGATGTGTGTCTGGGGGGCGGGGGCGCAGCACGGCCCAGCAAGTGTGTTACCCAGATGCCCACGGAGCACTACAGACATTTCATGCCACAGTCCACATTCAACACGGACCTGACTCATTCTTTTCTCCCCATTGTTTTCTAATGAAAGAACCTTCCTGAGAGAATCAAGGGTCTGATTCTCGTTTACCTCAGAGGCCTCAAATAATCTGTGCGCGTGCTTGCTCAGTCGCTCCGTCGTGTCCAACTCTTTGTGACCTCATAGGCTGTGGCCCGCCAGGCTCCGCTGTCCATGGGATTTCCCAGGCAAGAAAACCAGAGTTGAGTTGCCACTTCCTCCTCCAGCAGATCGTCCCAACCCAGGGATCGAACTTGCGTCTCCTGCATTGGCAGGCAGGCTCTTCACCACTGCACCACCTGGGAAGCCCACCTGAGATAACCTGAAGACAAACAAAAGAGCAGCATCCTCCCAGATCAGTCTCGCCACTGAGGTTAAGTCTGTTGCGTGGTCTCTAAGAGCTGCTGGTGACTGTTGGAGGAGTTTCTTGACTGATGGGAAAAATGAGACAAGCTTCAGTCTCCTGCTTAAAAGCCTTCCCTTGGGCAAAATGCACCATGTAATGTTAACTTTTCAATTTAAAAATTAGAGACATATGGAAACTACTGCTCCCCTCTACAAACAGGAGAGAAAATCACTGTCCAGATGCTAAAACGTGTACCACTGTCGCCAAAAAACATCCACCAATTCTGTATGAAATGCCTGAAGCCCTTGACCTAATGAGGTTACTGCCAAGGATACAAATGAGGAGAACAGAGAACGAAACTGAGAAAGCATTTTGTGTGTGAACTGCCATCTTTCTCCTGTCGTTTCACCAATTTTCTTCTTCAAAATTGCAACATGGACTGCAAATCTTCAAGGCTAGTACTTCATATGGCAGACCAAGTTCTATTTAAAATGTAATGCGTGTGTCCATCTGATAGGAGAGAACAAGGGCCCTGGGAAAGGTTCTTCAGATAGGGAGGGGGTCTCGTGTGTGTGTGAGTCTGTAGCCCGCCAGGCTCCTCTGTCCACGGAATTCTCCAGGCAAGAATACTGCAGTGGGTTGCTATTCCCTTCTCCAGGGATCTTCCCAACCCAGGGATCAAACCCAGGTCCCTGCATTACAAGCAGATTCTTTTCCTTTGGAGCCACGAGGGAACCCCCTGTATGGGGTCTGAGAAAGGTATAAAGATGCCGATCAGGAAAGTGAACCACAGAAAGGCTACTCCCAGGCACTTAGTCAAAGTGTGGCGCGGTGTGCCAGGGGCCAGCGTGAGGAATCCCGCCCGTGACAAGGTCATGCGGAAGGAAGCCTGACAAAACGCAAGGACGTGATCAGGCTTCAGGGGTTCTCCCTGGAATTTCCTGAGCATCCACCTCCCAAGACCAGAGTCTGCCTGCTTTACTGTGTTATGCTTTCCACCTACTCTTCTGTCATTAACAGGGGCCGCCCCCCCACCACCTTTTTATGGAAAAATTAGAGCTTTTAGATAATAAATCTCCTGGGCATAATATGAGTGTTTCAATCCAAAAACCCCTCTGATGGCTTTCTAGCCTGCCTGCAGGACTCGTACAGCTGTGCATGTGATTGTTTGAGGCCTCCTGACTGTAGGAGGCACAGGAAGCTTAAAACATCCTAGGAATGTAGGGGCTTCCAGGAGTCAAAATCATTAGAACAGGACTGATTAAAGGTTTCATTTGTTGAGCCAATACTTGCTGCCAAATTTTCATATCTTTTATTTGTAGAGATAGTTGGTGTATAGAAAAAGAGGTAGTGGACCTGGTATTAGCAACATTAGATCTTTGAGTTAAGTACTTTCTTTGTTATAACCCACTGCACCTATGTTCTACAGGAATGTAACTTTATTTAGTACTTTGAGGGTGATGCAGAGTAAAGAAAAAAACACTTCTAGGGAAAAGGAGTTTTCTGGTTGATAGACAATTATCCAGGAAGAGAGCCATAAAAATGTTAACAGGCCTCTTGGCCAGATAATGTAAACCACCTGAAACCTTTTGTATACGGGAGTATGCAAAACGAAAGCCTTGTTTGTCTCAATGAGGGTCAGGACTGCTGCCCCTGCATAACTCTGCATATTCCACTATTTCTTTATGTACAACTTGGGGTATATAAGCTGATTTTGAAAAATAAATTTTTTGGAGTCTTGCACCGATGCTGGGCTTCCCCACGTCGTTCTTTTCTCCCCTTTTTCGGCTGAATTCCCATCTGAAGCGGGGAGGCTCACCACGTCCACTTACTTGCCCTGGCTACTAAGATCCACGCAAAAGGGAGCCTAAGGCGGAGCACCCTTCGATATTCAAGTGGGCGCCGGTGGCCTAATGTAGATGGTGCAAACCTCTTGTCTCGGGGTTTACTGGTTTTCTCCACAAACCCAAGTTATTCAGCCTCTTTTTCTCCACCTAAATTTCCTACTATACTATTTCTTCCTAATCTAATCATATATCTCTAAATACGTAAGTTTTCCTCGCCTGTCCGTCTCCCCTTCGAATCACCCTGGATCCACCAGGGCTGGACCCCAGCAGCGGTGAGCGGACTTTGCAAAGCAAAGAGTTCTTTCAGCCTGAGCCCTTGTGGCATGTACCACTCTGGTACCTTGACCTCCATGGCACAATCCATCAGTTTCTACTAAAATTAATGTCGTGGGTTACAATCAGAGCTTGGAAGACACTGATGGAAACGGTTTGATGAGTGAGCCATGCACAGTGCTTCCTAAGTTTCCCATCGTGGCGATTCACTGTGACACATGGGAGGACACGTAGAACGCTGGTGCTTCCACTGCTGATCAAAACAGACGCTTTCGCTTTCCACTGTAATCCCAGCCAGAGCATCTGTATCGTCTCAACACCTGTCACGCTTGAATTATCCATCAAGAGGAACCACAGGTTTCTGACAAACAAACTTTATCATGGTAGGGGATTCCTTGCTTGAGAACCACGCCACGGATGTTTACACCGATTTGCTGCTGAGACACGAGGCGCGGAAGATCCAGGACACTCAGGATGCTTCCACAGTGACGGACATCAGGACCGGGCACGGCGCCTGGACCTGCTGGATGCTCTAGGAACTAAGCATGGAACAGACTGAAATGGGATGGAGAGGGAGACGGACTAACAAAAGCCGGATGTTCTCGTGCCTCCCCCCGTGGAAGTTTCTGCAAAGTAAGGTCTGAAAACACAGACGAGACTAAGAACATATACAAGGCTGTAGAATACAGAAGACAAACAGGACCAGGAAGACTCAAGAGGAGCTCTTTTTGGCCAGTTGAGAGGCAGGCAAAGCGGGTGAGGGGGCAGTTACAACAGGGAAAACAGGATTCCTGGAGGAAGGGCACAGGGAAGAGGCAGTTTACTGCTTTACAAGGTTTGGGCTCAAGTTCACTTAGGACTTAACCAGGGGTTAAGAATCCATCGGTCAGTGCGGGCAACAGGGGCTCAATCCCTGGGTCTGGGAAGATCCCAGGTGACAAGGAGCAACTAAGCCCGTGCGCCACAGCTATCAAAGCCTGGGTGCCTACAGCTTATGCTCCACAACAAGAAAAGCCTCTGCAATAAGAAGCCCACGCATTGCAACTAGACAGTAATAGCCCCCTCTGGCCATAAACAGAGAAAGCCTGTGGGTAGCAACAAAGACTCAGTGCAGCCAAAAATAAAAGTAAATGAAGCTCATCTAAACTGACTCAGTTTCAACCCCTGGGTCGGGAAGATCCCCTGGAGAAGGAAATGGTAACCCACTCCAGTATTCTTGCCTGGAGAATCCCATGGACAGATTAGCCTGGTGGGCTATAGTCCATAGGGTCACAAAGAGTCAGACACGACTGAGCATGCCAAAACCGATTTTTAAAATTTAAGTACCTATAACTAAAGAATAGTTTTGATTTTGAAAGAAAAGGTGCAGGTGTCAGGTATGGAGTGAGTCACCTGGTCCTCTGATATTTCACTTTACTGAGAAAACACATCAGTATAAAAGACCTCCTGAAAGGAGACAGGCCAGCCTATGGCCCTCTCATTCAGGCTTCTAATGAGAACTACGAGGGAGCTTGACTCCCATCTGATGCTTCCCATCTCCGAGGCCCCCTTGGAAGCAAGTGCTGCCTGCTGATGGGTGAGAGATGTGAGGAGAGCCTGCCAAAGCCAGGGGTTTCCAGCGATGAGCCAGGCCTGCCTCAGGAGGCCCCGACACCACGCTCTCGCAGCCCTCCATGTCTGCCTCTGACGAGCGGAAAAGCCATCAGCTCCTCTCTGGACAGAGGCAAGCGACCCAGGAGACTTCGGGAGGTGGCCTTCAGGCCATATCTTCCTAGCACCTAAAAAACAGTTTTGTTACAGTGTTCCTAAGAAGTGGATGTGAGAGCTGGACTATAAAAGAAAGCTGAGCACCAAAGAACAATGCTTTTGAACTGTGGTGTTGGAGAACACTCTTTAGAGTCCCTTGGACCACAAGGAGATCCAACCAGTCCATTCTAAAGGAGATCAGTCCTGAGTGTTCATTGGAAGGACTGCTGCTGAAGTTGAAACTCCAATACTTTGCCCACTTGGTGCGAAGAGCTGACTCATTTGAAAAGACCCTGATGCTGGGAAAGATTGAAGGTGTGAAGAGAAGGGGACGACAGAGGCTGGATGGCATCACTGACTTGATGGACATAAGTTTGGGTAAACTTCAGGAGTTGGTGATGGACAGGGAAGCCTGGCATGCTGCAGTCCATGGGGTCACAGAGAGTCGGACACGACTGAGTGAACTGAACTGAACTGAACTGAAGAAGTGCCCAGCCTTCATGCTGACCCAGCAAACCTTGGGCTTTTCTTGAGAGTCTTGTGTTACACAATGCTTTTACACTGCAGTTATCACCCAATGACCGTTTATTCCAGTGGCTCAGAACAGCAGGACCAGGACCGTCATCAGAAGAGTAAGACACAGATTCCTCAGTCATTCAGCAAAGTGCTGGCTGACGTCCTCTTCATCCGATAAAACGTCTGACAGGCCATTTGGGGATTTTACACCAGGCTGTCCTTTGTAAAATCAATCAACACAGGTGGCATGACCTTCTCCTAGTTACAAGGGATGAACATGTGCACTTTGAGTGTATCTAAAGGGCTAAGTCCCTGGGAAGGACATTCTAGAACTACATTGCAATATGTAAGTTCCTAAAGACTGAAAAGAAAAAAAAAATGAACTTACATTCTGTTGTGCAGTATCAACTTTGTAGTCTAATGAGAAACTTGTGAGAGGAGATAATGAAAATAAAAATATTTTGTTCAATTAAAAAGACAACTCAGGGAGAATCATTGAGATTGAAGAAAATGAGGTCTTAAAAAGCAGGCAGAGTAGCTGCTTAAATCTGCTTCCCAGGTGACACTAGTGGAAAAGAATCCCTGGGTGGGGAAGATCCCCTGGAGGAGGAAACGGTAACCCACTCCAGTAGTTTTGCCTGGAGATTCCCATGGACAGAGGAGCCTGGGGGCTACAGTCCATGGGGTCACAGAAGAGTCAGACACGACTGAAGTGACTTAGCACAGCACACGGCTGCCTAACAAATGCATAGCCAGTCCCACCACTTTCCCACTTAGACTGGCCCCAAAGCCTTAACAGGAACTCTTGCCATAAGACCCCAGAAGCTATCTGGATGGTGCAAAGGGAGAGTGAAAGGGAGCAGCTCAGCTCTCCTGCTTTTAAGACCCGACCTGCCCGTCATTCACATTTCTCCTTTCTCCAGGGAATCTTCCCACACCAAATGGGCTTAGGTTCCCTGCAGGGTGATCTCACAGGACTCTGTGCTTTTTCTTGATATAAATCACACCTGCACTTATTTTTCCACATCTCTCGATGCCCCTGGATCTGAGCTGTCCAATATTGTAGGCCCTAGTTCACGTGTGGCTACTGAGACTTGAAATGTGGCGAGTTCAGATCGAGATGCGCTTTCGTGTAAGATACACGTTGATCAGATCTGGAAGACATTATGTGAATTCTGCCAGAAGGATGTCGCCTGGCTGACACCTTGATTTGAGTGTACTACATTAGTCCTCTGACCTTTGGTTCTATTAGAGAAGACATGTGGATTGTTTTAAACCCACTGTGGCTGCTAGAAGGTGTACTTATATGGATTACATAGTATTTCTGCTGGATGGAAAGTGAAAGTGAAGTCGCTCAGTCATGTCTGACTCTTTGTGACCCATGGACTGTAGCCTACCAGGTTTCTGTGTCCTAGGGATTTTCCAGGCAAGAATACTTGAGCAGGCTGCCATTTCCTTCTCCAGGGGATCTTCCCGACCCAGGGATTGAACCTGGGTCTCCTGCACTGCAGGGAGACTCTTTACCGTCTGAGGCACTAGATGGAACTGGGGTCAATTATAAGCTCCACGAGGTCACAGCTCCCTGCCTTGCCCCCAGCACACTCTGGCTCAAGCTAGCCAGTTCAAAGCTACCAGCGGTATTTTCCACAGAGCTAGAACAAATAATTTCACAATTTGTATGGAAATACAAAAAACCTCAAATAGCCAAAGCAATCTTGAGAAAGAAGAATGGAACTGGAGGAATCAACCTGCCTGACTTCAGGCTCTACTACAAAGCCACAGTCATCAGGACAGTATGGTACTGGCACAAAGACAGAAATATAGATCAGTGGAACAAAATAGAAAGCCCAGAGATAAATCCACACACCTATGGACAACTTATCTTTGACAAAGGAGTCAAGAATATACAATGGAGAAAAGACAATCTCTTTAACAAGTGGTGCTGGGAAAACTGGTCAACCACTTGTAAAAGAATGAAACCAGAACACTTTCTAACACCATACACAAAAATAAACTCAAAGTGGATTAAAGATCTAAACGTAAGACCAGAAACTATAAAACTCCTAGAGGAGAACATAGGCAAAACACTCTCCGACATACATCACAGCAGGATCCTCTATGACCCACCTCCCAGAATATTGGAAATCAAAGCAAAAATAAACAAATGGGACCTAATTAAAATTAAAACTTCGCACAACAAAGGAAACTATAAGCAAGGTGAAAAGACAGGCTTCAGAATGGGAGAAAATAATAGCAAATGAAGCAACTGACAAACAACTAATCTCAAAAATATACAAGCAACTCCTGTAGCTCAATTCCAGGAAAACAAACGACCCAATCAAAAAATAGGCCAAAGAACTAAATAGACATTTCTCCAAAGAAGACATACAGATGGCTAACAAGCACATGAAAAGATGCTCAACATCACTCATTATCAGAGAAATGCAAATCAAAACCACAATGAGGTACCATTTCACACCAGTCAGAACGTCTGTGATCCCAAAGTCTACAAGCAATAAATGCTGGAGAGGGTGTGGAGAAAAGGGAACCCTCTTACACTGTTGGTGGGAATGCAAACTAGTACAGCCACTATGGAGAACAGTGTGGAGATTCCTTAAAAAACTGGAAATAGAACTGCCTTATGACCCAGCAATCCCACTGCAGCAATACACACCAAGGAAACCAGAACTGAAAGAGACACGTGTACCCCAATGTTCATCACAGCACTGTTTATAATAGCCAGGAAATGGAAGCAACCTAGATGTCCATTAGCAGATGAATGGATAAGAAAGCTGTGGTACATATACACAATGGAGTATTACTCAGCCATTAAAAGGAATACATTTGAATCAGTTCTAATGAGGTGGATGAAACTGGAGCCAATTATACAGAGTGAAGTAAGCCAGAAAGAAAAACACCAATACAGTATACTAATGCATATATATGGAATTTAGAAAGACAGTAACGATAACCCTGTATGTGAGACCGCAAAAGAGACACAGATGTATAGAACAGTCTTTTGGACTCTGTGGGGGAGGGACAGAGTGGGATGATTTGAGGGAATGGCATGGAAACATGTATAATATCATATAAGAAATGAATCACCAGTCCAGGTTCAATACAGGATGCTCGGGGCTGGTGCACTGGGATGACCTGGAGGGAGGGTACAGGGAGGGAGGTGGGAGGGGGGTTCAGGATGGAGAACACGTGTAGCCCATGGCGGATTCATGTTGATGTGTGGCAGAACCAATACAATATTGTAATTAGCCTCCAATTAAAATAAATAAATTTAAATTAAAAAAAAAAGAGTGGGAATGAAGGAAGCAATTTAAATAGGGAGAGGAACTCTCCTTTCAGAAATCTGTCATCCACTCATGACTCTGATAAACATTCTATTCTAAAACTTGTAATCCACTCATTACTCTAAGCCAGGTACTGTGAAAGGCCCTGAGGACACAGAAGTAAACAAGAAGTGGTAGCCAGGGGCTAAGAGGGGGAAGAGAGATGGGGAGTGACTGCATGATGGGTATAGGGTTTCCTTTGGGGATGATGAAACTGTTTTGGAGCTTGATAGCAGCGGCGATTGCATAACTCTGTGGAGGTACTAAATGTCACTGAACTGTTCACTTTAAAATGGTTAATTTTTTATTATGTGAATTTCATTTCAATAAAACTAATAAAACAAGAAGATGGCACTGTCCCTGGTCCCTGACTTCCGGGATCTCAGTGTAGCTCCGAGTTGTATGTACATAAACATGTGTGTGCCACAAAGCACTAGAGGCCTATGCCAGAGCCGTATCCAGGTCGCAGCTGCTTACAGGGGACCCGTGGCTTGGTGGGGAGAATGTGCCTGGGTAAAAGAATGGGTGTCAGGAAAAGCTTGAAAAGGGAATGGCAGCTGTTTTTCCTAAATCTTCTAATATGATTTTTTTTTTTCTTCTTAAACCTTGCGAAAGTGGAAGAAGTACCAATTCCACAGAGAAAGCTCCAACATACATAGCAAGCCTAAGTGGCTTTTCGAACTCTTGGCTTTCTCTATCACTCTCTGCCTGCTTGGATGTCTCTAGCCTGATTCACAGTCGTTCTATGGGAAAGCCGGAGTCCTTACAGTCACAGCTACGATGATCACTCACAAACACAGAACCTTTGGAGGAAGAGCCGTTTAAAATGGGAAACTAGAGAAAGGGAAATGGGAACCAGAGACTTGATTGAGTCTATCGGCGATGCAGTAAAATGGGCATGCAATGAAAGAAGGAAAAAATAAATAAATAAAACCAGTTTTGCTCTGAATTTTTTTTGACTACACAGGATAGTCATTTGAAGCCATCTGGCTGCTGATACAAGCAAGATGTAGAGACCGAAACACAACTTGGGAAGAACACCAGGAGGTCATCAGGACAGACAACAAGGCAGATAAGAACATTTGGCTGCTCTTCCAGTGGGGAAAGACTTAAACTCCACCTGGAAATGTTAATAAGAACGATCTCAACTAAGAGCTGACTCAAACTCAACTTTACTGTAAAGAAAGAGGAAGAGGTAAGTTTGGGAAAATATATTTTGATCAAAGAGGATTCTATAGTGTTTCCAAAAATTTTGACACATATGAAAACTTTTATTGCTAATTCTTAATAATGATGAATGAAAAAAAAAACAAATATTTATTCTCAATCCAAATGCTTCTACTTCTGAAAAGACTTCCTATCAAAAGTAGAATCACTCAATAAGTATAAAAAGTCACCTTGCTTTATTTCTACCAGATCACCCTCTGATACTTTCCTGTTCACTATCTATTTGCTTCTGCCTTCCTCTTTCCAGAAGGTCAGCTTTATCTGAGCACAAACGGTATTTCTTGTTCACTGTTTTATCTGCAGCATCTGAGAGTGCCAAGTCTTAGAAGCTAATTTTGCTGAATGAATAAACAAGAAATTCAAATTTATCATTACCTGACTTAATTCCACATCCCATCTCCTCCCAATGATTTGTAAAATGTTATAACTGAAAGATATTAATTTTGTATCTAGTCTAGAGGTCATACTCGACTTATTGAGTATAAGTCTGGATGTGAGAGTTTGACCATAAGGAAACCTGAGGCCAAAGAATTGATGCTTTCAAACTGCGGTGCTGTTTGGGAGTCCCTTGGACTGCAAAGAGATTCAACCAGTCAATCCTAAAGGACATCAGTCCTGAATATTCATTGGAAGGACTGATGCTAAGGCTGAAGCTCTAATACTTTGGCCACTTGATGTGAAGAACTGACTCACTGGAAAAGACCCTGATGCTGCGAAAGATTGAAGGCAGGAGGAGAAGGGAATGACAGAGGATGAGATGGTTGGATGGCATCACCAACTCGATGGACATGAGCTTAAGCAAGCTCCAGGAGATGGTGAAGGCCAGGGAAGCCTGGAGTGCTGCAGGACATGGGGTCTCAAAGAGTTGGACACAACTGAGTGACTGAACAACAAAAATATTGGCTCATTTAAGAGTATAACACCAGAAACCCTACTGCCTACATAGGAATTTTCATTCCTTATTCTTTTTCCTTCTAGATATGACCTTGGGTAAGCTACTTAACTTTTCTCTGACTTGGGTTTCCTCATCAGT
Organism: Oryx dammah; assembly: GCF_014754425.2. Lineage (NCBI taxonomy): Eukaryota > Metazoa > Chordata > Mammalia > Artiodactyla > Bovidae > Oryx > Oryx dammah. Next base: position 13,938,420 of record NW_024070208.1, read on the forward strand.
AAAATCAAGTTATATCACAAGGTTGAATACCAAGTGTCTAAAATAGTGTCTGGAACCTGCTAAGCACTCAATAAGTAGAAACTCCATAATTGGTGGAGACTTCCTTGGTGCCTCAGATGGTAAAGAGTCTGCCTGCTGTGCAGAAGACTCAGGATCATTATCTGGGTGGGGAAGATACCCTGGAGAAGGAAATGGCAACCCACTCTAGTTCTTGCCTAAGAATCCTATGGATGGAGGGGCCTGGCAGGGGGCCAAGTCCATGGGGTTGCAAAGAGTCGGACATAACTGAGCGAATTCACTTTCTTTCACTTTCCATAACGGGTGGAAGTCATAGAAGAATGAATGGTGGCTTAACAAAATGTGGAATTTTCTATCCTTAGATGGTTTCAGGAACGAGTTTTCTGTATTAGCTTCAGTTCACTGTGTTAGTCATTACCATAGTAGCTAAAGGTTTCAGGAACAGGAAGGGGGATGTTAAGTTACCTAATGTCAATGGCTTTCTGCTACATAACTCTGTCTTACAGTATGTCCAATGATTGGGTCATAAGTCACTGTTTGAATACCTCTGGGGAAGGAGACAGCACAGCTCCCAAGTGCAAAAGCAAAGAGCATTTTAGGCTCCAGATTTTCATAAGAGAGTTGATGTCTTTTCATATGTGAGGAACTTCCCGCTGACTTCTGACCGCCGGTGTCTGTCTTTCCTGACCTCCTCACAAGAGGATAAGGAGTGAGGGGTAGATGAACATAGGGACTGGGGTACATGTGTTCTTGGAGATACTAAAAGTTAGACTTGCTTAGAAGGCTTCCAATAAAGGAATGTGGAGGGAAGAAATTGTAAAGATGTTGAGATCTGCAAATGAGCCAAAAAAAAAAAAACAAAAAAAAACAGACAAAAACATCATTACTAGTTCTTAATGGGAAAGGAAGAATATAAATATATTCACATTTAAAGAAATCCATATCTTACTACAGAGAGAGGGATAGGAAACTGGGAACAAGCCAACCTCTCCCCAAGAGGCCCGAGGTAGCGAAGAGCAGGCTCGGGGAGTTCTGAGGCCAAAAAGACAACCATCGGAGGGACAGGCTGGGCAGGAAGGGCGATGTGTGCGGGAAGTTCACCGAGATGCAAGCAGCTCATAGCGAGTCTTTTTAAAAGAGGGTGAGGCCCTAAATCTAGGCTCAGCATGAACGAATGTTTTAGTGGGCTGCTTCTAACTGGTGATACGGAGAAATATAACCTGGGACACACGTGTCCCTGAGAAACACAAAAATCCCACGTCACCTACAACACGAGGAAAGACCATTAAAGGGCATTCTGAGTTCGGTTTCACATCTTGAGACTACACGTGGTTTCATTTTACTTTCTTTATTTTTTGCTCATTGTCATTGAAGCACCATTTATTGAATGGTCCAGTTTAACTGCACTGATCTGACATAGCTTTCTTTTTTTAACCAAGAGAAGGATTTTTTAAATTGAGTTTACAATATTGGCTTGCTTTCTGTCATACATCGACATGAATTAACCGCAGGTGTACACATGTCCCCCCACCCTGAACCTCCCTCCCACCTCCCGGCCTTTCCCACCCTCTAGGTTATTACAGAGTCTCACGTGAGTCCCCGAGTCATACAGCAGACCCCCACTGGCTGGCTGTCTCCATATGTTAGCGTCTGTGCGTCCAGGCTGCTCTCCCCACTCACCTCACCCCCTCCCTCCTCTCCCCCTGCATTAGGTCAAGCTTTATGATACTACATTAACTGCAAATTAACAACCTGTGCGTGCTGAGTCAGCCGACCTTCAGCCTTTTGTTTCTGTAAACAATAATGGACATTTTAGTACCAATAAGTAATGGTATGAGCATTCGCAGACATATCATAACTTAATTCTCACCAGTGGTCGATTTGGAGCTGCTTCCCTGTAAGGTATTTTCAAGGGCTGACGAGAATAGCCCTGCACTAAGAACAGTCTGTGTGCTCAGGTGAATACCTAAAAATACCTACTTGTTCTCCTTTCTATAGCAGTGAAAGTCATTTTCAACCACCCTACAAAAGACTTTGATGTCAGTGTGTGTTAGCTTCAGCTAAGCTGTTTCAAATCCTATCCACACATTTGGGAAGATTCTTTCAAATTGGTGAGCTAACCAAAAGTAACTTTGAAATTGCTATACCCCTTCCACACTGTTTGCATACAATTTTTAGTAAGCTCATCTTGCGTTCTAAGAACTTCAGGATTTATTTTTATAGATAAGGTTCCGCCTTCTTTCAATGGAAATCTGATTTTTTGTGTGTGCTATATGTACAGAAATTGGCTTGAGTCTTCATAAATTTATTTTAGAACAAAAGAAGTTTTCAAATTTCATGTATGAATATTGTGTAGTATGCCATATTTACATTCAAGAACTCATCAATTTTATACAGCTTGCCCTTGGGGAGATTAAATTGCAGCAGATGGTAATAAAAGTTAGGACTCTGTTGAAATATGATACATTGACTTATTTGAAGGCTATTGGAAGAGTTAGGTCATTGTGGGAGACCTTTCTGGTAGTCTCTTGCACCCTAACAAGGGCAAAATATTGAAGGGGAAGGGTCTGACTCAAGCAATTTTAGCTATCTCCGATTCCAACTGGCTCCTTCTGCCATCACTATTTAATTGATTTCATCAGATCCTCAAGAGAGGGAAAGAAAAAAATTTCTTCATATAGAATTTTAAATAATTTCTTTAAAAACCTTAAATTTTCTCATAAGACATTAAACTATCATATAAATGAGAAAAGGGGAAAAAAAAGTTTAAAAACAGTTTCCAACCACAAGTGATTCGAAGTTACAAATGGTAACTATCTAGGGGGTATTTTTGATTGTCAAAATAAACCAGTGAAGCTTACTGGCCTAAACTGCATGGAAGCTAGGGAAGGTAAACATCCTGCAACACCCAGGAGAGACATTCACAAACAAGAACTGTCTCCACCTACTATGTCAACAAGGTAAGAAGCATAGAAACAAGTTAGGAGCAGAAAACTACTTCTCTCTTTCCATTCATGATGAAACAAATATACAAAAAACAGTAATGATTTAGAATATCTGAAAGCCATAATTTAAATAGCAGATCTAATTAGTACAGATCATATCCACATTCTAAAAACAGAGAAAATAATCTGTTCCAGCATCCGTCAAATGGGCACAACATTTGACAATGTATTACACCAAAAATAAAACATCAATAAATTTCACTAAATAGAATATTATAGAAAATATTCTTTTCTCATGATGTAATAAATCTGTCAATTACTAACAAAATTAGAAAAAAGTAAACTGTATCAACTGAAAATTTTAAACTTTTCATAGTTTGGAGGTCCAAAAAAATAATATCTAGAAAACAACCACATATAAAAAACTCCATGGCATAGTTAAAGCAGTGCCCAAAGAAAAATTCTTAAACAGCTTATTTAATAAACAGAAAGGAATAAAAAATAAAATAAGCACTCAAGTTAGGGTGTTAAAGGAAATAAAAACTATAGGAAACAGAAAAGGGAATGTAGATAAGTGTAAGTTAATTAGAAGGAAAAAGAAAGAGTAGAGGATTGATAAATAAATCAAAAGGCTAGTACTTAAACTGTTAGCTGACCAAGTCAAGGGGGATAAGGAAGCTGACACAATCAAAATAAGAAACAGTAAGAGGTATACTACATTGATATAGAAGATTAAAAAAACAAACATTTCTTTGCTGAACTCTATACAAACAAATAAATTTCAAAACTTGGATGAAAGAGGTAATTTTATAGAACATATGGTACGCCAAACTGGCTCCAGGAAAGAAAGATTTAGACCAATTATCATGCAAATAAAGGAAATAAATGGTTATTCCCAAAACTGGACATACACACACAAGGCCTAGACAATTTCACAGTATAATTTGCCAGAACTTTAAAATAATACATAATTCAAATATCATTTAGACTCTTCTAGAGCACAAGGGAAAAAAGACAAAGGTGATTTCCAAGTTCTTTGTACAAAGCAATAGAAACATTGATACCAAAATCTGGCAGCCTACACCAAAGAGAAAATTACAGTGCAAGCTCACTTAGGGATAGCTGTGTGGAAATCTGAAACCAAACACTCAAAAATAGAACCCAGTAGCGAATAAAACAATATGCATGGCCAGATGGAATTCATTTCAGGAATGTTAAAAAAAAAAAAAAAAAAAAAACTTAGGAACAAATCTGTCAACATCAAATTCCTCAAAGCCTTTGACTGTGTGGATCACAACAAACTGGAAAATTCTTCAAGAGATGGGAATACCAGACCACCTGACCTGCCTCCTGAGAAATCAGTATGCAGCTCAAGAAGCAACAGTTAGAACCAGACATGGAACAACAGACTAGTTCCAAATTGGGAAAGGAGTATGTCAAGGCTGTATATTGTCACCCTGCTTATTTAACTTATATGCAGAGTACATCAGGCAAAATGCCAGGCTGGATGAAGCACAAACTGGAATCAAGATTGCTGGAAGAAATATCAAAAACCTCAGCTATGCAGATGACACCACCCTTATGGCAGAAAGCAAAGAAAAACTAAGCTTCTTGATCAAAGTGAAAGGAAAATGAAAAAGTTGGCTTAAAACTCAATTTTCAAAAAACTAAGATCATGGCATCTGGTCCCATCATTTCATGGCAAATAGATGGAGAAACAATGGAAACAGTGACTGACTTTATTTTCTTGGGCTCCCAAATCACTGCAGATGGTGACTGCAGCCATGAAATTAAAAGATGCTTGCTCCTTGGAAGAAAAACTATGACCAACCTAGACAGCATATTAAAAAGCAGAGACATTGCTTTGCCGACAAAGGTCCATCTAGTCAAGGCTATGGTTTTTCCAGTGGTCATGTATGGATGTGAGAGTTAGACTATAAAGAAACTGAGCACCAAAGAACTGATGCTTTTGAACTGTGGTGTTGGAGAAGACTCTTGAGAGTCCCTTGGACTGCAAGGAGATCCAACCAAACCAGTCAATCCTAAAGAAATTTAGTCCTGAATATTCACTGGAAAGATTAACGCTGAAGCTGAAACTCCAACACTTTGGCCACCTGGCGCGAAGAACTGACTCCTTGGGAAAGACCCTGATGCTGGGAAAGATTGAAGGCAGGAGGAGAAGGAGACAACAGAGGATGAGATGGTTGGATGGCATCACCGACTCGATGGACATGAGTTTGAGCAAGCTCCGGGAGCTGGTGATGGACAGGGAAGCCTGACTTCCCGTCCTGCAGTGGGGACGCAATGGGGTCGCAAAGAGTCGGGTATGACTGAGCAACTGAATTGAGGGCACTCAGTTCACGAATGATGATTTCCCTCTCCATGTTAATCCCATCACTCCAGTGACGGTCATCCTATGTCATTCAGCCTTCCATGTACTTAATGTTATTTCCTATCTCTTGACCTCTCCTAATTTTGTATCTCTGTTTGAAATGTCATGGGTCACAGCTTCTTCCCATTTTTAAATATACTATTCACTCATCAAAACCACAATTTAAGGGACTTCTCTGGTGGTCCAGTGGCTAAGACTCTGCACTCCCAATGCAGGGGGCTGGTGCAGCCAAATAAACAAAATAAATTTCAAAAAACTTGCATCTAAATGTTAACCCATTAGAAAAGCTTCCTTGATTCTCCCCACAATCAGAAACTTCTCTTCTTATGCTAACCACTGAAAAGCTCCATTTCTCTTTCTGTCCCTTCCTTCTTCCGTCCTTCTCTCACGGCACATGAATTTAACCCTGTATAATAGGTATTAGTACCTGTAAGACATGACTTCTCCTATCAGACTGGAAACTTTTTGAGGGTAAGGGCCCTGTCTTGAGCTTTCCAGGTGGCACAGTGGTAAAGAATCCACCTAGCAGTGCAGGAGACACAGGAGACGCAGATTCAATCCCTGTGTGGGGTAGAGCTCCTGGAAGAGGACACGGCAACAGGTTCCAGTATTGTTGCCTGGAAAATCCCATGGACAGAGGAGCCTGGTGGGCTACAGTCCGTGGGGTCGCAAAGAGTCAGACACGACTGAGCGACAGAAACAGACACGCCACGCCATGTCTACAGGACACACCACGTCTTAGATGCCGCTGTCTGCCAATCTCCCCAAGCACCAATCCTTCCATACTTGCATGCTCTGGAGCACAGACACACAGAAATCAAGACCTTAAAGGCAAAAGGCGAGCTGCAGACTTGTGAGCAATGCTGTCCTTAAAATGTTACTGCACGTGCACAGAAGGAAAAGTTAGCATCTTGCAGTAGCCATGCAAGCCCCACTCTCACCCCACACACGCAATCACGGCAGCATGAAACGGGCTCAAGCTCCTGACCAGGCAACCCTAATTACAATACCTTCCACCAGCCAGTAAGCTGATAGCAATGACGACTGCAAAAGCCGAAAAGCGGCTAGAAGCATCAACTTAAGGCACGGGGCGGGGGAGAGTGGGGGAATGAGTGTAGAAGTCAGGATGGAACTGTTGGTTTCATTAGCATGTCGATATGGAAGCAGGTACTTCTCACGCCCACCTTAGCACACCTGCTAGGCGTACTCATCCTCTTCACATTTTCGCACAGCTCCAGATACTAACCTGTGCTCTCAAATTTCACTGGAAACATGTAAGCTTGTGAGACAGTCATAATGTCAAGTTTCAAAATGTGTGTGCAATTTGTTATGCATGGTGGGGTCAGCAGTCCTACCAGAATGACACTGGAAGGTTTGGCGAGAGCAGAATATTAAACAGAGTGGAGATTACATGGGATAATATGAGACATCGACACTAGGTCAGGAAAGGACCAAAAGGCCATATTCCGACAACTGCTGATACACTTTTTGAGAACTGGACTTTCAACCTAAACCTATTATATTGTTTCCAGGTGCCATTTCAAAAGCAATGAAACGTTCTGGCTCATTCTGGTACAGTTTAAGACCATGTCGAATGCAGAAGTTGACATACATGGCCCTTTCCTAGTAGGGACATGTAGTGATGACTTCTTTTTCTGGCCTGCCCCTCATGTTGATCCATCCCTTCCATAGAATGTGCCCTTCTGAGATATTTGAGACGCCCACTCTTGGTATTCCTCCTCCTTTTCTCAGGCTCCCTCATCTTTTCCCACCGGTCCTTATATTTCAGGGGTCCCCAGCCTCTGTATTCAGTCCTCATCTCATGCCACACCACACATTCTGCCATTTCCAAGCTCACTACTATTCACGGTCTCAACCCCAAACTAAAATTGAAGTCTTTTGTCATAAACAAGGAGAAGGAAATGGCAACCCCCTGCAGTACTCTTGCCTGGGAAATCCCAAGGACAGAGGGGCCTGGTGGGCTGCTGTTCATGGGGTCGCACAAAGTTAGACGTGACTTAGTGATTAAATCGGAGAAGGCAATGGCAACCCACTCCAGTGTTCTTGCCTGGAGAATCCCAGGGACAGAGGAGCCTGGTGGGCTGCCATCTATGGGGCTGCACAGAGTCGGACACGACTGAAGCGCCTTAGCAGCAGCCAATAGTCATGAACAACATCTCTATCTCACACAGTGAATTCCCACTGGCTATCTACTTTACATCTGGCAATGTGTATATCTCTATGCCAGCCTCTCAATCCCCACCTTCTCCTTCCCCTGCTGTGTTCACAAGTCTGTTGTCTATGTCTGCACTCCACTGCTCCCCTGTAAATAGGTTGGTTCATCAGTACCATCTTTCTAGATTCCATATGCATGCGTTAATATACAGTATTTGTCTTTCTTTTTCTGGCTTACTTCATATCCTCCAATAAAGAAAAAATGTTTACATGTCTTTCTCAGATAAGAACCATGTACCCAACGGTCCCCAATTTGTTGCCAGCTGCACGTGCATAAGCTGCACGCACCTTGTCCAACCCAACCACGAGAGTCTACGTGATGGTCCCCCGAAGACGTCCACGTCCTTATCCCCGGAATCTCTGAATATGTTACTTCACATGGCAAAAGGGATTTCATAGAGGTGATTTGGTTACGCACATTGTGGTTATCTGGCTGGGCTCAATACAGTCACAAAAGTGCCAAGGAGGATGAGGCAGCAGAATCAGCATTACAGTAATTGAATGTGGGAATGACCTGACTGCCCAGGTCGTCCCGGTGGTTAACATTCTGCACTTCCAATACGAGGGCCATGGGTTCGATCCCTGGTCAAGGAACTAAGACCCCACATGCCACATGGCATGACAAAAACCAAAAATGTGAAACGGCAGCTGTGAAACAAAGAATGGAGACAGCTTCTAGAAGCTGGAAGAAGCATGGAAGGGTCCTTCCTTAGAGTGCCTGAAGAGAGTACAGCCATGCTGACATCTTGATGTTAGCCCAGTGAAACCCATTCAGACTTCTGACCTCCAGAATTATAACAATTTTACCTTGCTGCAAACCACTAATTTTGTGGTAATTTATTACAGCAGCCATTGAAATTCTGAGTCCATGGCACCACCCTGAAGCATCCTCAGATTCATTACTCGCTCTAGATTATCACTCTCCCACATGCCTTGCCAGGAACTACTGATTCTGCCTCATCAATTTGTCACGTTCCCTTCCAACATCTGTTCTTATCTCCATGGCTACTCTCAGAGACAGATCTACATCCCAGAATGCTTACAGGCCTCCCTGAACCTCCTCAGGACACTCCCTCCCCCAATCCCAACCTGGGCAAGGTCAGTCTTCAAATTTTCCCCAGGGGATCTCCACAAAGCACAAATCTGATCAAGTTGTAAACCAAATGCCTCACTACTGACAACAGACTGACAATATGTTTCTTTTACCTGAAATAGCGTTTTCATAGACTGACACCCACCTAACTATCCAATTTTAATCTCTGCCCTCTGTCTATAAACTCGGTGCTCCACACAGCATTCTCATCGTATTTGGTACTTCCGCTCTATTCTGTCCCTTCACTACTTGTTTCTACATAGAATTCAATTCCGAACTGGCTGTGTGTTGGCAAGCCCTTGACTGTAACCTCCTTGAAGACTGGAACCTCGATCCATCTCTTTCTCAGTGCTAGCCCAGCCCTCACGCTGAACAAGGAGGCGGAACAAGCCTTTCCTTCTCATGACCTCCGGCCTATGCCTGCCCTACCTTTCTCTTAGTTTGGCTCATATTTGGCTTTGGAATTACCTTGAGAATTAACTCTGTAAGACACCATGCCCTCATACCCCTGTATTCTCAAACAGCAGCTGCTAGATTTGAGAAGTGATCCAACAACAACCCACCCTGCCATCAGGGCCGCTTCTTCTAGTGTGAACTCCACCTTAAAAGGAAGATTTAGGACAAGAGACCCCTGTCAGTCTGAGCTCTGCTGCAGACGAGACTCATTCAGAGCTCTTCTTACACAACGTACTCTCTTTCCCTTCTTGGTGATAAAGAATTCCACTTTCTTTCCGTTTGCAGGTGTAAATTTTTTTGTACTTTCGAATAATTTCCATTCCTTTCTCTGGCCCATATCCAATTTGCTAATATTGTGCATAAAATACAGAAATGAAAATGAAACTCTAATATGGGCTTTATCAATATTTAACACAGTGAGTGAACTATTTCATGATTCTTGTGGATTATGTTCTGGTTAACTCAACCCATATAGTGTATGTCTGCCTTTTTGCTAACAGTCCTATATTGCTGACTCATATTCCTGAGTGACAGGGTGAGAATGACTTTTTATCTGCAGAATACTTATGTGTCAATCCCACTCTATATGATGGCTATTATAATTTACCAGTATTTTCTTTTTCTAGAATAAAAAAAAGAAAAACTCACACATTTGCTAAGAACTGTCTGACGCACTGACAGTATAGTTCACCTTGATTTGATGTTCCTCTCGATGATTGCAACCATTAGGTTCAAATTGGAGCCTCACAAAGTTCTCTAGCAGTTCTCTTCACTTTTAAATATATGTTATATATTTGTGTGGATAACAATTCAACTCCAAGTAAAAAATAAACGCACTTATTTTTTAACTAGCACTTGATACAAATTTCAATCTAGATTAACTAAATTTCTGTTAATTTAAGTAAGTTAAACCTGGAATGTCAGGTCCATGAATCAAGGCAAATTGGAAGTGGTCAAACAAGAGATGGCAAGAGTGAACGTCAACATTCTAGGAATCAGCAAACTAAAATGGACTGGAATGGGTGAATTTAACTCAGATGACCATTGTATCTACTACTGCAGGCAGGAATCCCTTAGAAGAAATGGAGTAGCCATCATGGTCAACAAAAGAGTCCAAAATGCAGTACTTGGATGCAATCTCAAAAAGACAGAATGATCTCTGTTTGTTTCCAAGGCAAACCATTCAATATCACAGTAATCCAAGTCTATGCCCCAAACAGTAATGCTGAAGAAGCTGAAGTTGAACGGTTCTATGAAGACCTACAAGACCTTTTAGAACTAACACCCAAAAAAGATGTCCTTTTCATTATAGGGGACTGGAATGCAAAAGTACGAAGTCAAGAAACACCTGGAATAACAGGCAAATTTGGCCTTGGAATGCAGAATGAAGCAGGGCAAAGGCTAATAGAGTTTTGCCAAGAGAAGGCACTGGTCATAGCAAATACCCTCTTCCAACAACACAAGAGAAGACTCTACACATGGACATCACCAGATGGTCAACACCAAAATCAGACTGATTATATTCTTTGCAGTCAAAGATGGAGAAGCTGTATACAGTCAACAAAAACAAGACCGGGAGCTGACTGTGGCTCAGATCATGAACTCCTTATTGCCTAATTCAGACTTAAATTGAAGAAAGTAGGGAAAACCGCTAGACCATTCAGGTATGACCCAAATCAAATCCCTTATGATTATACAGTGGAAGTGAGAAATAGATTTAAGGGACTAGATCTGATAGATAGAGTGCCTGATGAATTATGGATGGAGGTTCGTGACATTGTACAGGAGACAGGGATCAAGACCATCCCCATGGAAAAGAAATGCAAAAAAATAAAATGGCTATCTGAGGAGGCCTTACAAATAGCTGTGAAAAGAAGAAAAGCAAAAAGCAAAGGAGAAAAGGAAAGATATAAGCATCTGAATGCAGAGTTCCAGAGAATAGCAAGAAGAGATAAGAAAGCCTACCTCAGCTATCAATGCAAAGAAATAGAGGAAAACAACAGAATGGGAAAGACTAGAGATCTCTTCAAGAAAATTAGAGATACCAAGGGAACATTTCATGCAAAGATGGGCTCGATAAAGGACAGAAATGGTATGGACCTAAGAGAAGCAGAAGATATTAAGAAGATGTGGCAAGAATACACAGAACTGTACAAAAAAGATCTTCATGACCAAGATAATCAAGATGGTGTGATCACTCACCTAGAGCCAGACATCCTGGAATGTGAAGTCAAGTGGGCCTTAGAAAGCATCACTACGAACAAAGCTAGTGGAGGTGATGGAATTCCAGTGGAGCTGTTTCAAATCCTGAAAGATGATGCTGTGAAAGTGCTGCACTCAATATACCAGCAAATTTGGAAAACTCAGCAGTGGCCACAGGACTGGAAAAGGTCAGTTTTCATTCTAATCCCAAAGAAAGGCAATGCCAAGGAATGCTCAAACTACTGCACAATTGCACTCATCTCACACGCTAGTAAAGTAATGCTCAAAATTCTCCAAGCCAGGCTTCAGCAATACGTGAACCGTGAACTTCCAGACGTTCAAGCTGGTTTTAGTAAAGGTAGAGGAACCAGAGATCAAATTGCCAACATCAGCTGGATCATGGATAAAGCAAGAGAGTTCCAGAAAAACATCTATTTCTGCTTTATTGACTATGCCAAAGCCTTTGACTGTGTAGATCACAATAAACTGTGGAAAATCCTGAAAGAGATGGGAATACTGGACCACCTGACCGGCCTCCTGAGAAACCTATATGCAGATCAGAAAGCAATAGTTAGAACTGGACATGGAACAACAGACTGGTTCCAGATAGGAAAAGGAGTACGTCAAGGCTGTATATTGTCACCCTGCTTATTTAACTTCTATGCAGAGTACATCATGAGAAATGCTGGGCTGGAAGAAGCACAGCTGGAATCAAGATTGCTGGGAGAAATATCAATAACCTCAGATATGCAGATGACACCACCCTTATGGCAGAAAGTGAAGAGGAACTAAAAAGCCTCTTGATGAAAGTGAAAGTGTATAGAGTGAAAATTTGGCTTAAAGCTCAACAGTCAGAAAACGAAGATCATGGCATCTGGTCCCATCACTTCATGGGAAATAGATGGGGAAACAGTGGAAACAGTGTCAGACTTTATTTTGGGGGGCTCAGAAATCACTGCAGATGGTGACAGTAGCCATGAAATTAAAAGATGCTTACTCCTTGGAAGAAAAGTTATGACCAACCTAGATAGCATGTTGAAAAGCAGAGACATTAGTTTGCCAACAAAGGTCTGTCTAGTCAAGGCTATGGTTTTTCCAGGGGTCATGTATGGATGTGAGAGTTGGACAGTGAAGAAGGCAGAGTGCCGAAGAACTGATGCTTTCGAACTGTGGTGTTGGAGAAGGCTCTTGAGAGTCCCTTGGACTGCAAGGAGATCCAACCAGTCGGTTCTGAAGGAGATCAGCCCTGGGATTTCTTTGGAGGGAATGATGTTAAAGCTGAAACTCCAGTATTTTGGCCACCTCATGCGAAGAGTTGACTCATTGGAATAGACTTCGATGCTGGGAGGGATTGGGGGCAGGAGGAGAAGGGGACGACTGAGGATGAGATGACTGGATGGCATCACTGACTTGATGGACGTGAGTCTGAATGAACTCTGGGAATTGGTGATGGACAGGGAGGCCTGGCGTGCTGCGTTCATGGGGTCGCAAAGAGTTGGACGCGACTGAGCGACTGAACTGAAGTTCATTTCAGAAGCCCTAAAACACCAGAATAATGATTTAGACAGACCATGTGAAGACAGTCCTAGGAGTTACCCTCTGGTTTCATTCATCTCTGTGTATTTTTGTTTGTTTAAATCTACAATGAGAAAGAGTGTTGAGAGCAGAGAACTTTTTAAAAATTCTCTTTTCTGATAAAGTAATGGAAACAAAGACCCAAATTATGTTTCTGAACTGAAATCAAAGAAGATAAACAAAAAATGTTATTCCTAATTCAATTCTGGGGGGAAAAATGTCAATCTAGATTAAGTAAATTTCTGTTAATTTAAGTAAGTTAAGTTCATTACACTTTCTCACACTGACCTGATAAAATTGAAGCATGAGTATTAGAAAGAAATGTTTTAACATACAATAAACATAGATTTAATATTATATCATTGAAACAAGATGTATAAGTGAGTGGATTTGGAGAGGAAAGGTATGGATCACGGTCTTAGCTCATTCATGTACCATCAAATCAAAAATGTCACATTTTGCCTCTAGATCTCTATTTCTTTTTTTCAGTAAAAATAATCAGTAATCAAACTAACACTTATGCCTTGTCTTAAGGCCACAGAACTGGAAAAAGTCAGATTCAAAACCTCAATGCACTCAAATATTAGCATTACACAAAGCAGAATAAAACAGTCACGTTCCAAATAGCTAAAGAAATAGAAAAGAAACAATTTTAATACAAAAAAATATAAGACTATCAAAAAACAGACTTAGACGAGAAAATAAATGTCTGGGAGATAAAAAGAAAAATTTTGAAACTGAAACTGAATGTTACACATATTAGAACACACCTGAGGGTCTTCCCAGCTGGCTCAGTGGTAAAGAAGCTGCCTGCCAGTGGAGGAGACAAGGGTTCAGTCCCTGGGCCGGGATGACCCCACACGCCTTGGAGCAACTAAGCCTGAGCGCCATAACTATGGAGCCGGGGCTCAAGAGCCCGGAAGCTGAAACTGCTGAAGCCTGCGTGCCCAGAGCCCGTGCTCCACAACAAGAGAAGCCTCCGCAGTGAGGAGCCCGCCCACTGCAACTGGAGAGCAGCCCCGGCTGGGTGCAACTGGAGAACAAGCCCACGCAGCAGCGAAGACCCAGCACAGCCAAAAGGTAATAAATAATTAAGAAAAAAACCTCAGTGACCCAGCAGACGGACCAAGACATATAAACCAGGTTATCACAAAGTGACAAAGAAAATGGAAAATGTGGGAAAGTGGCTATGAGACAAAGACAACGGAAATGACAAGAAATGTATCATAACTGAAGTTGTCTTTATCAAAAGACACTGTAAAGAAAGTGAAGAGCTAATCCACAAACGTGGTGAAAGTGATACCAACAAAGCATGTTATACAGAATACAGGAGAAGACGAAAGCATGAATGCCCGATACAGTTATGAATGGAAACTCAAATATCCAGAGAAATTTACCATTTAACACCCAAGATTTGGAAAAATTAAAAAAAAAAAAAACTTGTAGTTCCAAATGTTAACAAGAACTCAGAACACTGAGAACCGGTATTATATTAAATCTGCCCAGGCACTTCAGAAAGTAATTTAGCCTCTTCTCTGGAGATGCACATCCGTTGACTAATCACTTCAATGATAAATACATTCCCCAAAGAAATACATGCACCCATGAAACAGGGACCTGAGAAAGGTCAAAGGTCTTGACAGCATGGTTTGTAACAGTGGGAAAAAAATCTTAACTATAAGCAACTCGAATCATGTCCATCAACAGATCACTAAAAGCTTCTGGAAGAGTCATATAATAGAATATTTCACAGCAGTGAAAATTAATGAAGTATAGCTATACTAATCAACATAATAAATCTCAGAAAACCATGCTGAGTTTTTTTTTAAAAAAAGCAAAACGGTCTCACTCTACATAAACTTCAAAATCATATAAAAGAATACATTGTCTACAAATACACTGCCGCTGCTGTTCAGTTGCTAGGTCATGCCCAGCTTTTTGCGACCCCATGGACTATGGCCCGTCAGACTTCTCTGTTTATGGGATTTCCCAGGCAGGTTACTGGAGTGGGTTGCCATTTCCTTCTTCACCGGATCTTCCAGGATCAAGGATCAAACCCGTGTCTCCTGCCTTGGCAGGTGGATTCTTTGCCACTGATCCACCCGGGAAGCCCCTACAGACACATACATGTGTAGTAAAACCCTAAGACAGAGCATGATCACTGAAGCAAAGTGGTTTGCTGGGAGACAGAGGAGAGAGGATAAAATCAGAGAGGAGACAGGAGCCATCTGCTTTGTTCCTAAGGTCTATTTCTTAAGCTGTGTGACACACACAGTTGCTGTTTTACTATTCCTTATAATAACATGTTACGTATTTTTCACTGTATGTATAAAATATTTCAATAAAATTCTAAAGAGAGAACCAAGGTAACAATAAACCTGAGCAAGACTGAGGGCTTGGCCAAGTATGTCTTTGATTCTCTCTCACCTGCGTCGTTTCTCAGACTTAAAGGCACACCTTACAGGTTCCACCCACAAATCCTGCCAAAGGATAATCAAGGTTTGGGCTAATAAAAGTTTCAGCTTATACTTTCCAAGGATCCTTTCAAGTCAAAAGACCAGCTTTGGCTTTGAAGTCCTCCCCGTAACCTCCACACCTGCAGGTGTCACCTTTTCCTGGTAGCAAACTCCCCCCACCCCTCTGCCCTGTAGCTCCTCAATGGAGGTGACCAGGGCCACCTGTAGACCACTTCAAAAAGCTTCCTGGAGTCTCTTCTAGACTAATTACTCCTAATTATCACAATGCTCTGTATGTATTTTCACAGTATATGGCTGGCAAGTTTTTAATCATTCATCTTACAGGGGGAAAAAAATCATTTGAACACCCTTTGGACTAGAGATGAAGGTGAAAGGAATCCAGGAAAATGTACCAGTACAACATCTTGTAATTAGGTATCTATTTAAATGCAAGTGACTTCCAGATTTCAGACTTTTGTGGCTGTATGTCAGCTGACCGGTGTTTCCTAAAACGTTCAATCCTTATAAAGGTAACTTAGTACAAATGTCGTGATTTAAAATCTTGAGGGTCTGAGACAGGGAAAGATGGGTGACTAAATAACTTGTGGGAACATTCATGTGGTTTTATTCATAGGTGATTAAAAATACTATCACTGTTTTAATAAAAACACACACAGAATGAAAAACAAAATCCTAGGAAGAAACAGTAAGTGCAAGGCTATTTGATTTACTCTTGTAAGTGATAGAACATTAATATATCTATTAGTATGTGATTTAAGTTAATTCCTCAAAATTAGTTTGGTTGGGTTTTTAAATTTTTACAACAGTATGCAAACGCTGCTGCTGCTAAGTCACTTCAGTCGAGTCCGACTCTGTGCGTTTTTTTATGCTAAAGACGCAATCTTAATGAAATATAGAAAAAGAAAGAAAGGGAGGGAGAAAAGAAGGAAAGAAGAAAGGAATCAAACTTTTGCTAAAGACAGCCTACATGATTCAACTAACCCACTTTAAGGTATGCTGATGTTTGCCCGATTAATATCCTTCTCTGCAGATAAAAGGTCCCCAAACAGCTAATGTTTATCACGTAAAGTGAAAGTGTTAGTCATGTTCCACTCTTTGCAACCCTAAGGACTATACTTGCCAGACTCCTCTGTCCATGGAATTCTCCAGGCAAGAATATGGAGTGGGTAACCATTCCCTTCTCCAGGGATCTTCCAACCCAGGGAACAAACCTGGGTCTCCTGTACTACAGGCAGATTCTTTAACACTAAGCCATCGTAAACTCTCCTAAAGTCAAATTTGGATCTGATACAGTCAGTGCTAAACACTAGAGCACTCTGAAAAATCAACCTCTAGCACGTCGCTAATAAGTGTTCCTTGGCTGCAAAACTATACAATTTCAGAAATTCTTAAAATTCCACTTGATATTCCAGCATCATCAATGTTCTCAAAAATATTAGTACCTCTCATAATAATTATTCAGTAACAATATTTGGCTAGTGTTTCCAATATTAACAGAATAAATGCCAATGAATTCCCTTCACTGCTAATATATACACTCTGTTTAAAATTTTTGCTAACAATGGTTTTAGAGGAGAGCTGCAGTCTAGGGTCTGGTCCAGATTGCTGCCTGGAGTGACTTTCCCATCTACTTAACTTCCTGCAGGGTTGGGTGGATCAGCTGTTTGTCAGACAACAAAGGGATTCTACTGTTTGCCTAGAATGCATCTTCAGGTCCACATACTTCCAGGTAAAAGAACCAAAATAAAGAAACAAGCCCACAGCCTTGCCAACCGATGGATCAGAAATAGAACTGTTTGGGGATGGGGTGAGCGGAGAGAGTCTGGGAGACCCCTATAGGACAGCCCCTCCAAGCCCCTCCTCCCTCTGGAGGAGCTGCAACTTCCCCAACTTCCTTCCGTTAGTTACCCTGCCTGTAGTGAAACCCTGAAAATAAATAAGCCAGAAACATCTCTTTCCTCTCAGCAGATGCACTCTTTTAGTTGAGGCAATTACAAGACAGCCAGATTTCAGGAGAGGGGTTAGAGTCCCTAAAATTAAAAAAGCAGCCCTTCAAAACCTTTAAAGCTTATCTGGAGGGTGAAGTCAACTGAGCGGAGCTACAGAGAGAGTTTCCTGCTTAGCAGGAGTCTGGCGGGGTAGGGGGGCATTAGGGGGGAAGCCTCACCCTTGAGGATCCGTTTGGATTTATATGAATAATTCTATCGCTGTCCCCCTACCCCTAGCCCAGCACACACAGGCACCTCTTTCCAAACAATTCATCAGCCTTTCTCCAGGGAAAGATCTGGACCATTTAAGACTCAGTTCACAGTGAGGATGCTCAGTAAGCATGAGTTACTTGAACTACGTCTCGTCTCCGAGTGTCAAAATATATGATCAGTTTTGCACAGAAGCTGAGCAATGGAGTTTGGAGGCACACTGAAACTAGAAGTTCAGGCAGTTGCATCCATCTGAGTTTTTGGACTAGGATCCCATCCTCTTACCTCCAAGTTCTAGGGTGCTCTCTACAAGGTTTTCTCTTATAAGAGCCCCATCAACACAACCCCATTTGCTCTTGGGTGGGTGAAAGTATGCAAGGAAAGAAGGCAGCAGGGATTCCCAAGATGTGCAGATAATCTGCCCCTTAAAATGTTTCTCCGCCCTTGGCAACCTGGGAAGTGGTCCCTGGGGATGTAGTACGATCCCTGGAAGAGACAATTTCGGTCGTGACCAAGTATGAATGGCTGGGATGAAAACAGCAACTGACTTGGGTCTACAAACAGAGGTCAAGGACATCTTTCCAGGGGCACCGTCACTAGCGCCTGTCTGGTGTAATGGTGTCAATCAACATTAGTCTGTACATACACACATACACACACACACACACACACACACAGTTCCTCAAAACAGCATCTTCATATGAGGAGAGCTATATCTGTACAAAACAATATGTTTGAAAATTATGGGCAATGTAACAATTCCTGTATTATTCTCTTGTTTAGGACTTCAGTTCAAAAGGCTAATTAGTATTTTGTTTCAGCTGGAGGGAGAGGGGGCTCAGGCTGACAGGGGACCCGCAGAATCTAACTGCTGGCGGACAGAGTAGGCGGTGAGGATATGCCAGGCATTGCGGGGCCTTTCATGTATCATCTCACTGAACTCTCCCCACAACCCTGGCAGGCAAGCAGGTTTTATTACCCTGATCTTACAAAAGTGAAGAAACAGAGCTTGAGTGAATGTGCATAACTTTTTGCGGCCCCAAAGCTAACTGTTGGTGGAGCCAACATTCCAACAGACCCAGGCCTGACTCCAAATTCCTCCCTTGAGGCTACACCGCTATTTCCTGGAAGCTGGGGTGTGTGGAGGCCGTGGAGGTGACCTGCTCCAGTGCCCCTTCAAGAGAGCCCGCGGAAGGGACTCTCCCGGTGTTCTGGGGGCTAAGACTCCACGCTCCCAATGCAGGCGGCCCAAGGGCCTAGTCAAGGAACTAGATCCCACATGCTGCAACTAAGACTGAAGATCCTGCATGCCGCAAGAGGACCCAGAATAGCCAAATAAACAAACAAATGTTTCACAAAGAGAGCATGAGCCTGCTGCAGGGAGCCTGGCTAACAGAGAGGTGCTGGACCTTCCCATCCACGGTGGCTTTCCTTCGCGACCACAATTCCAGAAGACTTTTCTCTGCCCATGTCTGAGCACGATGAGGTAGCTGAACCGGTCCATTCAGCCAGACCTGGGGTTCCTCTAAAGCTGTGCCATCCAATTTGTAGGCATTAGCACCATATGATAACTGAGCACCTCAAATGTGGGCAGTGTGACTAAGGGGATAAACACTTAACTTCATTTTAATTAATTTAAATCTAAGCAGCTCCAAGTGGCTACTGTCTACCAGACTGGATGGTACAGATACAGGACATTTCTGCTACTGCGGAAAGTTGTACTAAACTGCACTGCCCTTAAAAGACACGGCTTCTCAGGCGACTCAGTGGTAAAGAATCCAGCTGCCAATGTAGGAGATGCTGGTCGGGAAGACCCCCTGGAGAAGCAAATGGCAGCCCACTCCAGTATTCTTGTCTGGGAAATCCCTTAGAAAGAGACGAGGCTGGCAGGCTACAGGGGTCGCAAAGAAGAGAATCAGACATGACTTAGCAACTAAACAACAGCAACAGGAACGACAGCTTCTGCCTGAAGAGATCATCAGACTGCAGTCTGCACAGATCGAGAAGCAGCAGTGAGAAAGACTGACCTGAGAGGCACCTCCCTTTCAGACAGTCATCTTGGGAGACCCTGCAGATGCAGGGAAGACTGTGGGAGGTGAAGCGAGGTGGGTGACCCGCAGGAAGGGGGCAGGCACGGAGCGCATGTGACTCAGAGCCACTCTGCCTCTCTGGGGCTGGCTGCAGAGAAGAAAAGGCATCTCAGGGAGGGAAGAGTGGCAAACTGAGGTCAGAATAGGGTGGAGTGGGCAGGGTTTTGTGGCTCCTGAGAGAGAAGGGAAACTAGGGCCCAGAGGCAGCAAAGGTCTTGGGGTAAGACCAGATAAGCGTTAGTGATGTTTGTCTCTTCACCAGTTTCTCCTATGCTCTTCTTTCTCCTTGATCGTCTGACTCTAAACTCCTCACAAAAAATCTTAATCAGCCCTCACTCTCCTCCACCCTCCAGTCACCAGGGAGAAACACAGACCTGCAATAAATATTTTATTTCTTTTATGTATTAGACTTTTACGCTCACTAGTCTTCATGCAGTTTAACATTAAAATATTTTTTCTCAAAAAGAGTTAATGGAGAGATTGAAATTGACATATATACACACCACCATGTGTAAAACAGCTGGTGGGAAGCTGCTGTGTAGCAGAGGGAGCTCAGCTCAGTGCTCTAGGATGACCTAGAGGGGTGGGACGCCTGGGCAGGGAGACCAAGGAGGCAAGGGACATATGTGTACATACAGCTGATTTACTTTGTTGTACAGCAGAAACCAACACACCATTGTAAAGTGATTACACTCCAATAAACAAAAAAGAAGAGCTAACTGTCCTTTAAACATGTATTGTGACCCTCCATTAACCTTCTTTCATTGGGTCACAGAGTCAGTGACAAGACAAGGTTACCCTTTTTACCTTTATCAGGGGCATTTTCGCAGGGAAACATTGGCTAACATTAGCTTTCTTGTATAAAATAAAATTTAAAAATCTCTTGGAAAATCAAGTATACTTATAAAACATGTATATACAATCTCACTTACTGTAAAGCTATAGTCAACACAAAGGTCTTCTCTTAAAACAGTCTACCTTAGGAGCTACCTGCAAAC
This sequence comes from Oryx dammah, assembly GCF_014754425.2. Taxonomy (NCBI): domain Eukaryota; kingdom Metazoa; phylum Chordata; class Mammalia; order Artiodactyla; family Bovidae; genus Oryx; species Oryx dammah. The sequence continues at coordinate 13,959,099 of NW_024070208.1, forward strand.
TAATATCTGTTCTGTTATTTACTAGTCATTAGCCTGAATTGGTACCTAAACCATAACATGAGAAAATAAAAGATTCATATCAACAGCTTTAAATTCCATAGCCTCAATTCCCAGAGATGCTCTTATTAGTTGGTGTTATGAATTTCTCTTCAAAATGTGTAGAATTAATGCATTCAACTAAAAAGGCAGCTAAGAATTCATACACAACTTAAAAACTACAAACTCCAGAAGCACAGATGTTCTACCAAATTCTCACTTGCTTACTTCCAGCTAAATTCATCACTGAGGTTTAAAAAGATTTTCTAAACTGTCAAGGATAAAAAAAAAATGGCAGTATACATTCACATCTGGCTCTGTCACCATCTAGGCGATTATAGACATTAAACATCTGGGCAGGGGAGAGGATATGTTTGGGAGCTTTTGGCTACCATGACAACTGAGTGTAGTCTCTGCTCATCTGCAGAGACTTTTATTTTAACACTACTGCAGGCTTTTCATTTTTATTCAAAAAGCCCACAGTAGGCACCATTTTAAAACAGCGATCATCATGGTAACTAATACATGTAGGAAGTCAGTTCCTAGAGCATATCTCTTACTCCTGTTCTCATTTATTACTACAGACAAATTCTTTCTAGTCGCAGTCATGCAGAGAAAGTAGTCTGGGGGCTTCCTTGGTGGTTTAGATGGGCTTTCCAGGTGGAGTCAGTGGTAAAGTACCTGTCTGCCAATGCAGAAGACGTAAGAGACGTGGGCTCCATCCATGGATGGGGAAGATCCCTTGGAGAGGGGCATGGCAAATCTCTCCAGTATTCTCGCCTGGAGAATCCCATGGACAGAGGAACCTGGCAGACTATAGTACACAGGGTCAAAAAGAGGTGGACAGGACTGACGTGACTTAGTATGCACGCATGCTGGTGGTTTAGTGGTTAAGAATCTATCTTGCCATGCAAGGCATGTGGGTTTGATCCCTGACCAGGGAACTAAGATGCCACATGCAGCAGAGCGACTGAGTCCAATGCGCTGCAACTGCAGAGTCCGTGAGACAAAACAAAGATCCTGTGTGCTGCAACTAAGGCCCAGTGCAGTCAAATAAGTAATAAATGAACAAAATACACAGAGCATGTGGGTAGACATGCTTTCCAAAGACCTACAGATGACCAGTGCTTGAGAAAATGAACATCAACAAACATCAGGGGAGGCAAATCAAAACCACAATGAGCTATCACCTCACACCTGTCAAAATGGGTATTATGAAACAACAGTTAACAAGTCTTTCGGAGAAGACGTGGAGAAAAGCGAACCCTTCAATACACCAGACTGCTGGTTATACACAGCTCCCAATCACTCTGGTGTCCTAAAATCAGCCAGGCTTGGAAAATGCTAAAAAATTAGGCCTCTTTACTCCCTGAGAGTCAAATAATAGCACTTTCCTCCTAAAAATATGTATCACCCTCCCCACAAGAAAATATGCTTCATGAAAGCATGTTTAGACAAAAACAAATAGCCTTTGTCTATTTTAATCACGTGTTTTCCACACGCCCTAGAGTGCCTGCCTGGCTGCCGCATGCCAACTGTGCTTTGCCCGACTGTCTGCGACCCCAAGGCCTGCAGCCCGCCCGGCTCCTCTGTCCATGGCGTTTCCCAGTAAAATACTGGAGTGTTGCCATTGTCTTCTCCAGGGGTCTTCCGGACCCAGGGATCACACCCTGAGCCTCCCACATCTCCTGCACTGGCAAACAGGCTCTTTATCACCAGCACCACCTGGGGCCAATAGGGCTTGGCGAGTGTTTGTTGAATGAATTAATACTCTCACGTGTCTCCTATACTCAAGCAAACTGAAGGAGCCAAAACTCCAATCCTCCATTTCAGAACTAGTGTAAACACGTCCTACGGTTCAGACAGCCTGGCCCTTTCCCTGGCCTACTTCATCTGCTCACAGAGGGGTCTCTCTGCTGGCATGGTTTGTGACCAGCAGGTACAAGGCCTGCCATGAACCTCAGTTTCTGGAAATATCTCCAACCAAAGAAGGGCAAACAGTAAATCTGCAAAAAAAAAAAAAAAAAAGGCATGACATGGCTGTTTTTCACTTTTACTGTAACTTGTTAAAAAACAAAAAGTTAAACTATAGGCAATATGGGGTGCTATGTATAAAGCTGGAGGAAAAGGTCTGGGCTCCTTTAAAATATTTTAGAATGTGAAAGCACTTTCTTCTGAAAGCTTTATTCCTGCTTCTCTTTAAAATATGTTTTATTTATTTATTATTTGGCTGTTTTGGGTCTCAGCTGCACTACGCAGGATTTTGACAGGTGTGAGATGGTACCTCGTTGTGGTTTTGATTTGCATTCCCTGATGTTTGTTGGTGTTCAGCATTTTCTCGTGTGTTTGCTCATCTGCAGGTCTAGTTGTGGTTAAGTGAGCTCAGTTGTTCCGCCACATGTGGGACCTTAGTTCTCCGACCAGGACCCGAACCTGTGTCCCCTGCACAGCAAGGCAGATTCTTAACCACTGGCCCACCAGAAAGTTCCAGAATGTGAAACCTCTTTTCTTTTTTTTTTTCCCTAAAAATTCAAGAAGTAGTTTAACAGAAGCTTTGAAGGCAGCACCAAGCCGACAAGTTAGTATTCCTCCACTTACTGTAAGGAGAGTCCTGTGGTAAGTGGCGTGTTTCCACCAGAAAGAGAACACTGATGACACCCTGAAAAGTGTTAATGGCATCCTAACTAGATTTAAGTGAAAACAGTTGAGTGTTAGTGAGCCTGCTGAAATGCGTGGAGGCAGTCAGAATGCTGTGGGGAAGCTGGGAGAGGCTCTGACAGAGCTAACAGCCCTGGGTGAACGGGGCCAAGAGCACTTAGCCTGCAACTTAGTGTGCAGAGAGGCTAATTTTTCATAAATCACACTTTCTAATTTTCCTTTATATCCCAAATAACTCATTTATAACTGCATAACTTATTAGTAAAAAGTTCCTTCTAATTTTCCTTATTTTCAACCATTATCAGTGGGCAGTAAGTTAATTCCTTGGCAGCGATGTTACCAAAAGGCTGGTCTGGCCACAGAGCAACCCTGGGCTGGTATGTGTCTAGAGCTCCCAATCCCCCCACTGCAATGACACGTCATTTCACACATGTGCTTGCTAGGTAGCCTTAGTTGGACACTGAAGTGACTGAGCACAATCCTAAAAAAAAAAAACCCAGCATGAAAGAAAAACCTAGTTCTGAGTCATGGACCAAAGCTATGTTACAGCATAAACCACTTGAAGTATTAGCTGTGATAAGCCATAAAAACTCCTAATAGAACTACTGCTAATAGGCGTAACAAAATTCTGAATCCCAGGTTTTATATCAGCTATGATCTCACAGACTCTTATACGCGCATGAGTGCTAAGTCGCTTCAGTCATTTTCGACTCTTTGCACCTATGGACTGTAGCCCACCAGGCTCTGCCCATGGGATTCTCCAGGCAAGAATACTGGAGTGGGTTGCCCTGACCTTCTCCAGGGGATCTTCCCAACCCAGGGATCAAACCTGCGTCTCTTACATCCCCTGCATTGGCAGGCTGGCTCTTTGCCACTAGCGCCACCTGAGAAGCCCTATTTCACATGACTTACCAATAATCCTGTAGGGTGGATGTGACAATCCTCATGCTATAATTATGAAAACCTATGCCCAAGGAGGTTAAACAGCTTGCCAGTTAGGGCAAATATGGACACTCAAATCCCAGACCACAGACCCAAGAACCTACTGCTCTTTCTACCACATGATGAAGATTCTACTGGAAGAAAATTTAGTCTCTTCGGAGATGTGCTGGGCCTGGGTATCTGTGAGGACACCCGAGCTGAGCCTCAGGTAGAGACATTTTTTTTTTTTGACACTCTATAGTCCTGATCCCAGAGTTGTGCTTTTTTTTTTTTTTTTAATTTTTGGCTGTACTGGGTCTTTGTCACTGTATGTGGGCTTTCTCCACTTGCAGTGAGTGGGGGGTATTTTCCAGTTGCAGTGCTTGTGGGTTTCTCATTGTGGAGGCTTTTTGCAGAGCATAGGCTCTAGAGCACAAGGGCTTAGTTGCCCCATGGCATGTGGGATTTCCCCTGATTCTTAACCACTGGAAGTCCCAGATCCCTGGTTCTTATCTGCCTAAATCCCGTCTTGGGCAGTTAAGGGTACCACACCAAGCTTACAGCTGTTGCTGCTTCTTTGCTAAGTTGGGTCCGACGCTTTTGTGACCCCTACAGACTGCAGCCCACCAGGGATCCACAGTCCATGGCATTTCCCAGGCAAGAATACTGGAGTGGGTTGCCATTTCCTCCTCCAGGGGATCTTCTCAACCCAGGGATCGAACCCACGTCTCCTGCACTGGCAGGCAGGTCCGTTACCACTGAGCCACCAGGGAAGCCAAAGGCTGACAGCTAGTGACACCCAAGTCACTGAGCTGCAGGGGACCTCTCCCTGGTGCCTAGGATGCAGAATGGCAGGGAATGACTCCTTCCTGTGACACCAACTGTCCAATATCTTCCTCTGTTAAATGCTCCCAGGGAGAAAGTTTTAGAAATACATCCTCCGCATCACTAAAGACATTTCGGTAACTGCATCTTTAATACATGAAAACATCCTCTTATTTTGAGGGCTAAGAACGAGTAGGAGTGTGGGAAGAGCGATGTATTATTTCGGGTTGAAACTCTTGATAATAAAAAGACTGACTTTTAAACAACATATTTTTCCCCCAAAACTTAAATTATGTCTATTCTGTTCAGTGTCACAAATATTTTTATCTCCTATGCAAAGAACATTGTGCTGGGTGTCAAAAGATACGAGGATGAATAAGAGATGATTTCTTCCCTCGAGGAATCATTGATCTAATGAAAAGATGGGAATCTTTCTAGAATAGAATTTACATGTGCCTACCTTCTTAAGAATAATATTGTACATCTTTTCCTTGGTGGCTTAGGGCATCATTATAAATATCCGCTGTTGTCCTGGCAACAAGAGTGGGCGCAGCTGTAGTCAGAAATGAGCATACTGTGGCACTAAGGGCTACTGATCACGGGGGTTAACCAAGAGCTTGTCGTCTGCCTTCTGGAACTGGCTGGCTGGCTGGCAAGACAGATACAAGTATCCTTCTGCTCCCTGGTCTTTCCCCATTCTTCTCATGCTGCATATGAGCCAAAGACATGCTGCGTGACAAATGTGCTTTGAACATGCACACAACTGTCTTAAGTCTTCACTGAGGCTCTCCAGGGCTAAAGTCTTCTGCTGAGCACCCTGCTGAGTCCCCGGAGTTGCCCTGAAGGTCACTTCTTACCGCTGAGACCTTCTCTGATGTCGGTGTCAGCCACCCGTCTCCCTCCAGTCACTAGAATGTCCACAACGCGGGCACCACCCCTTCAAATCTCTGCCAAGTACCCTGCAACGCTTCACTCTGTCGTCCTCCAATGACACTGTGCCTGAGATGCCTAGCAGAGAGTAATCGGAGAGCAGGCGCTGGAGAAAGGCCAGTCTTTGATGTGACCTTCGCCCCGGTCTCGGCATCTTTCACACCATCGGGACGAACAGAGAGATACTGCTCCTCTCTGTGGTCAGCAAACCCACATATCACAACACATCCCTTTTTATTTGTGTGCATCTGGGAACAAAGTTCGGGCTTCCCCAGTGGCCCTCGTGGTGAAGAACCTGCCTGCTGATGCAGGAGACAGAAGAGACGCAGGTTTGATCCCCGGGTGGGGGAGGGTCCCCTGGAGGAGGGCACGGCGGCCCATCCCAGTGTGCTTGCCTGGAGAGTCCCATGGACAGAGGAGCCTGGGGGGCTACACCCACAGGGTCACACAGAGTCAGACACTCCTGAAGTGACTTAGCACACACATGAACAAAGTTTACTTTTCTCCTTCACCCCTGCACAAGACATTCATTATGCTTGCCACAACTCATTCGTAACAGTGCAGTCTGATAGCTTAAAAGCTTATTATTTTCATAAATTTTCTCCATTTGGTGGTTCTTTTTAATAAAATAGTCACTTTGGTTTTATTTATATTTTTACAAACAGTTTGTATTTCAGTTATAACATAATTTTGGGTCTCAGTCATGTTATCATGGACGCACCACTCAAGTTTTCTAGAAGCATCACCATCATTCCGGGGCTGCTCCCTCTCACCTAATGATGGCACACCTATAGATGAGAGAAAGTCTAAGGCTTGCAGCTAAAAGACAAAGCAACTATAAAGTATGGCACATGCAGCATCTGATTATCTCTCTCCATGTAACCTCACACTTGCAATTCAAAAAAAAAAATGGTCTTGTCTTCTTTTGTAACATAAAAACAATGTCATGGAATCCTAATTTTATTTTAATCTCCTTGCAGGCTCTCATTAAAGCTATCACATATTATAATTGAATTGAAAAGTGATAACCATTACATTATTGTGGCATAAGAATCAACGTAAGGTGTGTCAGGGCAAATATTAAAATAACTATTATGAATGTAAGAAGAACATGCCTCCACTATACTCTTAGGGGTTTCATTTAGGTAAGAATTATTCCTATCTCCGTCTTATTCATCCAGACGAGAGCCAGATAGATGACAGTCTCCTATCTAAACTTATCTTTACTAATAGGGTTGTTTTCTCAGAGAATAACTTCCTTATGATTGCCCCAGTTTTGAAAATTTGCACCTTTCATGAGTATATGAAAATTGAGTGTTTCACATCAACCTATTTGAAATGTACATGGCAGGGTTCCAAGCTGGCAGTTACAAAGTACTCATCCCTCCCATGCAACAACCATCTGCCCTGGTCATCAAGACAGTGTTCAAACACCAAAGTGCTCTTGACATTTATGTAATGTTTTTGTGGTATTTTTCAGGTGGTAAATGAATTCTAGCTTGGTATCCGTTCAAACTGATATTTCTAAAGTATTTACTCAATATTTATTAGCTGGAATTGGGGGAAAATTCTTTTATTAAGAGAAGTGTGTATCTCTTCGTGGTTAGCAGGCCTAGCTGATGCACTGAATGAATGTATCACTTTCTCTTGCGTCAATCTTTTTCACAATTTTTTTGTCTCATTCCTGGCTAAAATTAGTTATGCACACTCATGAAGGCAGCAGTAACCTACATATATTGAGTTACAACACGGATTGCAAGGTTCTTTCCTTTATGTTCATGTTGTCAAAACATCTTTCACTTTTCCCTGGTCCTTTCTTTCAGCTCAATCTTCCTTTATGATATGTCAAAACCCAGCAAACTCTTGGAAAGCACACAGACAACAAAATAAATGTACAGCATGGTGACAATAGTTAATACTGTAATATATATTTGAAAGCTAAGAAAATAAATCTGAAAAGTTTTCATCACAAGAAAGAAAAATTGTAACTGTGTGTGGTGATGGATGTTAACTAGACTCACTGTGGTTGATCATTTTACAATATATACATATATCAGATCATTATGTTGTGCACCTAAAACTGATATGTTAAATGTCAATTTTATCTCAATAAAGGAACAAAAATTTAAAAAACAAATAAATCACTTATTTCCAATAAACAGGTCTATATATAATACTTCTCGGTATAAGAATTTAAAGGGACTGAATTTCCAAATTCAGGTGATTACGATAGTGGTGAGGCTTGCTGTAACATAGCACAAAATATCCAATATAGTTCAGCAATGCCAACAATTATTATAGTTATGAAAATATTCAATAGAGACAGTTCAGCAACTGTCAGCCAATCATTCTTATTGTTATCTTGCCCCCATACCCCTGTGAGGAGGGTGGAATAAATATTGTCTTGTCAATTGCCTAAGAGTTACATGTGGAAACCCGGGTTAATACGTGACACATTTCCCATTAACTAATGATCCTCTATCAGCACTGGTGCCTGAAGACTCTGCCTTTCCTTAATTCAGATCTGTTTACCCAGACACATACTTGTATCCCTGGATCCATCTATCAGACATCAAGAATGACACTGATACTTGGAAGACTAATTCTCAGTCTAAACGTTTAAATGTTATATGCTAAATTATGTCGCAGGATCTGAAGCAAGGAACTTGCCAACCTGACTCAGTCACACATCCGGCGCGGCCCTGTCCAGATGTCGGAATGCATCAGTCATTTCAGATTAACTTATAATGAGAGAAATCAAGGCACAACCCATGCAGTCTCAGAGGTCTACTTAGGTGATGACGAAGACCTACGATGCCCCCTGAAGGATGGCTGACTCTCCAGTCTTATTAAGAATACACGTTTCTGACATTTTAAATATCTTAAGTCAGGGATTTGAGCCACTTGGGAAAAACAGGGTTGCAGCATGTAATTTAGGTTATTTCAACAGAGCCAGTTCAATCTTAAATCACCGTTTCTAACGCATTCTAGCAATGCTTCTTTTGTGAAACCACTCTGCACAATAGTTACAGCAATCATCGAATGTGATGTAACAAGAAATTACATGTAGGGTCTGCAAAACATGTCAACCTCCCGGCAGTTGGGAGCTTTGCCCAGGAGCCTGGGCTCTCCCCTGGGATGGTACTCTTCATCAGTTTCAGCAATACCACACTGCTTCCCAGCCTACTAATGCACAGGTCTCACAAACACAGACCCCCTAAGCATCCTCCAAGACACTGATAATATTACCTTCAGCATAGACACTTTCTTTCCCTTTTGGCAAACTCTACATTTTTTTTCTAGTCAATCACTATCAACAGTCATCTTCATATATGAATATTAATACTGTATGTTAAATAATTCTTGGTCATTTGTTTGGTGGTACGAATTTAAAGGGGGGGTCACCCTGGTGGCTCAGTGGTAAAGAATCCACCTGCCAAACCAGGAGATCCAGGTTTAATTCCTGGGTCAGGAAGATCCCCTGGAGAAGGAAATGGCAACCCACTCCATATTCTTGCCTAGGAAATCCCACAGACAGAGGAGCCTGGCCAGCGACGGCCCAAGAGATTGCAGAGAGTTGGATACGACTGAGCAACTGAACACGTACACGCACACACACGATGATAAGCAAGCAAGCCAAAGGAAAATCATTTCAACTACGAAAAGCTGACCTCTGAGAAGCAGTCTGAGAGAAGAGATTAATGCCCTAGGCAGGATCATTTCTAATAAGATGGTGGGTATTACATCAAGGAAGGGCAGACAGAGTATATTTCCCAGCGACCAGCCCATTCAATGGTAGCAGAACATGCTGGAAATGAGAAAACACAGCCACATCCTGTACGGATGACATTCATAGCCTTGTGAGTCACTAGTCAAGAGCAGCGTATCTGAAGGTTGAGAAAGATCTGGAAGGGAACTGCATCATCACCGACAAATAGTTCTAAATGGATAGAAGCAACAGCTTTGCTGCCATCCCAGCTGTCATCAATTACAAAGGGCAGATTTTTTTTTTTTTTTTTTTGCTAAAGACAAAGGAATAGAATTATAGGTTCTTTCTCAAAGAGTAAAAAGAGAGCAGACTTTATGACTTTTGGAAAGCTTTGACCCAACAACTCCTATAAGGTGACTTGAAAACTTAATGCTTTTTTTTCCAAGGGAACTTGTATTAAAAATTAATCTAATAACCAGTTAATTATCATAAATTCTCCTCAGTATTTTTCTCACCAAGACTTTTATGACTCAAAATAAATCAGTAGCATTATGACCTGTGCCTTTCACTACAGCCCAGGACTTTGTTCCATAAACGCAATACAATAAATTTCATTTCCCATCATCCAGCATTCTCTTTGCAAAGAAATATTAAGCCTTACATTTTACAATAAATATTTTTGGGTGATTAAAATTGCACTTAAGGAACATTTCTGAGTGATAATATAAAAGTTTACCCTAGTTGCCTCCTTAGTTTTTTAAGAAACTGCCAAACCTTTTCCCAAGTTGGCTGTATAATTACACATTCCTATCAACAATCAGTGATCTAGTTTCTCTGCTTCTTTGCCAGCATTTGATCTTGTTACCAGTTTTAATTTAGCTCTTGTGATAGATGCACAGTGATTTTGCACTGTGATTTTAATATGCATTTCCATGATGGCTAAGGATACCAACATGTTTTCACATGCTTATTGGCCACTATAGATACCCTTCGATGAAATTATTCCTGTCTTTTCCTCATTTTCTAACTAGATTGCTTTTTCAGTGTTGACTTTTGAGAGTTCTTTATGCATTCTAGGGTACTAGTTCTTTCACAGATTAATGGTTTGCAAATATTTCCTCCCAGCCTGTAGTGTACATTTTTATCCTCCCAACAGAGTCTTTGGCAGAGCAACACAACTTCATATTAACAAGTTCTGATTATGTTTTCTTTTGTGGGTCATGCTTTTGGCATCAAGTTAAAAACTCTTTGTCTATGCCTACACACCAAAGATTTCATCCTATTTTTTCCTAACAGTTTTGTACTTCAGTCCATGATCTATTTGAGTTAATTTTTGTTAAAATAAGGTTCATTTTTCACCTATAAATGTCATATTGCTCCAGCATTGTTTGTTAAAAAAGGTATCCAGAGACATTCCCAGTTCTTGGAATGAAGTGTGATTTTCAATTAAACTCTGAACATTTTTGTATTATGTGCTGAGACACTGGATCTTATTTAAACTTATCTTAACGAGGCTTTCCCTGACAGGGATGACACTACCTCATTATTGCCAAGTGAAAGTAAAAGTCCAGGTTCCCTAATGAGCCTCCACTGACACAGAAGTGCAGAATTTTGTTAAATGAGTATCCATTTTCACTTGTTGAGCCCTTGTACTTTATTATCTCACACCTTTATTTTCCAGACATTTTTGCCTCATAGTCCTTAAGTGCTACTTCAACAGTAGTGGGAACAGAATATTCCAAGCAGCAATAAAATATCCTTTAAAACAGGAATACAGTTAAAACACTCTCCCTCAGTTAAACCTTATTGCCATTAATACATGGTCCCCCAAACAGGCTTTGCTTATTTTAATTCAAAAGCTGAAGTTCCTCTTTTTCTTTGCAAAGAAACACATAAACAAAAAAGGATTAACTCCTTGTGGACCTCAATGTATTACATAAAAGGGTGTGTGTGTGTGTGTGTGTGTGTGTGTGTGTGTGTGTATACACACTTCTGATAGTATGTGCTCACTGGAATACTTCGGGGAAAAAGAAATGCATACAAATATAACTCAACATAATACCATCTAGCTATAAACTCTTCATACATTTTCTTTGGAATGGTCCACCCTAGTTTCTTCCGTGCATTTTTTTTCCTTCTTTTTATAAAATGGGCTGATACTATAAATATCATTTGGAACCCTGCTTTATTCACTTAACATTAAATAATGTGTTTTCCCATTTGGTTAAATGGTCTTTAAAAACATGTCTTTAATGGCTATAGTAATATTCCACCTTATGAAGGTGCCATAATTTATTTAAACGTTCTTCTATTTGAGGCTGTGTTTCTACACTTTTGCTGTTTTTAATGATATTGCAATGCATACCCTTTCCCATAAATCTCTGATCTATTTTTTTCTTAGGGCAGACTGCTAGACTTTGGATTACTGGATTGCAGTTACTAGTAATGCCAGGCTCCGTTCCAGAGCAGGAAGTACTGCTGTGGGTCAGGACTTGGTTCCCTCTTGGCTATGGTCCTGAAAGGAGTTTGCAGATTCTGCATCCTTCCAGCAACACAAGGCTGGGGTTCTCTTCAGAGTATTTGTTTAGGGTACACCATGTGGCCAGGCAAGCCCGAGGCTCCTGCTTGCGCCAAGATCAATTGGCTTCCTGTGCTCCTTAAAGAAGCTGCTGGGAACCAGGGAAACTGAGTCACGCGCATGCTTCCTCTAGTTTGCACCCCACCTCTTTTCACCTCTGGAACTCTGAGGGCCAAGGGGAGGGTATGAGTCAGCAGAACGGTGCTTTTTGCAGGAAGCCTTACTTGTTAATTTATTTCAGGACAAGTAAAAGGGTTACAGTATCAGTCCATTTAAAACAAAATCGGTGACTGCCCTGGTGGTCCAGTGGTTAAGAATTTGCCTGCCAATGCAGGGAACACACGTTTAATCCCCAACCCAGGCAGATGTCACATGCTGGTAGCGGGGAGAGGTAAAGCCACTGACCCCATGTGCTGCAGCTAACCAGGTCTACTTTAGAGCTTGTGTTCTGCAACGAGAAGCCACGCCAACTAGAGAGCAGCCCCTGTCACAGCTAGAGAAAGTTCATGCACAGCAACAAATCCAGTGCAGTCAAAAATAAACACACAAAATTATAAAACAAAACAAACAGAAAAGTAAAACTAGGAACACAATATCTATATGTAAGTATCTTTCTATTTACCTATTGCCAAAATTTAGGCCACTAGTTTCATTACGCTATGTGATTGCATTCTATCTCTGATTACACAATGCTCTTAATAAAGCACTTTCAAGCTATTTTCTTTTCTTAATAGAATATATGTTATTTAATTGTAAAACTGTACAAGACCTCCTTATACCTTTAAAACAAGAATATTTTCCATTGCCGTCAAGACAAACAGGAGTATCTTTACACAAAATAACTCATCTGTCAACTTACTTTAAAACACCCAGTTGCCATCAGCTGTTTGCTCTTCCTAGGAGCAGCCTTAGCAGGGGATAATTTACATTTTATTTATTCATGTTCTTTGCTCATTTTTCTATTGAGGTGTTAGGGTTTCTTTTTCTTATGAATTTAGGAAATTTCTTTAAGTATTGATGATATTAACTCTAGGTCTGTCATATTTGTTGCAAAATTTTCCCCCAGTTTTCAGAGGCATTTGATTCTGAATATGATTTCAGAAATGTTTAACTTTAGGACATTAAAATATGTCTTTTACTTCGGCATTTTTTCTTTTGCACAGTTAGGACATGAAAGTCCCAAATCACATACATACTAAGCTATGTTTTCTTCTAGTTTTACTATGATTTTAATATCATTTTTGAGAAATCATTTGATTCTTCATTGATTTTGATATCATTTTTATCATATAATAAATTATTTCACCTACTGGATCTTTTAAAGCCCTTGCAATTGTACCACTGTGCTATCTGATGATTCTCATACTGTTTACTGGAGGGTATATTGAATATTTTGGAAGGCAAATATTCTTTCCTCCACTACCATTTATTTACCTTTTCCTCAAAAATTTAACTAGCTCATCCATTCATTAATCCAAATGAATTTCATAGTCAATAGTTTCAATATAAAAATTCTCTTAGATTTTAAACATAAGATTTAAGTTAATGATTATTAAAGATGCTTACACTGGTAAGCATGCAAAAAGGCATTTAATTTCACTACTAATCATAGCACAAGTTATTTGCCATCTAAAGGTAGGTAGAAATTTTAAAGCTTGATAATGTTTGGGGTGGTATAAGTATTGGGGAAATTAGCACTTTCAAAGACCACTGATGACAAAGGAAATTGGTAGTTATTTTAGAGAAGTTTTTCATATCTATGAAAATAAAAAAAGTGTGTACCATTTTATCCAACAATCCCCCTTCTAGGACTCTGTCTCACAAACATTTTTACACATGTACATAAAGATACAAGGCAGGTCACTCACTCACTGCACCATCGTTTGCAATTAGCCCATAATGGGATCCATGTAAAAAAACCACCTTAGGGGCATGATAAAATATAGAGTGTCCATACAGTAGAATCAGAGAAGGCAATGGCACCCCACTCCAGTACTCTTGCCTGGAAAATTCCATGGACGGAGGAGCCTGGAAGGCTGCAGTCCATGGGGTCGCTGAGAGTCAGACAAGACTAAGCGACTTCACTTTCACTTTTCATTTTCATGCACTGGAGAAGGAAATGGCAACCCACTCCAGTGTTCTTGCCTGGAGAATACCAGGGACGGGGGAGCCTGGTGGGCTGCCGTCTCTGGGGTCGCACAGAGTCGGACACGACTGAAGCGACTTAGCAGCAGCAGCAGCATACAGTAGAATACTGTACAGCTATTAAACAGAATGAAGCAGATCTATTTGTAATAATCAATATGGAACAAAACCTCTAACATACAGTAGTCCCCCCTTAATTGCAGCTTTCCCTTCTTAGATTTCAGTTACCCATGGTCAATACAGTCTGAAAATACTAAGTGGAAAATTTCAGAAATAAACGAGTCCTGAGATTTAAGCTGAACGTCATTCTAAGTAGTGAGATGAAATCTCATGCCGTCCTCACCTGTCCCATGTGGGATGAGAACCATCCTTTTGACCAGCATATCCCACCTGCCAGTTACTCAGCGGCTGTGTCAGTTATCAGATCAACTGTCTAGATATCTCAGTGCTTGTATCCAAGTCACGTTTTTGTGTTTTTTTGTTTTTTTTTTACTTAATAATGGCCCTGAAGTACAAGAGTAGTGATTCTGGCAATTTGGATATGTCAAAGCCAAGCCGAAAAGTGCTTCATTTAACTGAAAAGGTGAAAGTTCTTAATAAGGAAAAAAAAAAGTCATACACTGAGGGTTGTTAGCAGGTGTAAAAATGTTGAGAAGGGCAGACACCTTTAGGGGAATTTTATTTACTTCTGGGGAGTAAGTGAAATTAAGAGAGTAGAAAGGAAGACTAACAGTTAATCTAAGTATTTTGTACATTATCTGCTATAATGTTGTGTTCATATACAACTTCCATGTTTTAAATTTAGAAATTTAAAAGCAACACCTAGTCACTACTTATCTTTTCCTGGACCACCATTTTGGGTTTCTATGTGTTATTTACTCTCTAACTGGAAGAAAGTTATTCATACTTGGAGTTGGCCAACAAATAAAGTATGAATTCCAGCTGGCCATGCTGCTTGGGTACTAGTTTCTGAACCTCCTTTGGGTTCTATCCTAAGGTCCAAGTTAGCCTGGAAACTTCTGGGGTTTAGCCAGCATTCATTTTGGACTACCCTAAATGACTGGGGTGAGATTTCTTTTTTCCTCATTGCATATTTTTCTACCCTTCCCACCCCGCCACCCCAAGTCCCAGCAAACAAAGAGAAAAGCTACGATCCATGCGATCAATGAGCTTTGTCTGCCTCCACATAAAGCAGTCTATCAGTGTGTTCTGTGGGGGAGGGGACCTTACCACTGAATGGATTTTATTCCTCCCCTCCTGCACCACCCACTAAACAAGGAGAGTAAACTTTTGGGAACTGTAGTCTACAAGGACATATAAAACCTTGGTGCAAAGGAGAAACCCTGCTACAGTAAATTTTTTTTTTTTTTTGGCTGTGCCGCAGAGCTTGCAGGATCCCATTTCCCCAGTCAGGGGTTGAACTGGGGTCCCAGCAGTGAAAGCACCAAGCTCTAACCACTGGACCACCAGGGAACACCCATCTGCTACAGTATTTTGAACACGTCAAAAAAAAAGCACATGGCCCACAGGAGAGCACTGCTAGGACTTTCTTTTGGTACAGAAATCCAGCACTGGCCAACAACTTCCAGTCTCAACTCAGCTCTATCAGCCTAACCATCAGTAGAAATTCCTCCAGGAATCCTGCAAAAGGCTGTCAGTCCTATTTTCCACGGGTACACTAGATGTCTTTATCCTTTGCTGTGTCACCAGGGGTGCTTAAGCGGAAAGCTGAGAGAGGCTGCGTCAGGGCTCATCAGCCAGATGACACTGGAAACGTGGTCTTCTGCAAATAAAAGTCAAGCCCCAAATGCAACACTACACCGTCAATGGAGAAAAGGGGCCATAAACACAGAAGGTGTACGTGGACAAACACAACCGTCAAGACCTTTTCTGTATCTCGGTGATGCAGCCACTGCTTACTAATCAATCATGGCGGCTCCCCAGGGCGCTAATTCTCCCGGGGACCAAGTTCCCATTTATGGTGTATGTGTGCAGAGAAGAGAAAACGTTTCTACGACAGCTGCTCTGAAAGATCAGGACCAAAGGGACAGAAAGGAATGAAAAGCAGCATAACAATACAGGGAGACTGAAATCTGAGTGGACAGACAGACAGACAGAGGGGGATGAAAGGAGGATTAATACCTGTGAAGTGATGAGAGAGGACAGAGTCCCAGACAGGGTCCCAGAGAAAAACCCTGTAAACTGTCAGTGGAAAATGGAAGCTCTGCTGGAAAAGATCTTCAGTCTAATTTTTTTCAGACTTAAAACTGGGATTTTGTGCCACCAGGAAACAGCGGGTAAGCAGGAAAGCAAAGGCAATTTATCACAGTGATCATATCCACTGATAAGCATTTCTTTGTTTGAACAAATGCCCACTCTTAAAAACCAAGTCGCAATCGAATGAACAACTTGGCTTCCAGTGATGTTCCCTGTAATAATAATTTTTTTAAAAACCTTCCAAAAATATAAAAAATACTGACTATTCGATAATTTTTGGTCTTTCGACAGAGATAAACTAAGATGGATATGCTAAGAAGGATATCTGCCACTCTTTAGCTTAAATGTGGAAATGTATGTTCAATCTATATACCTCCTGTAATTTCCACGCAAGAGAGGGGAGAATATATTTCAAGTTATCCAGCATCAGTAAAATATGATGTATATCAGTATTCTGCTGGACCTCGTCAGCTACTCTAGGGCAATTAGACGGCAAAGGAGGGGCCAGGACTTGTGCTAGACTTGCTGCTGGAGCTAGTTGTGTATGCACAGAGTGGACGAAGCATAATGCTGTGACCTCCACTCAGGGCAAAAGAAAACTAGGGAGTCCCAGGATCCAGGGCCGTATGCAGTCCTTGGAGGCTGTCCTGCATGGTCGGCAGACTGTCGACAGGGAAGCAGCAAGGTCCTGTATCCCTGCGCTGGCCTTCCCAACACGGCCACTGATGCAGACAGTGGAGTGAGTTGGGCCTCAATCCTACAAATGATGGAATAAGAAGAGAGTTCTGACCTGGACCACATTCAAGTCAACTGAGTTCGAGAAATCGGGGCACAGAAGGTCTGCTGTTTACTAAGAAGCCAATCTAGACAGCATATTAAAAAGCAGAGACATTACTTTGCTAACAAAGGTCCGTCTAGTCAAGGCTATGGTTTTTCCAGTGGTCACGTATGGATGTGAGAGTTGGACCCTAAAGAAAGCTGAGCACCAAAGAATTGATGCTTTTGAACTGTGGTGTTGGATAAGACTCTTGAGAGTCCCTTGGACTGCAGGAAGCTCCAACCAGTCCATCCTAAAGGAGATCAGCCTTGGGTGTTCACTGGAAGGACTGATGTTGAAGCTGAAACTCCAGGACTTTGGCCACCTGATGTGAAGAACTGACTCATTTGAAAAGACCCTGATGCTGGGAAAGATTGAGGGCAGGAGAAGAAGGGGGCGACAGAGGATGAGATGGCTGGATGGCATCACTGACTCGATGCACATGGGTTTGGGTGGACTCCGGGAGTTGGGGATGGACAGGGAGGCCTGGTGTGCTGCAGTTCATGGGGTTGCAAAGAATTGGATGTGACTGAACTGAAGGTGCATCAAGACGCTGTTGTTCAGCTGCTCAGTCTTGTCCGATCCTTTGTGACCCTATGGACTGCAGCACACCAAGCATCACCAAGGGTTAACATCGAATGGACTGACGATGAGTCAGGGGGACTCGGAACCACACCCAGGGCCACACAAGTGCTGGTGAGACTGCAAATACTACAAAAGCATCTCCTATTTATAGTGAGAGAAGCGGCACATCACATCCCATTTCAAATGGCGGAATCTTCCCTTGAAGTCTGCGGGTAACAGCCTTCCCGGAATCATAGGACGCTGACTCTGGAAGAGCAGGTGGACCATCGCCTCAGGCTGCCCAAGCTCCAGGGTAACTCGCTGCTCAGCTTTGAGCATCATCACCTAAGATTCGGGGGGCCTGGTTTTTTCATCCCAGCAGTCTCTATGAACACCTCTGGTGACTCTTGAAAGCTCATGAACTTTTGTGATGAGGCTCTTATTAACAAGTAGAATCTTAGCAAAAATGGTCCTATATTGTGGCCTTTTCCTACTAATTCGACACACCTAAAGCGGATAACCAGGGACTTTCCTGATGGTGCAGTGGTGAAGAATCTGCCTTGCAATGGTGAGGAGGTGGGCTCGATCCCTGATCGGGGAACTAGGATCCCCCATGCCGGGGGGCAACTAAGCCACACGCCACAACTAGAGAGCTGGTGTCACAACCAGAGATCATGCACCAGAACGAAAGGCCCCACATGACGCAAGGAAGAGCCTGTGTGCTGCAACTAAGACCAGTCAAATAAATATTCTTTTAAATCCACTATAAAAAATAAATAAAGGGAATAATCACACTCCAAAACGAGTCAGAGCAGTCTAGCTTCCTTCACTCAAATCCTTGGAAAAACAGGCATGCTAACAAGCCCACCAACACCGTGTAGGACTGACGATGAAATAAATCATGTTCACCGAAGTGAGCACAGTCTCCCTCACCCCTCTGTGCCCGGCTCTGTCTTTCCAGGGAAGGGCTGGTGTGTTGGGACTGTCTTTGTCCTTCAGAAGCTGGGGGTCTGCAGGTCCTGGCTGCCCTCTGTGGACTGGGGAGCTGAGTGATGTCAGGTTTCATAGGAGGCAGGAAGGAGAAGGGCTGGTCACGGCCACACATATGAAGCGGGGTTGGGGCTGGGTATAAGGGCCACAGGTGTCCCCAGCCCAATCCAATCAGGAAGACGCCCCAGCAAGACCCCAGGCTCCTAGTATAGCATGCCCTTGGAAGCAGCTTGTGGCAGGGGGCATCCCCTGTGTCTTGGCACAAACCTTAAACCATGCACCCCTGCTCTACTTATCTCTAGCTCAAGCACACCTTTCAAACTGCTGATCGCACAATACTCTGCCTAACCTGTTGGTTCTTTCTGTACAAGTAGAACTGAAGACTAAGTAATTAGCAGATGACCTGATCTCTTCCCTAGCTTCCCCTTCAGTAATCTCATGAATAAACTGTGAACAAGGTTAGCATCTCGGGAAGGATCACAAGAAGTCAGCAAGCTTGCATGTAGTAAGCAGTGAAAATGACACTGAACCCCCCATCTCCATGATTAAATGAGATGACTTCCCTTTTCCCTTTAAAAACTTTCATAGCTGAGCAGAATCTTTGGAACTGGTTTTTGCAGGACAATGAAGCTACCATCTGCCCAGACTGCTGGCATTCTGATTAAAGGCAACTTTCCTTTCTGCCAGCATCTGCCCCTCTCTTGAGTACTGATTTCTGAGTGGTGAGCAACTGAGTTCAGTAACACCTCCAGTTCTCCACGGAAGGCCGCCTTCAGATGAGCCCTATTCCAAGCATAAGTGAGGAGCTGACATCCAGAGCTCTTCCCAGGCCCATAGTGGCCTGGACAGCTATTAGGACATGGGGATCTCCCAGGTCTGACTCGTCTTAGCACCAGAGGAGGAAGACTGGAAAGAAAAGGGCTGGAGGAGAGGGAAAAAAAAAAAAAAAAAAACTTTTCTATGACTCTAACTTTATGGAGAATAGCGTAAGCTTTCTATGGGGGCTTCATGGAAATCCCAGGGAACTCAGCTCACACGGCCTCCTCTTTCATAGAATTCCAGTCTGGGCACCATCCCCATGTGAGGATTAAAAGTATTCAGAACCAACTTTCTAAGAGCTCCAAGTACTGCCCACACGCATTTGTTTTTATTAATCTGCTACATCTTTACAAAATTCCTTGTTATTTGGTTAGAAATGAACAAAGCAGGGTTAAACGCTTACGTCTTTTTCAACCACTGAAGCACAATCGAAAGAGAACAGACAATCTACCACAGGTTAGAAAAGTTAAGGAGGATGCTCAGAAAAATCAGTCCCAAAAGGAGAAAAAGAAGATCACTAGCACAAGTCTATATAGGCAAAGCTTTGGTTTTTCCAGCAGTCATGTACGGATGTGAGAGTGGGACCATAAAGAAGGCTGAGCACCAAAGAATTGATGTCTTCCAACTGTGGTGCTGGAGAAGACTCTTGAAGAATCCCTTGGACAGCAAGGAGATCAAACCAGTCAATCCTAAAGGAAATCAACCCTGAATATTCATTGGAAGGACTGATACTGAAGCTCCAATCCTTTGACCACTGGATACGAAGAGATGACTCATAGGAAAATACCCTGATGCTAGGAAAGACTGAGGGCAAAAGAAGGGGGCAGCAGAGGATGAGACTGTTAGAAAGCATTACCGACTCAATGGACATGAATTTGAGCAAACTCCAGGAGATAATGGAGGACAGAGGAGCTTGGCACGCTGCAGTCCATGAGGTCAGAGAGTCAGACTTAGGGACTGAACAACAACAAGACAGGCCCTTACCCCAGTAAGGAGAGCCAGCCTACGGAGAGCCAGCAGAGGCCAGGCCTACCCGTACCCCTCCCTAGTCGCAGACAGATACTCACGAAGCAGGAGGTGAATTCAGAGCATGCACAGGTTAGGTTTTTCTGATCTCAGAGGGTAGCTGCCACATTCGAATTCAAATCCCTTAAGAATGGCCCTCATAGGGATTTACCTGGTGGTCCAGTGGTCGAGGGTCCACCGGCCAGTGCCGGGGACATCTGTTTGATTCCTAGTCCGGGAGGATTGCATATGCCTCAGAGCGCTGAGCCAGCGGACCACAGCTACTAAAGCCCAAGCACCCTAGAGCCTATACTCTTGACCGCGATGAGGAACCCGCACACTGCAGCTAGAGAGGAGCCCCTGCTTGCCAATGCTAGAGGAGGCCCACGAGCAGCAACAAAACCCAGCACAGCCAGAAACACACAAATGATAAAATAAAAATGGTTAAAGAAACGAACAAAAAGCACGGCATTCATAAATGCTGAGCTTCTCTGCTTTATCCACAGAGATTTCCAAAACACTCACCTCCTGTCTCTTTCCACTTTTAAGAACAGCCTTTCCCAACATGTGCAATAGAACTGTAAAGGGGTGGGACGCTGTAGGGCCTTTGGGGACAAAACCTCCCCCATCTCTGAAGTTCCCAGACAACTTTATCTGACGCACATTTCCTGAGTTGTTTTATAGATCCTGAAATCTCCATCAGAGAGAAGACTAACGTGATGGTTGTGAGCACACAGCCCCCAGATGGCCTGATACTGCTCTGTTATCCCACCATCGACCAATCAGAGAACTGTGCTCGAGATGATCACATAACCCTGCCAAGTGACTCCATTTCCTCACTCTTGTCTTTAAAAATTCTTTGCTGAAACCCATCCAGGGCGTTCAGGGGTATTTTGAGCATTAGCTTCCTGGACTCCTTGTCTGCTGCCTCATAATAAACACTGCACTTTCCTTCACCACAAGCCAGAGGCAGCAGATAGGCGAGTGGACCCCAAGTTTGGTTTAGAAGCATAATGAGTTACTCACCATTTCCTCAACCAGTTAAGTTTGCAAATGGCAGGCACATTTCACCTTTGTCCTACCAGGATTTCGCAAGGTTGAGAACAGGGGTTTAGTTTGAAACTCTTCATTACAAAACTCGCCTCATCTGGCAAAGGGGAAAATCCCAATCATCACATTCTTTGCCGAGTGTCACTAGAGGAAGCCAGAGAAAGACAAGGACCAGGAGAAAGCATCAAAGAATAAGTCTTTAGCTTCTGAAAGCACAGGCCACTCTGTCCAACTCCCCAAATCAGAGCTTGTTGTATTCAGTTCAGCCCTGCTGCTGCTGCTACTGCTACTGCTTCAGTTGTGTCTGACCCTGTGCAACCCCATAGATGGCAGCCCACCGGGCTCCCCCATCCCTGGGATTCTCCAGGCAAGTTCAGCCCTAACAACCGTGTATGGATGAGATTTTTATCACATCAGTCTCATTCTGCAAAATAGGACTACATTGGCTTGCCTGTCTTGATGGCCAAGAAATAATGGTACATCTTGTAAATAGAGGCTGGTTACTTCAGGGACGTAGTGGCTGGGGCGAGGGAGGGTGATAGGAATTAATTTCAAATCTATCACATAGTTTCAGGTTATTTCCCATGAGATTTCATACCAGAGCCCAGCACTAGAAGCAATAATTTTCATAATTTATTGGAAATTGGGTCTCAGCCAAAGTGGTGTATCGTGTCCTCACAGTGAGACTTCACCCAGGGAAACAGAATTAACTCACCCTACCATCATAACTGTCCAGGGTCTTTTTCAGAAAACTGTAATATTTGACCCTCTAATTCTGAGAAAGTTTCTTTAAATGCACTGCACTTTAGCAAAGACTAAATTTAAGGAACTGATTTCTAACCTAATAAACTTCTTTGCCAACTAAACCAAAGAGTTTATATCTGTGAAACACAGCAATAATAGAACCAAATGGCTATTGTTTTTTGGAATCGTACATTTCCCAGCAGGATTGCTTAACCGTGCCTTTTATTTATGGATACATATTTTCTTCTCTAAGCCTGTTTCATAATCTGCTAAAATATACTTTTATATAAAATCTTTATTTTATATATGTGAAAACTATATTTATGTGTTTACATGTCTGTACACATGTTTATATGTGTATATGCATGAATATGAACAAACTGGCACAAATTCAGACTGAGAAAACCACTGATAAAGGATACTGCATATTGTATATATAATATATCTGAATACTGGATTTTAAAACCACTGCTGATGGCATTATTTTATTAAAATTAAATTATACAATTAATTCACTGAGGCTTCCAGCTCAGAATTTAACTCCACAAATCTGGATTTTTCAGTTTTAGTTTTCTGTTGTTTTAGAAGTATTCACACCTCTTTAGGAACTATAAACAACATGCGGCTGGCATGACATTAACACAAACACTACAAGAAATGTGATGCATACAAACTACTGCATTAAGAGGAAAAATCTGAGAAATTAAGTAAAATTAGTTAACAAGGAACTGGCTATTGCATAAAAATAAGAACCTAATATTTTCTTAAGGAGATTTATACTGACAATACCTTGACCTTAGTCTTAGATCACCAATACCCTATTTGACTCATTACTGAATTGAAATAAAAATAACAGCATTGATCAGGACACTCGGAGCTGACAACAGTATCCTCCCCATAATACATCCTGCTTGATAGATCAGGAATCTGACTCAGCATGCTTTTTCTGTTTTTTTTTCCTAAAGGTCTTGAAAAATGCCCTTTGCATCTGTGAGTGATTTATTTAAAATTTTTTAAATACTCTTTTTATTAAATAAAGTTTTTATTGTTATTCTTGCTATCATTATATAAACAATATGTATTTTGGCAGCCTTACAAAATTAATTTTAAAATACTTCCCCCAAATTATTCCATTGAAAGTAGAGTATACATATCCCTCAAAATGAACATATCTTTTATCTGAGTAATTGAAGCCAAGTAATATGTTTATGTCCTGCTTTAAAAGAAAAAAAGGTAATTAAATTTTCAGGCTCATCCTATCTACTTTCATAGCTCCTTAATTCCACAGTATGCAATTTTTTTTTTAAATTTTAACATTTTTGAAAAATGAGATACATCTTAAGATAAAATCTACATTAAATATGGGTTTATTCTTTTTCTCTTAAAACATGTTTAATGCATCCAGCAATCCACAGTGAAACAGACATGAGAAAACACATCATTTTTCACATGCCTACTACTGACTAGGCATGTATGTTCTGCTATATGCTTAATAAAACAATACTTCTCATACACAGAAGTCCCTAGAGGCAGCCTAATGCCCACAATCAATCGCTGTTCTGCTTGAAAGAAAGGAAAGGGGTGGCACTGACAGCCACCAGAAAGAATAGAAAAGTGAACCAGGTACTTCTCCGGCACCCTGTGCGGCAAGCCGGGGTCACGTGATTCACTTCGGGCCAATGGGAAGAAAGCAGAGAAGCAGCTGTCCTAGGAAGAGAGGCATTGCTGGTGTGACCCTTGCTCTTCCCGTCCGTCCCACCTTACTCTTTAAGGATAATGGTACCAAGGCTCAGAGTGGTTAAAATAACTCAACCCAAACCATGCCTTTCCTAACTGGCTAAGCCAGAGGCAAATGCCTCAGGGCAATCGGCCAATTCCTTAGCAGCCAATTTCTTTAGAGAGTCAAAATGTTACCGGGGTAATATGCACCAGTCAAATCAAATTTCATCATGCAATCCTTCATATAACTAGCGCAATATAAAAACAGTATTCTGAGGTAGGAAGAAGCCTGTCCCCCTGCCTACCCACTCACCCACCCACCCAAAGGAAGCCTGCCCAGAACCACTCATCTATCTTGTATCCAGCAGTCACTGCCTGCTAAAATTCTGCAATCAGGCTTCCCTGGTGGCTCAGCGGTAAAGAATCCACCTGCCAATGCAGGAGACACAGGTTAGATTCCTGGTCTGGGAAATGCCACTTGTTGCAGAGCAACTAAACCCATGTGTCACAACAAGAGAAGCCACTGAGATGAGAAGCCCCAGCACCACAATGAGGAGTCGTCCCTGCTCACTGCAAACACAGAAACACCGCATACAGTGATGAGGATCCAGCACAGCCCAAAATTATTATTTTAAAAAAAGAAAGAAATCCTGAGCCCCAAAGTGAACCTAGCAATGTCACACGAGGGAGAGTAAAATCAGATCCCAGAGCTCTGTCCAAATTTGCTGAGCACCTACACTGAATAAAGCTCTACCCCAAAGGTGACATACCTTAGAATAAAATATGCCCCTGCCCTCAAGGCCCTTGAGTCCCTGTAACTTTTGTGTGATTTAAATCAATTCAATGGAAATCAGAGACATTATCATAGAAAAATTTTACAGTCTCATTTGCCTCTTAAGATATCTCCAATTCAAATGAAGCTTTCCATCTGACAAAAACCTAAAATATATACTAATCAAGATAAAAATATCCAGACTGATGATGGCCACAATGATAACCATTTATTACTGAGCTCAGTGTACTAGGCGTTATTTAAAATGCTTTCCAATTTCTAATACACAACAATGGCATTAGATACTATTATTATTATTATTTTAAAAAATGAGTTAAAAAGCTTACAGATTTAATAACCTGTCCAAATTTATGTATGCTAATAACCACTACACAATGCAGCCTCCAATTTCAAAAGATCTGCCCTCATTCTATAAGTTCTTTAAGAAAGGATAACAGCTCCACTAAACACATGTACAGAGTTTCATCTGTCTCTATGGGCCTGTTTTTCCAGAAAAACATCTATTTCTGCTTTATTGACTATGCCAAAGCCTTTGACTGTGTGGATCACTATAAATTGTGGAAAATTCTGAGAGAGATGGGAATACCAGACCACCTGATCTGCCTCTTGAGAAACCTGTATACAGATCAGGAAGCAACAGTTAGAACTGGACATGGAACAACAGACTGGTTCCAAATAGGAGAAGGAGTACGTCAAGGCTGTATATTGTCACCCTGCTTATTTAACTTCTATGCAGAGTACATCATGAGAAACGCTGGGCTGGAGGAAGCCCAAGCTGGAATAAAGATTGCCGGGAGAAATATCAATAACCTCAGATATGCAGATGACACACCCTTACGGCAGAAAGTGAAGAGGAACTAAAGAGCCTCTTGATGAAAGTAAAAGAGGAGAGTGAAAAAGTTGGTTTAAATCTCAACATTCAGAAAACTAAGATCATGGCATCCGGTCCCATCACTTTATGGGGAAACAGTGGAAACAGTGGCTGCGGATGGTGATTGCAGCCATGAAATTAAAAGACACTTGCCCCTTGGAAGGAAAGTTATGACCAACCTAGACAGCATATTAAAAAGCAGAGACATTACTTTGCCAACAAAGGTCTGTCTAGTCAAGGCTATGGTTTTTCCAGTGGTCATGTATGGATGTGAGAGTTGGACTATAAAGAAGCTGAGCACCAAAGAATTGATGCTTTTGAACTGTGATGTTGGAGAAGACTCCAGAGTCCTTTGAACTGCAAGGAGATCCAACCAGTCCATCCTAAAGGAGATCAGTCCTGGGTGTTCATTGGAGGGACTGATATTGAAGCTGAAACTCCAATACTTTGGCCACCTCATGCGGAGAGCTGACTCATTTGGAAAGACCCTGATGCTGGGAAAGATTGAGGGCAAGAGGAGAAGGGGATGACGAAGATGAGATGGTTGGGTGGCATCACCGACACAATGGACATGGGTTTGGGTGAACTCTGGGAGTTGGTGATGGACAGGGAGGCCTGGCGTGCTGCGATTCATGGGGTCGCAAAGAGTCGGACACAACTGAGTGACTGAACTGAACTGGTGCGTCTGTTTGCTTTGACTATCCCCAAATTAAATCAGTATCAGGAAAGCAAGCTAGGAGCTCAAAGCTGACAGAAATATTACCCATTTGGAAAGGGCCATTTGTGGTGAAAAAAATAAATCAGTAAGGTAAAGAATAGAAAGTGTTTACCACGCAAGTTCCCAACACCTCATTCTTTGTGAACTGAAGGAATTATTGGAGAAAATTATATTTTTAGAAAAGCATTTAGGGACTTCCCTGGTGGTTCAGTAGTTATGACTTTGCCTTCCAATATAAATGGCATGGGTTCTATCCCTGGTTGGGGAGCTAAGATCTCACAAGCCTCGTGGTCAAAAAACCAAAACATAAAACAGAAGCAATCATGTAACAAGTTCAATAAAGACTTTAAAAATGGTCCACATTAAAAAAAAAAAAATCTTAAAAAAAGAAAAGCATTTAAATTTATCCTCAGAGTATAACTGATACAAAGGTCATTTCAACAAAATGATTTTCAGAGTAACAGAAGCAGAACTTAGGGAGGTGGCACTCAAGAGAAGGCCACAGCAGAATCAAGACTGACTTGCTCCCAGGTTCAAGGAGTAGAAACATAGACCTCATTTCCCCAAGATCCTGCTGGGACTGAATATCTTTACTTACTTAACTACTCATCCATGACACTATCTGAAAAAAATGCTGACCCTGCAGCTTTGTGCAGATGCCTGCTGTGGCCTCAACAACTCTCTTTATTGAAATATCCATTTTCCTGTCTAACAGAGCCCAGAGTTTGAACTTCCTTCACTTGAGCTGACTTCCTACTGCTTTATTTATGCTATGGCGGCATTTGTCCTAGGTGTGCAATATCTGTCTCTGTGATCACGTACAGTCCAGGGCGAAGAAAAATACAAGCAGAAAATGAAAAGGAAGAGACATTTCTTTCACTGTCTTGCAAAGTAAAACAACTACGGTTAGGCAGGAAAAAAATTCCTGTAAAAAATTAACTCCAATCGTGTTTTAGTTACAAAGGAAAACTGCTGATGTAAGCAAACTGATATGTATGTGTATGTGTGTCCCGTCTCACCAATGTGCAAGCTTCTCTTCTGTATTATAAGGTGCTAAAGGGCATGGGTAAATTCAAGAAACCTCCCTTCTTACGGGGGACGATGCCAAGGCCAGGGCCATGGTGGCTGTGCTCCCCACTAGGTACTCTCTGGTTGTAAACGAGCTGAGATGATTTGCTGATGACGTGACCAGGTTTGTCTCTACATAGTGAGACAGAACCCTGCCCAGGGGAGGGGCTTATTTAACACAAGTTGGACTAAACTGAAATCATGTCAGTGTTATCCAGTTACCTCCACTAACAACCAATCTAGGCGAGCTTTGATATTTTCTAAATTGTTCGTTTGCTTTACTCTCTTTAGAATTGTTACTGTTTTTAAAGTGTAGGCATATGGTTATACTTAGCTGGAAGTAAATATTTAACCCAATCTCTACTAAGTAAAGCCATTAACATTTTACATACAATCTGAAGACATATACAAAAATACACATATACACAAACACACATTTGGAATAAAAGCTGCTCTCATTGTAAGAGTGCTGTTTTCTTTCTGGTAACAGTGAATGGAGATTTACACATCAGGAGGCAGACACCCTACCATTTATCTTTCGTCAGCCCATCTGCCAAAATACATCAACTTTCCTCTCCTCCTCCACCTCCTCAGTCATGAATGCCCTCATATTCAGGACGCACGCATGCTAAGTCACTTCAGCCGTGTTCGACTCTGAGACCCCATGGACTGTAGCCCACCAGGCTCCTCTGTCCATGGGATTCTCCAAGCCAGAATACTGGAGTGGGTTGCCAGGCCCTCCTCCAGGGGATCTTCCTGACCCAGGGTAGAGCCTGCATCTCTTGTGTCTCTAGCACTGGCAGGCGGGTTCTTTATCACTAGTACCACATGGGAAGCCCTAAATTCAGAACACAGTAGCTGCTTATTTTAAAAAAATCTAGAACCTCACAGCTGCTCCCAACATGTATCATTTTGTTCCCACTGCAAAGCTTTCACGTTGTCTGTCAAAACCGAAAACCTGTTTCCTACTTTTCATTGGACAGATTGATTAAACTGATAAAAATAGAACCCCAAACTGCCATAGCTCTTTTAGTCATCTTAATGAATTGTAATTAGTTTCTAAATATTCAGTTCCTGATTCCCTATAAAACTGAGGGCACAGGCTCATGCGAGCTCTGGTTATTTCTTAACACCAGTGCTGGTAACAGAAATGTAACGGTCCATTTCTTTTCCGTGGTCTTTATGTTTTCAACCCTGATTAGCATGTGTGTGGCTGGTAAATAACTAAATTGGTTTTTACAGTGAGTGACATATTTTGAAATCTGCAGAGCATCTTATGCTGGGAAATCAAGCCAACCCTTGCTTTTCCCAAGATAGCTCTGTGCACTCCAGTAATAATAAGCTGGAGCAGATCTTGACTTTCCTATTAGCATCTCACAATTTATGAGCTTTTGATATCCATGGGATGATTTTTAGAGGATGATTTTAATTCCCCAATGTACCCAGATAACTAGGAAAATAAAAGACAATAAATGAGTGCTTTAGAGAAGGAATTTAACTAAGAATTTAAAGCTTCACCCAAGCTGAAAGTAATCAAAGAAACTTTATAATGGTCCTGATCTGACTTCAGTATTCCCTTGACATTATAAAAGGAATGTATCAGCTTTGAATAACTTACTCCATTTAGGCTGCACAACTATTCTATGACGCAGCAGTCATTATCTACAATAGTTGTATGAGGAGATTAAGGCTCAGATATTTTAGGCAAGTTACAGAATTAGGAATTAGCAGATCTTAAACTCAGTCCAGAGCCAGCTGCATTCAGTCTAGATCAGCCATCTTCACAGTGCTCACCAACCCCCAGGCAGAAAGTGAGCTCTTGAACTTCCTGACAGTTACTGCAGGCACCACGTGGATCCTTGCGGGGCTTCCCAGGTGGCGCCAGTGATAAAGAACCTGCCTGCTAATGCAGGAGACCTAAGAGACACATGCTGGATCCCTGGGTCAAGGAAGATCCCCTGAAGGAGGGCATAACAACCCACTCCAGTATTCTTGCCTGAAGAATCCCATGGACAGAGGAGGCTAGCAGGCTCTAGTCCATAAGGTCACAAAGAGTCGGGCGTGAATGAAGCGACTTAGCACGTAGCACATGGACCTGTGTATCAAGTTTAAACCTAAAAAATATTCAAAGTTCATTTCATGGATTATCCGAGACTTTTGGCTTCAATTTATCACTGATTACATATTGAGCAGGAAATGATAGGGCTATAATTTTCAACCATGATCTTATGTAAAGATTTAACATATCTGTGGAACTATTTGAAAAATCAAATATAAAGAAACTTGTACCTCAAATAATAATTTTCTTAACAGAATTTGCCTAGTAAGTTTATGGTGGAAATTAAAGTGTGTATTGTTCTAAGCAAAAATCTTTAAGTTTCTATCAGTATCATCCACTGACAAAGTATTAAAGTCTTAAACTCTGTCACACCTGTAACAAAGCTGTGTGTCAACCACACACTCCCTACATGCTCCAGGTAAACCACATTTAATCTATATATCCTTCAATTACCAATTCATTAGAAGTTTGGAACTCCATAGTAATTAAGTATTTAAGCAACAAGTTTGGAGGAATCACCATCCAAAAGTATTGAGAACTCACTAAGTGAACAGAATTAGAAATGGATTTTTTTTCTTTCCCCCAAAGTGAATTCAGATTATACCAACTCCCTGGTATAATTCCAGCTACTTAAACACAAACACCTCTGATAGGTCATTATTAGGAATTGCTGCTAATTATGCATTAGGTTCTACTGGGAAACTCCATTACATGTCTTGTGACAGCATTTGTCCCAGACTATCTTTACAAGGATGTCTGTAAAGTGAACAGCCTAGAAGGATGAAGACAGTGTCTCCCTCCTGGACAAACGACAGACTGGTTACCTGACCAGGGTATTAAACGCTGGATATGTGCCAGGAGCCCTTTGTAACAGCAGCCCCCAACTGCTTTGGCACCAGGAACCAGCTTCCGTGGAAGACAATTTTTCCACGCACCAGAGGGCCAGTGGGGGTGAGGGGATGGTTTCAGGATACTGCAAGTGCATTACATTTATTGTGTACTTTATTTCTAATCTCATGCCGCCGCTGATCTCACAAGGAGGTATTGGTCCGAAGCCTGGAGGTTGGGGACCCCTGCTTTATAAGAATCCGCCTCAGCTGTGACACAGACCCTCCTAGGTGAAGCGACCCCACTAGGGGTCGCTAGGCACTGCCCCTCTGGGAGTTGGAGGACAAGAGAAACTGAGGCAAACTGGAAGCTCCTGCTGCTGGCTGGGCCATGAGGAAATAAAATCCTTTGTGTCTGACCCAAGATTTTCCTATTTCCAACGGGTATAGAACTGGGTCAGGCTCAGAGTTCACAGGCAAGGTAAAATCTCAGAGCCTTTACTGCTCTTCACACTTATGTATGATTGATTAAGTATTTGCAGAGGCTCTTAAGTCCAAGGTAAGTTTCTGCACCTCCCTTCTGAAGCCTGAAACTCACAGCCACCACGTGTGTTCACATAATTACGGCAAACCCACTGAAGAAAACCATCTTCCTACAAGACCTGGCCACCTGACAGCTAGTAAAATGAGGGGGTTGCAGAACAAGCGGAGGCGGCTCGTCCACTGTCCGCTTGTTAGTACCTTAGTGACCGTGGATCTGCACGCCCAAAACAAGACATCCTTCTAATGCCCTGATGGATTACATGCTTTCCCAGGCTGACCTGTAAATCCCCGCCATCAATCAGTTTCACGGGAAGAAAAGCTCGTGTCTTGCTCCTGTTTTTTGCTCAGGTTTTTGAGGCGCGGAGGTGCCCCTACCTGGTTCCGCTCCCCCACCTTGCCAGTCTGGCACGTGGACAGTAATAACGAAGATTTACAGGGCCCTTCTCAACAACCATTTGATCCTTGTCCCACCTGGAGATGCCGACGAAATGTAGGCTCTCTTCACAAGAGGCTTGGTGAATCCAAGTGCTGCCCCCGAGCCCAGGTCTGGTAATTGATGCAACAGACGTGTCAGCTCGGGGCTTCCGAGCCTTTCCCCTGTAACAGTTTCAGTCTCCGGTTCAGTGAAGGGCTTAGCCTGGGCGGCCTGGTCCAGCCTCCTCGCAGCATCTCCCGCGCCACCCAATGGCGGGGCTGCGCCTGCGCACCGCACCTCCTGCCTCCGCTTCCGGGAGACCACAGGTCCCATCACCCACCCGCACCCACACACAGCTGCGAGACAGCAAGGCTCTGCCCCGCCTCGCGCCCACTGTGGCTCTCTCAAAGCTCCTTTGTGCTAAATCGCCGCAGCCAACCTGACTTCTTTGCGGCACTATGGACCGCAGCCCGCTAGGCTCCTCTGTCCAAAGGACTCTCCCAGGCAAGAATACTGGAGTGGGTTGCCAATTCCTTCACCAGGGGATCTTCCCTGTCCAGGAACTGAACCCCTGTCTCCTGCGTTGGCAGGAGGGTTCTTTACCACTAGCGCCACCTGGGAAGCCCCTTTAGCTCTTTTCAGCTACTCTCAAAATGGCCCCATGAGCGGCAAGGGAGGACAGCCGTTACAGAGCAGGACCTAGAGCCAGAAGACATGGAGTTTAGAACTCCAGCTCAATTACATATTAGTTGTATGATCTCAGGTGACTTATTTAACTTCTCTGTGCCTCAGTTTCATCATCCGTATAATGGGGATAATAACTACCTCTGTTACAGGATGCTGTAAATATGGCATGAATTAATTACTCCAAGCAGGCCTATACTCAGAAAATGGATCTGTCACCACTACTAGTACAACCACTCCAAGTCCGAGTCCCCACTGGACACACCGATCCCATTTTCAACTAGCACCGCAATTTCTCATTGTCAGGCCTGGACCTGAATTCAGGTGAACTTTTCCAGGGTCGCCACATCCACATCTAGCCTAGCCCACTCTGCCATCAGAAATGTAATTGTCAAAGACAACATGACAAGCTCCAGAAATCTTTATCATTGAATGAATAAATGCACTGAGCAACTGTGTCCTTCACGATATATATTCTGAAAGAGAAATGAAACTCTGGGCTAGGCCATCCTCTGCCTGCTCTTTGAGTAAATTAACATAGTAGGCAGAAAAATAATCCCCCTCCACGCCCCTCACAAGACATCCATGAACTTCTCCTGTAACCTATGAGTATGTTACCTTACCTGACAAAAGGACTTTGCAGACTTGAGTAACAAGAACATTGAGATGGCAGGTTTTCCTAGTTTATCTAAGTGAACCCAATCTAATCACATGAATCCTTAAAGCAGAGAAAGCACCCCGGCTGCAATGAATCAGAGAGATGGCAACCCAAGAAAGATTCAACTCAACATGGCTGGCTTTAAAGACCTTGCAAGGGGTACAAATCAAGGAATGTGGCCTCAAGAAGCTGAAACAGGCGAGAAAATGGATTCCCCCTGGAGCCTCCAGAGAGGAACGCAGACCGGCTAACACCTTGGTGTTAACTCAGTGAGACCTGTGTGGGCTTCTGATCTCTAGAACTTTAAGATAACAAATCCCTATCAAGTTGCTAAGTTTGTGGTAACTTGTTACTGCAACAATAGAAAGCTAATGGAGTCCCTCTGGATTCCCCTCATAGGGAAAGACCACAGCCAGTATATGGGTACTATATTACCGTGGGATTGAGCAACAGAAAAGCACACACTTCCTCACTAATTCATTCTTTCACTGAGTCACTGGATGAATTTGAATTATGAAGCACTTGCCATAAGCCAGGCACCATTCTATGTGTTATGAAAAACAACAGGAAACCAAAGAGGCACGGTTGGCTTCTGTTGCATGGAGCTTATGTCCCAGAGGTAACAGAGAGAGAGAGAGACAGAGACTAAACAGGCCAATAAAGAAAGAAAACCATTGCAACAGTGATAGGTGCTGTGAAGAGAATGAAACAGAATGATGAGACAGAGAACACAAGGAGCAGAGCTAGGGGGAAGGAAATCCCAGACTGGGTGGGAGGAAAGCTCTCTAAGAAATGACATTTGAGCTGAAATCAAAAAGGTACAAGGAGTCAGCAAGGCAGAGATCTAAGTCAGCTCCCGAGCTGCTAACCCGCGGCTGACCAAGACATTCTTACAGAGACTGTAAGAGATGAAATAGCCGCTCTGAGAAACTGACACGACTTCTTGCTCCGAAGAAAAGTGCGCCGCGTGAATCGCTGCTCCGAAGAAAAGTACGCCGTGTGAACTGTTTCGCTCATTTTCCTGTCCTCGCTCTTCACAACCATGACTTTCAAGGCTCTATTTTTTAACATACTTAAGGAGCAGGGTAAAGGCACCACTACCCCCCGAGTCCCTGATAAGCACTCTTCATGAGATCACTTGGTGCTCTCCTTATCTGAATATGGACGTGGTTAGGTTCCGGGATGGCTAGATTGCTCTTATTTGTGATGGATTCCCCAGTGGCTGATGCCTCTATCAGTGACACTAGCTCCAGGACCAAATTCCTCGCTCAGGGTTCAGACTCAGATGGAGAACCAGAGCTGATGCAGACTCCACTGGTTCTCCTGTACGCTTAATTAGGAGGAAAAAATATCAAAGTCTGTAGATGGTGAGGAAACGTGTAAGATTCTCTCTCCTGTCCTGTCAGGGAGGAATGATGGCCACTGATAATCAAAACATACATACACAGGATAAACCACTTGATTTATCTATATTAAAGGGCAACGTGCTCTGACAACTATGGTAAGATAGTGAAAACCGCTCCAATTTTTAGTAAGACTGCCATAGTGTCATTAATATCTTTCACAACTGCTTCTTTCTTAGGCCCTTTCTGAAGGTCAAACTAGAATATCCAAGGAATCTGCCATGAGTCAGCGTTTCCAGACATACACACACAATTCAGAGCAGTGCACACCGTCTTGCACACTTGCTAAGGGTTTCTTCCACATACACCTTCCCATGTGAGACGGGGACAAAGCTGAGATACACAAATGAGTCCATTTCTAGAGGTATGCTACCCATCCCTTATATGTTAAGATAATAAACACACATATAGAAATTAAAATTTCACTTCAGCCATGAAATTAAAAAATGCTTGCTTCTTGGAAGAAAAGCTATGACAAACCTAGATGGCATATTAAAAAACAGAGACATCACTTTGATAACAAAGGTCCATATAGTCAGAGTTATGGTTTTTCCAGTAGTCATGGATGCATGCGAGAGTTACACCATAAACAAGGCTGATAACTGAAGAATTTATGCTTTTGAACTGTGATGTTGAGAGTGTTGAAGATTCTTGAGAGTCCCTTGGATTGCAAGGAGATCAAACCAGTCAATCCTAAAGGACATCAACCCTTAATATTCATTGAAAAGAGTGATGCTAAAGATGAAGCTCCAGTAATTTAGCCATTTGATGCAAAGAACTGACTGACTGGAAAAAACCCTGATTCTGGGAAAGACTGAAGGCAGTAGAAGATGACGACAGAGGATGCCATGATTGGATGGCATCACTGATTCCAGGAGATAGGGAAGGACAGGGAAACCTGGTGTGCTGCAGTTCATGGGGTCACAAAGACTCGGATGCAACTTAATGACTGAACAATAACAACATATAGACTTACTATTGAGTGGGAAGGCTTCTGTGTTGGGGAGTTGGGGTGCAAGGTTAACACTGTGTAACTCACTAACCCTGAGGATGGTGATCAGATTTTAGAGCCAGAATATCTGAGTCTGATTTCCAACTCCACCAAATAACAACTATATGACCTTAAAAGGACACACCTCTGATCAAGCATCAATTCTTTCTTCTCTATTGATTGAGGTTGAAAGAAATGCCCTTTCACCTGTTCAGAGGGTTCTCACAACTATAAAATGAGGTTGTTGGGAAAGAGCAAATTAGCCAAAGCGGCAGTGGTCAGGCTCTCTCGCCCCATGTCCTCTCGCTCTCCCCCCACGTTTTGTAAATAATGATTTTGTAGCGGCTGAGCTCACTCATAGCACTGCACACACCTCACGAGCTATGTGCTTGGCCATGGGCTACTTTTGTTCTGTAAGCACATATAAGCTCCACCTGGAAAGCCCTTGAGGGCGTGTTGGGCTTGTTGTGTTAACGTTATATTATGTCTCCTGCTGTCATGTGGGGTACAAAAAGGTAGAGTCTGCTTCTTGGGTGCATTTTGATCATTTAAAAGGTGAGTTTCTAAAATCTTAAATTTTTCTCTTGAATCTTTGGATTCCCTTTTGATCTCAAGAGAAATTAACACTACGCACTTTAGAAGTTCTCAATATTGTTTTCTTGTAGATGGGAGCTCTCATCACCAGGTATATTTAGGATCGTAGAACTAAAATTTTTAACATAATGAATCATTGATTTACTTACGAACAGTACTACAGATAACAAGTAGCTTACTCAGTAATGAATCTGCCTGCAATGCAGGAGACCCAGCTTTGATTCCTGGGTTGGGAAGATCCCCTGGAGAAGGAAATGGCAACTCATCCTAGTATTCTTGCCTGGAGAATCCCATAGAAAGAGGAGCCTGGCAGACTACAGTTGCAGAAGTCAGACACAACTTAGCGTCTAAACCACAGATAATAAGTACATATTTTTTAATAATTTAAATCTTAGAAATTAAAGCAGATACCTTTTAGAATTGTGAAGATTTAGTGAGAAAACTGTGGTCATGTTAAATGCACAATAGATCTCTCTTCAGCTGTAAATGCAGTCAGTTTATACCTTTGAACGAGTTTAGTTTCTTGATCTTTATCTGTACATGTAAAGGCTTCCTACATAGAACATATATGAAAACAATACATGTGTATACAAAAGTCTGACTTATAAACAAAAGTATTTGTTACATATTATGAAGTATAATAGGAGAAGGAAATGGCAACCCACCCCAGCATTCTTGCCTGGAGAATCCCATGGACAAAGGAGCCTGGCGAGCTACAGTCCATGGGATCACAAAGAGTCGGACACGACTGAGCGACTAACACACACACACGGCTGCTGCACCAGCCAGAAAAGAATAAAAACAGTTCCTACAACTTCTCGCATTTTCTTCCAGCCTCTTAGCTCGCGCCTTGCCTAAAGCGGGATAAGCACACAGTGCGCACAGTGAGACACACAGAGAGATGTACTTTGTGAACTAAATACAAGTGTAAACCCAAGTCCCCTGGCCTTCTCCTTCATGGTGCTACAAGTGTGCTGGGTTTAAGGCAAAAGCCTGGGTCCCAGGTCTCCACACACTGCCGGGGATTCCTCTTCTCAATCATTCTCTCTGCAGTGCCCAGGTGGCAGTGGGCAAGGCCATTCTTAATCTGAGAGCCTTTCTCTCCTCTTTGCCTGTGCTTTTCCCCGTTGCACTGGCCTTCAGTACTCCACCAGTCCACAGGTTACAATGGACACCACTAACGACCCTGTCTGGACACACAACTTCCAGTAGAACACCAACTCCAGGCCCAGCCATCAGGGAAACCATTTCCACTCTTGGGCCTTGCTCTTTCAAAAAATGACCACCAGGAAGGAGTCATTAGGCATTATGACCAGTTCTTTACAGGGACTGACAAACATTATATATTAAGGGCCAGATAATATTTTAAACTTCAAAGGCTTTAGTAATGTATCTAACACATTCTTTTTTGCTTGGTTGTTTCAACGCGTTAAAAACATTCCCGAGCCATTGTCCTTACAAAAACAGGTCTGGATATGTCCTAGGGCCAAGTTTGCCCACCCATGCCTTATGCCACAGCCTCCTTCCTCTGGGAGCACACTTGTTTCTGTGTGTGTGAGGAGGTGTCTGCTATAACAAGGGGAGTTGAGGGGATGCTAGTTAAGTCAGGAGAGGTACCTTGAGTCTCTGTTACCTCGGCTACCCAGGCTGTTGCTCAGCCGAGTCCCACTCACAGACTTCTTCCCATGTGGCTTTCTCTCAGTCTGGCCTCTTTTGAGGAATCCTGAGCCATGGGAGAAAGCAGTCCATGTCTGAGCTCCAGAAGTGAGCCAGGCTCAAGTTCTCACACTCAGTGCTCCTGTAAAGCAAGCATGTGGCTTCCATGCCCCCTGGACATTCTATGGCAGTTAGAAGGCCACTCTGACCACAGCACACGGATGGAACCCGCGGGCTGCAGTTACCTATGATACCAGCCAGCTAGGCAAAAAGGCATCACTGGGCCACCTAGAGTACCTTAGACATTTATAAGCTGCTATGGACAGGACAGGAGTCACTAAGTCATGTCTGATTATTTGCGACCCCATGGACTATAGCCTTCCAGGCTCCTCTGTCCATGATATTTTCTAGGCAAGAAGACTGGAGTCGGTTGCCATTTACTTCTCCATAAGATGCTATGCCTATTATCAAAAAGGTAGGAGCGGGGGAAAGAGGACAAGGAAGAAGGAAAAAGGGAGATGAGGAGGGAAAGAAAAGGAAGAGAAGCCACTGAAGAATATTTCATTTGGATGTCATTATAACCACAGAGCCATTTTCACCTGATACTTACAGCAAGTTTATCAAACACTGTCACATTATCCAAAAGCAAAAGTGAGACGACTCATTGTTGATGGCAAGGCCAAAGAATGTTCAAACCACCACACAACTGCACTCATCTCACACACTAAGCAAAGTAATGCTCAAAATTCTTCAAGACAGGCTTCAACAGTACGTGAACCGTGAACTTCCAGATAGTTAAGCTGGATTTAGAAAAGGGAGAGAAACCAGAGATCAAGTTGCCAATATCCACTGGATCATCAATAAAGCACAAGAGTTCCAGAAAAACATCTAGTTCTGCTTTACTGACTATGCCAAGGCCTTTGACTGTGTGGATCACAACAAACTGGAAAATTCTTAAAGAGATGGGAATACCATACCACCTTAAATGCCTCCTGAGAAATCTGCATGCAGGTCAAGAAGCAACAGTTAGAACAGGACATGGAACAACGGACTGGTTCAAAATTGCGAAAGGAGTACATCAAGGCTGTATATTGTCACCCTGCTTATTTAAATTATATGCATCATACAAAATGCCAGGCAAGCTGGAATCAAGATTGCTGGAAGAAATATAAATAATCTTGGACATGCAGATGATACCACCCTTATGGTAGAAAGTGAACTAAAGAGCCTCTTGATGAAAGCGAAAGAGGAGAGTGAAAAAGTTGGCTTAAATCTCAACATTCAGAAAACTAAGATCATGGCATGTGGTCCCAGCACTTCATGGGAAATAGATGGGGAAACAGTGTCAGACTTTATTTTGGGGCTCCAAAATCACTACAGATGGTGACTGCGGCCATGAAATTAAAAGACGCTTGCTCCTTGGAAGAAAAGCTATGACCAACCTAGACAGCATATTAAAAAGCAGAGATATTACTTTGCCAACAAAGGTCCATCTAGTCAAAGCTATGGTTTTTCCAGTGGTCATGTATGGATGTGAGTTGGACTATAAAGAAAGCTGAGTGCAGAAGAATTGATGCTTTTGAACTGTCATGTTGGAGAAGACTCTTGAGAGTCCCTTGGACTGCAAGGAGATCCAACCAGTTCATCCTAAGGGAAATCAGTCCTGAATATTCATTGTAAGGATTGATGCTGAAGCTGAAACTCCAATATTTTGGCCACCTGATGTGAATAGCTGACTCACTTGAAAAGACCCTGATGCTGGGAAAGATTGAGGGCAGGAAGAGAAGGGGGTGACAGAGGATGAGATGGTTGGATGGCATCACCAACTCAATGGACATGAGTTTGAGTAAGCTCTGGGAGTTGGTGATGGACAGGGAGGCCTGGCATGCTGCAGTCCATGCGGTCTCAAAGAGTTCGACATGACTGAGCAACTGAACTGACTGAAAGGAGAGAGAGTAAGTTTGGTCCTCCATTGAACATCTCCCCTTCTTAATAGATAACTTCACTTGGATTCTTCTTGATTTTCACACACATGCCATAAGCCAAGGCATTCCCATGTGTAGAGGGTGCTCAGCTACAGATCAGTGAGTGAGTCCCCTTAGCCCACAAAGGAGCCAGAAACAGGGCCCCTTCATCTCTGTGTCTCAGCATAGATCGGTCACCTGAAGGTGCCTTTCTCAGGGCATGAATGGGGGATGGAAGTCCCCTCTGACCCTGGCAGATCCAGCTGTGCCCAAGGACACCCGTGTTGGTGGGTTCTCATCCTGACTCTTGTCCTTGACAAGCTGCACAACACCACGCAGAGGTTGTGACTTGGGCTGCGAGTCAACGTCCACAGACCCAATGAATTCAGTCCATCTTCTAAGCAACTGGTACTAAGCTGACATGGAAGCCGGTGATAATATTCACAGCAC
This sequence comes from Oryx dammah, assembly GCF_014754425.2. Taxonomy (NCBI): domain Eukaryota; kingdom Metazoa; phylum Chordata; class Mammalia; order Artiodactyla; family Bovidae; genus Oryx; species Oryx dammah. The sequence goes on from NW_024070208.1 coordinate 13,998,520, forward strand.
TGATGATGGTGACGGTGGTGCCGTTACCAACTGGTCAGCCGGAAAGCCTTTGCTCATTGTCACTTAAGGAGGGCTGACTTTGAGAGGACTGGAGACAATTTAGAGACGGAGAGGGTGAAGCCATCCCGAGAGCTGGTAAGCTGTAGGAGGAGGGTAACTAACAGCCATGAAGATGATCAGAAAGAAGGGTTGAAAAAAAAAATTTAGCCTAACTAAGACACCAGAGCTGACTGCTGGAGCTGAGATGGAGGCCTGTTCCCCACAGAAGATGCCGTAATGCTGGGAGGTCTACACAGAAAGAGCACTTTCCTCAGTAGCGGGAAGGTTTGGGAGGCCTTGTTTGGGCTGATAGAAGAGGAACACAGCTGAGAAGTTGGGGGTCAGTGATGAGGTTTCAGCCATCCAGAGGAGAAGGAAGAGACACAGGTGGTGCCTGGAGCTGCACCAGGAGGAAAATGGAAACCCTAAACTGCCTGTAAGCGGCCAGGGAGAGTACCAGTGACAGATCGGAACGGGGAGGAGGAAAGGTCAGGTAGTCAGGGCCGGTGGAAGTGCCCGGCCCAGGGCAGACTGATGGCTGTGTTTTGGTTGCCAAGACAACGAGCCTAAATAACAGCCAGAGAGGCCCCAGACTCTCTCTGGAGTCCATCTGCTCTGGGTTATGCCTTGCAGACCTGATCTTCTCCCCTTACGCGTACCATGTGCTACTCTTGTTGCGTGAGGTGTGTTTATCACCAGAAATAACTCGCCCCTGACTGTACCAAGATTCTGCAGGTTACAATCAATCACGATCCAGAAACACATATTTTTCAGCATCGTTAGTGGAAACAAATGTCTGCAACAACTAACCCGAAGCCAATCATAGGAAAGAAAAAGAAAAGCTTTCTAACCTTTAGCAGTACGCAGAACTTCTTTAAACACCGAGAATGTTACAGCAGAGATCTACCTTTCCCAGCAGAGAATGTACTTCATATTTTCCTCTGGAAACTAAAGATACTACATATAAATTTGAAATCATATATTTCTTCAAAGTATTAATTTTTAAAGCGACCAAAATTGCTAACAACCAGGGAAAGTACCGATTTATAAATTACGTGCTTGGTACATAGTATACATTGTGAATTTGCATGCATATTAAATGCAAATAACCAGAAGAGTGTAACATTAAAGCTTCAAATTTATATGTGCAAAAGACAGTAAATTCTAACACTGACATTCTTCCCAGAAAAAAAATTAACTCGCCACATCCCATGAGATTATTGCACTCAGGGGAGCAGCCTCAGTGCAGAGTTCAGGAAGAATATAACTTTTATCAGTTATGCCCACCCCACTAACCAGGTAGAGCTCACAAGACCATTTGGCATCATGTGAGACAGTGGTAGGGTATTGATACTGCTCAGCTTTTCAAAGTTTGTTTTTTTTTTTAAATAATTTGACAGGAAAAAAATGTTCCACTAAAACTGCCACCTTTGAATCACTAAGAGAACCTTTCTTCATTGTAAAGATTTAAACACTGAGGAAATGGGGCAGAAAACAGCTGACTCCGCTCTTCCACTAAAGGAAAAATCAGAGATTTGTGATGGTAAAATTTTACATGTCAGCTTGGTCAGCTGTGGTGCCCAGTTATTTGGTCCAACAATAGTCTAGATGTGGCTGAAAAGGTATTTCTGTAGATGTGACTGACATTATCCATCTGTTAACTTTAAGTGAAAGAGATCACCCTGGACAGTCTGAGTGGGCCTCATACGATAAGCTAAAGGTCTTAAGAGCAAAAACTGAGTTTCCAGGAGAAAAGGGAATTCTGCCTAAAAACTGTAGAAATCTGGCCTATGTTTTTATTTTTTTTCTATTTTGCATAACAAGTTTATTTTTAAAAGGTATATAGACAATAAACAAAGTAAACACACCACCAGATCTTAACTTCTGCCAAGTATTATCTGTGCTAGATAACACTGGAACTTCGTTAAGTTCCAGTCTCTAGACTAATTCAATAATCGTCATCTTCATCAGAGTCCATTACTTTTCTTCTGTTGAATGTAACTGTCGTTTCTTTTCTGTTGCTGGCTTACTTGTTCAAGGATTTCTATTAAACCTTGTTCTGATACCTTCCCACTTAGCTGTCCATACCGTGCCATCTGTGTAAGGTAATTCTCTACTGCTTTAGTTTTCTCAGGCTTTACAAGTGCTAAGTTACTTAACCAGGCCCGGGCTGACTGATCCAGAACTTGGGCTAAGATACTATTTCTCATTTCTGCTTCCCTGTGCTTTGCTTCCTGTTGTGCTGCAGTGCCAGGATCCCCATACTTCGCCTGCAGCCTGGCCAGCCTCTGCTTCCTCAGCGCCTTGAGCTCCTGCTCCGCCATGCTGCGGCTGTCCCGGGCGAGCAGCAGCGAACATGCTTCTGGCCTATGTTTTTAACCTGCTGACTTGCCCTAAAGATTCCAGATTTAAGGCTACAACAACAACATCAATTTAAGGCTACAACAACAACATCACTGGGCTGGCCAGCCCAGTGAGTGTCAGACTTGCCTGCTTCACGCAACTGTGTGAAACAATTACTTAAACAAACCACATATACACACACACACACATATACACACACATGCACACATACACACACACATACATATGCACACATATATACACACATGGCTTCCCTGGTGGCTCAGAGGTTAAAGCGTCTGCCTCCAATGTGGGAGATCTGGGTTCAATCCCTGGGTTGGGAAGATCCTCTGGAGAAGGAAATGGCAACCCACTCCAGTACTCTTGCCCGGAGAATCCCATGGACAGAGGAGCCTGGTAGGCTATAGTCCACGGGGTCGCAAAGAGTCAGACACGACTGAGCAACTTCACCTTCACCTATACACACACATACACACACACACATACATACACATATACACACACATACACACATATATTATACACACACATACACATATACATGTGTATACATACACACATACACATATACACACATATATATACACACACATATACACACACACATATACGCACACACACACATATATATGCACGATATCTATTGATTCTATTTCTCTGGAAAACCCTGAGTGATATGGGATTCAAAAGGATTTCCCATTTAGAACAAAGTGTCCAGTATTATAATCCATCCTGGAGGCTGGGTGAATGCTGCTTCATTTTGATTACAATGTAAAAATTAATGTATTCTTTTATTAATTTTTTTTATTTTGAGACATATAACATTACATCAATTTCACAAGTACAACATAATGATCAATATATGTATATACTGCAGAACAATTGCCATAAGAAGTCAGGTTGTTGTCAATTACCACCCATAACTACAAACTTTTTTCTTGGGATGAGAAGTTTTAAGATCTAGTCTCTCAGCAAGGTCTGAATGTATAATACAGTATTATAGTCATCATGCTCTACAGTACATGCCAATTACTTACTTATTTTATAACTAGAAGTCTGTACCTTTTGACACTTTTGTTCCTTTTGTTCAAAAAGCTCCACCACTTCAGAATGCAAACCTATCTTGAAAATTGCCTTCCTGATACTCATTTAAAGACTTTTCACTCCAATAAGCTGACTCTAAGAAGAATAAGGGGGAACTGTATTTGTAAAGAGGGCTCATGAAAATCTCTTGGGTGGCTGAACATCTGGTTAGCAATACTGGTTTGGAGCTCACCTTGTTTGTATTTATATTGTGAATTCTTTGTAGATGCTAAGTCTTGGGGAATAAGATTGTCCCCCACCCCGCCACATTTATGACCTAAAAGCAAAGATCATACCATCAGCTCTAATAAAGCAAATATCCATGTCAAGTTCAGATCAAACAATTTCACGGGTTTAATGCCACTCTGATCGCTCCTTCTCTGTCTCCTTTCTCCCTTGGCCTCACCAAAGCAGCTTACTGTGTGTGCACTCCAGCTTCAGCTCTTACTGTCTCCTCTTTGCAACATGGAATGCTTATCACCACACCCGGATCCAATTACTGTGTGTGTACAGCCCAACCCAGGCCTGTGTTTCCTTTCCTGGACCGATAACTCTTCTCACATCCTTTTATTTATTGCCAACTGTAGGAGCTCCTGGAGGCAGGAAGAATGAGGGGAAGGGTCCTACCATGTCCAAAGGACAATCAATCAATTTAACAAATTTCTATCTTTTGCAAACTGATCCTTTGCCACGTTCCATGACTTGTAAGCTGGGAAGAGAACTGACCTATTCTGGAAGGCATCTGGACATTTGATGCAAATCTTTTGGATAACCCCGACACCTTTTTTTTTTTTTTTGGACCTGTAGGGATGGGAGGAGTTCTCCAAGGCAGCCGAGGAAAACCTCTTCTCTTTCTCCCTTCTTCTCTGCAGCCCTTCCCACCAAGTGCCTGCCTCTTTCCTCTTCTTTCGAGTTTCTGTATAGCCCACAAGGCAAGCATCACCTCCCCTAAATGTCATTGTGGTCATGTCACTTGTTGCCAAGAGTTCCAAATGTTTCTTCAGAAAATTAAATGTCCGTCCCAGATCTCAGGTCCACCAGGTGACTCCCTGCTTTTCTCCTACTAGCCCCGCCCCCGTGCCCTGACCCCGCCCCACGCCCTGCCCCTGCCCCCACTCCCTGGTCCCAGCCCTGCCCAGTCCCTTCTCTGCTCTCCAGATGGTGGTGCTAACCCGGCTCTCTCCTGCGTGCACGCGTGCCCAGTCCCTTCAGCCGTGTCCGACCTTTTGTGACCCGATGGACTGTCCATGGAATTCTCCAGGCAAGAACACTAGAGTGGGAAGCCATTCTCTTCTCCAGGAGATCTTCCCGACCAGGGATCAAACCCATATCTTTCATGTGTCTTGCCCTGGCAGGCAGGTTCTTTACTTGCCCTCTTTTTAGAATCTTCTTTTGAATCTTTGCTTGGAACACAAGTCCCTTAACTTTATAAAACTAACTCCTGCTCATTTTTCACAGGCAACATTCAAGAGCTGATGGACTTCCTGGATCCCATATCCCAAATAACTAACTCAACATGGTTATCCACCATTCCTGATCCAGATATTGAAGCTGGGACTCACAGGTCACATCCAGGAAATCCTGGAGCAAAAAGTCAGTAACCACCTAAGTAATAACGCTCTTGATCTCATCTGAAAGCATGCCTGTTTGTTTCAATCTCCTAATAAAATCACAAATGAAAAACCTCCCTCAAATTTAACCTTTCCTCTCAGCAAATTCTCTTAGACAGGGAAACTGGTCTACACAAGTGTTATTAGGCATGCATACCAGAATGCATTTCCCATTGTGATTTATGCACGTTACCTACAGTTATGGATGTATTTTTGGTAAATTGTTTTTTAAATATTTAATAGCCATTAAATGGGTAAAATAATACTCTGTGCCTTATGGAACAGTGAGAAGTCATTCTAGCACTTTTTGCAAGAATTTGCAATTGTAATCAGTAATTTGGGCAGAAAGAATGCCAATGGTTTTCAATCATCACTGGTAAAAATGTAAATTCTTTAAAATTAAGACTCTGAAGTTCACCTGCATTAATCTACTGCTAATGCAAGCTGGGACTATTCCCTAGGATTTTGAGTGGCTTAACATCAGCAAGACATGTCACAAACCCCATCCAAATCATTCAATACATATTATGCATTATTCCAAACCTCTCAGAAGATGAAACAGAGAGAGGCAATGAGAGTGTTTCAAGAACAAAAGGGAAAATGAAGCACAGAGACCTCGGGTTAAATGTATAAAACCCTTGAGAGGGTTTTAAGGACATTTTAGAGTCCTGAAAAATGAAGACAAATCAGCAGGCCCATTAACTCAGCAGTGAATTAAAGTGTCATTGTTTCCAATTTTAGCCTTGAATATGGAGGGCGCCAAATGGACCACATTCTCCTTCCCTTATGTAGAAGGAGAGTGAGCAGTCACTCCTCTGTATACTGAAGTGCCTTTATTCTTTTCCAGCTAATTTAATGAAAGAGTGCTATCCATTTCCTACCTCTTCTGAAACATTATTACTAACTTCTCTAGGACCACATTAACAATTGGAGATGCGAAACAACACAAGCTTTATTCCCCATTCATTTCAACTTTTCTTTCTTTTAGTCAAAGGTGCTGCTTATTATCTTCAGATGTTCTGTTCTTTAATACCTGAAACAAAGTGGAAAATACAGCATGTGGATAATCCACAAACTGAAGAGTCCAACTCTTGTGACCCCATGTACTGTCGCCCGCCAGGCTCCTCTGTCCATGGGGATTCTCCAGCAAGAATACTTGAGAGGGTTGCTCTGCCCTCCTCCAGGGGACCTTCCCAACCCAGAGATCGAACCTAGGTCTCCCGCATTGCCGGCAGATTCTTTACCATCTGAGCCATCAGGGAAGCCCAATACTTGAGACAAAATGGAAAATACTGCATGTGGATAATGCAGAAACTAAAGAACCTCTGAATTTAAGAAGTGAGCCGTATTCTGCAATCAGCTACATTTGCTTGCCTCACCTCATGGAAATGGAGTCAAAGCAGCTCCTTCCAATCCCTGGATGAGGTAAAAGGTCTGGAAGATCTAATGTGAACACATGTGAGATATTCCTTAAGAATCAGCTTGTATTTATACTAATTTGTTCATGACGCAGTCTCACCAGTTAAGTAGGGATAGGCCCATGGGTTAACTGCCTGCGACTCTTGCAGTCCTTATGCGGGCCTCTGCTTCCACGTGCAGAAGTCAGTGCATTCCAGGTGGTAGGTCTCAGCACACTGCTGTGCTGTGAACTGGTTCCAGATCTGCTGTGAGGTCCTGACTCCACTGGGCCATGACACCCACGTCAACATGCTGCTGTACAAGGCACCACTGCCCTTCTGGAGAAGTGGCCAATGCGGCTGGAGGCAGGTGTTTGCATTTCAGATGTGCAAGGAACATCTGGACGGAGGTGTGGCTCTAGGAAGTTGGGGAGAGAGAATTGCTGGGCAAAGCTACAGGTATCAGCTCCCCAAATTCTCTCTTTATGGATCTCAGAAACTTCTTTCTGCTGGGGGCTAATGCACCCTTTCCTTGGCATCCAAGCAATCTATGGGGTGACTGCTCTGACAATGAACATGCATTTTACAAATTAGGGCCCCACCATTATTTTTAATTACTTCATAGACAAAAAAATATTACAATGGGCAGTATCAGAGTATTGCATGTATAGAGCAAAGAGAAGTATTAAAGCAACTGAATTTTTTAAATACAAACTTTCAAAAATATTGTTGTAAAATTTGGAATAGTGTGGAAACAGCTCAAATATTTCTTAATTGCTACCTGTATAGTATCTCTGACGAACATGAATTCCAGGAGGAGAATCACTGACATCTTGATCAAAAATTCTATGAGACTATTTCAAGCAAATAAGCAATATGAAACAAAGTTGCATTCATGAAAACAAATTCAAGTTTCTTATTAGAAATTTGAGAACATTTTCTTTGTAAGTTTCTTATCTATGCAATAGTCCCAAATGGATGTCCTCAACTATGTGCACCACCATGAGGTGGAATTGAGGGCTGATTTAAATAATGTCCTTATGTTAGCACCTCTGGGATTTTCAATTTTAGGTCTTATCTACTGACCTCTCAAAGAGGAAGATGAGGGTTTCTTTGTTTCATCCACATATACTTGTCCCATGTTCCTGTCTTGTCAGATTTCTAGCGCAAGTTTGATTATGTTAAATACCCATTCTTATAGCATTGTAACTACAGACACCATTAATATCCGAGTCAGGTACTTTTCAAGGGCTTCCCAGGTGGCTCAGTGGTAAAGAATCCAGCTGCAAATGCAGGAGCCAAAGGAGATGCGGGTTCATTCCCTGGGTCGGGAAGATCTCCCGGAGGAGCCAATGGCAACCCACTCCAGCATTCTTGCTGGGAAGCCCCATGGACAGATGAGCCTGGACAGTCCATGGGGTCGCAGAGAGGCAGACACGACGAAACACACCAAGCACACAGGTATTATTAATGCTATTCAATGATTACATTTCCTTTTTGGCATTACTTTTTTTCTCCTTCCTGGAGTTAATCTCTGTTTCATTCGGGTTACTTTCCTTATATATTTACCATGAGGTTATCCCCAAAGCCTCCTCCGGTTCTGTAAACTTCTTTACAATATAAACACATCAGGCGTTTTATCAATGTCATCATCTTCAAGAGGTCTTTCCTGTAGCCCTCAGCTTACTCCTGTTGAGATCGGTGGGTCACTTGTCCCTATCCATGTCTGGCTCTTCTGTTGTCCTGTCTCTGGGATCTGGGGCCTTCTTTCTCCCCCACCCCCAACTGGTTTATGCTATCATTTTGCATTCCAGTCCCCTATAATGAAAAGGACACCTTTTGGGGGTGTTAATTCTAGAAGGTCTTGTAAGTCTTCATAGAGCTGTTCAGCTTCAGCTTCTTCAACATTACTGGTTGGGGTATAGACTTGGATTACTCTATTATTGAATGGTTTGCCCAGGAAACGAACAGAGATCATTCTGTCATTTTTGAGATTGCATCCAAGTACTGCATTTCAGACTCTTGTTGACTGTGAGGGCTACTCCATTTCTTCCAAGGGATTCTTGCCCACAGTAGTAGATACAGTGATCATCTGAATTAAGTTTGCCCATTCCCGGCTATTTTAGTTCACTGGTTTCTAAAATGTTGATGTTCACTATTGCCATCCCCTATTCGACCACTTCCAATTTACCTTGATTCATGGACCTAAAATTCCAGGTTCCTAGGTGTAAGGTCGGACCCTGGTTGCCATGATGAGCTGCCCCTTCCTCTCCCCCTGCCGACGGGGGAAGTCCCTAACAGAGGGAGCCTCCCGGATCCCGGGACCAATGACAGCACACTCCGCCAGCTAAAGCTGCCCTGCCCCAGCTGCATAAGCCGCCCTGCCCCAGCTGCATAAGCCGCCCCGCCCCAGCCGCATAGAGAAACCTATCAGCTCGTGACGCCTCGAACCAGTAACCTATAAACAAACCCCCTTCTGCTAGCCCAGCCATCCCTCGCGACGTGCATATATAAACAAACTCCCAACGCGGTTCGGCGCGGATTCCCTCGACCTGCCTCTTCGGTCCGGGAACCCCGCCCGGGAGCGCTTCGCCATTAAAGCCCGTTAGACATTTTTTGGTGTACCTGGTCGTCTTTTACCTAACATTTGGTGCCCAACGTGGGGCCCGAGGCGAGGGCCCATCCCACGGAGAGCGGGATTTGTGGCCCCCTCGGGTCTGGCCCGCGCCAGACCAGGTCACCCCGTCAACCCTCCGGGACCATTCAACCATCTGGCAGGATACGGGGTAAGTTCCATCGGTCGGGCTCTGGGGGTTTTTGCTTCCATGGCGATTATTACCTAGGGTGTCCAGGTTCCGGTAAATCGCGGCCGCGGCCGGACCCCTCCTCCGCAAGCCAGGCTTGCTTCCTCGCCACCTGCCAATTTGGAGACGTCCATCTTGGCTGAGTGGCCCAATCCTCGCTGGGTTGACGGCCCGTTCGGGGACGCCTGACCGGACTACTCCCAGCCCCGTTAACGACTGGTCCAGGACCTTCGTTTCATAGTCACCATGGGGGCAGCTCCCTCCAAGCCCGACCGGCGCTGGTCTACACCACTAAAATGTTTATTTGCCAACCTCAGAACTCTACATATCTCCGGAGAAATTCGTTCCAAACGCTTAACCTTCCTTGTTCTGAGGCATGGCCCCAATATTCTTTAGATAACGGCTCACAATGGCCGCCAACCGGAACTTTTGATTTAAACATCCTCTGTGACTTAGTTAATTACTGCCAGAAGAGGGGAAAATGGTCTGAGGTACCCTACATACGGGCTTTCTGGCTGTTGCGCTCCCGCCCCACCCTGTATACCCACTGTTCCCCTTCTAAAGTTCTTCTAACTATTGCCCTTGCCAATTTCTCCCATGCCTGCCCCTCCTCCACCGCCCTCACAGCCCAGCCCTCCTGTAACAAAGCCGCCTCTATATCCACCCCTCCCTTCGTGCCCGGCTTCAGCGACCTCCCCCACACCCACCTCCCCTCTCTCGCCCTCACCCACTCCCTCCATATCCAGCTCTCCTGTGACTGTGCCTCCCGCGGCTCTGTCCTTGGCTCCGTCCCTCCATCCACCCCTTTCCCCCTTATCGTCTCCCCCTTCACTGTTCTCATAGCCCAACTCTCCTGTGACTGTGCCTCTCGCCGCTCCCATGGCTCCACCTCAATATCCACCCCTTCCTCCATGCCCCCCCTTTTTTTTGACTCACCAGCCAGCTCACACACAAGGTCGCAGACCGCTGCCAGTCTGCCGCCAGCTACCCTGCTTCCTTTCCACCAGGTGGCCGGCCCAGAGGGTCTCACCCATGTCCACATGTCCTTTTTTTTACTCCAACATCTTGCCCATATTTAACAACAGCTAGGTTCCTGCTCGGCCAACCCCTCTAACTACATCAAAAACTTCACCCAGCGGACCCTGCTCGGCCACCTGGAGTGGCTGCTATTCCGGACGTAGACCCAGACTGGGACTATCAAGAGGGACAAAGAAGGCAGGCCAATATTCAATACATGATAGAATGCCTATTAGAGGGAATGGAGACCACCTCCCTTAAAGTGGTAAACCTACTTAAACTAGATGAAGTGACCCAGGGCCCCGATGAAAACCCAGCAGCCTTTCTTAACAGGCTGACAGAGGTTCTCACCACCCATACCCGGATTGCCCCAGATTCTCCGGAGGGGGTCACCACCCTAGCCAACCGTTTTATATCCCAATCAGCTTCAGATATCAGAAAAAATTTCCAAGGCCGCAGACGGGCCTCAGACACCCCCCTCCGAGACCTGGTAAAAATGGCCTTTAAGGTTTACAACGCCCGGGAAGAAACCACCAAAGCCAGCCGCAAGGCAAGGCTTAAGCAAAAAGCCAAACTCCAGGCTAACCTCCTTGAGAGACACACCCAGGCACTGGTAGCAGCCCTGCGGCCAGCCACACCCCCACCCTGACAAAAGGTGGGTCCCCAGAAGCCACCACCGGGAGCCTGCTTCGGATGAGGGCATGAGGGCCACTGGGCCTGCCAATGCCCAAACCCCCGGCCCCCGACAAAGCCGTGCCCTCATTACAAACAACCAGGACATTGGGCGAGAGGTTGTCCCCAGGCGACTCAGACCCCGACCTTACCGGGCCGAGGTCTGGGCCCCCAAAAGGACATTTCCTCCCCACACCCCGCCTTGGAACTTCTCTCCTTCGATCAAGATTGACGGCGCCCAGACTCGGAGACCCCCCATAACCCAAGCCAAGCCCAGGGTAATGCTTCAAGTGGCAGGTAAGTCTGTCAATTTTTTGATAGATACAGAGGCTATTTATTTGGTTCTTCCCTCCTTCAGGGGCACCCTACATCCTTCCCAGGTCTCGGTGGTGGGTATAGATGGCACATCTTCACGACCCTTGCAGACTGGGCCACAGCCCTGTCAGCTTGACCACTTCTTGTTCACTCACTCTTTTCTGATAATCCCTTCATGCCCCACTCCCCTGCTGGGGCAAAACATTGTAGCTAAACTTAGGGCCACCATTCACTTATCTCTTCCACTTTCCCAATCTCTCACCTTGCCCCTACTCCTCCTCTGCTCCCCTGAGGCTCCAATTGTTGACCCTACCATCTGCGACACTGAAATCCCTCTGGTAGCAACCCATCACGCCCCGATCCTGATCAAACTACATGATCCTTCCCACTTCCCAAGGCGCCCTCAATTCCCCATCTCTCACATTCACCTACGCGGTCTTAAGCCAATCATAGCCCGCCTCTTAGGCCAGAGCCTCCTGGTCCCCACGGCCTTGCCCTGCAATACCCCCATTCTCCCGATACGGAAACCTGCTGCTGGCTACCGACTGGTCCAGGACCTTCGACTGATAAACGAAGCCACGATCCCTGCCCATCCGATTGTCCCCAATCCCTATACCTTACTTTCTGACATCCCTAGCAGTATGACTCACTTTTCTGTCATAGACCTCAAAGATGCCTTCTTCACTATTCCCCTACACCCAGACTGCCAGTTCCTCTTTGCGTTCACATGGACCAACCCAGAAACCTTACAGTCCTCCCAGCTAACACAGGCAGTCCTCCCCCAAGTGTTCAGAGACAGCCCCCATTTTTTTTTTTTGGCCAGGCTCTGGCCCGGGATCTGGCTACATGCCCGCTGGCCCCTAGTGTCCTCTTACAGTATGTGGATGACCTTCTGCTCAGCAGCCCCTCACAAGCTCTCTCTCAGACACATACCACTATTATTCTTAACTTCCTTAGCTCTAAAGGATACCAAACATCTCAACAAAAGGCCCAACTCACCCAGACCTCTATACCTTACCTAGGTCTAAAGATTACCCCAACAATTAAAGCTCTAACTATTGACAGACTCAGTCTTCTCCGAGACCTCTGCCTCCCTTCCACTGGGGGACAAATCTTATCCCTTTTGGGGTTCACAGGATTCTTCCAGCACTGGGTCCCCAACTATGCTTCACTGGCTAAACCCCTCTACACGGCCGCAAAAGACACCCCTACTGGACCACTCTCTTCAAAAACAGAGGTCACACAGGCTTTCTACAACCTCCGCTCAGCTTTGCTGTCCTCTTCCCCACTCTTCCTGCCCAATCCCAATCTCCCCTTTCACCTGTATACTGATGAAAAGGGGATAGCCTTTGGAGCCCTCAGACAGCCTGCGGGCCCTGAAATGCTGCCAGTGGCATTTAACTCCAAACAGTTAGACCCCACCGCCCGGGGATGGTTCCCCTGCCTACGTGCCCTGGCAGCAGCAGCTTCTCTATACGCAGATGCAAATAAGCTAATTCTAGATCGACCCCTCACTATATTCTCAACACACCACCTGGCTGACCTCCTGGCTTCCAAATTCCTGTCAGACCTTAGCGACTCTCGGCTCCAGCAGTTCACCATTACTAAGACGCCCCTGCCTCCTGCCAGTGAGTGACACGCCCTGTCCAATGCTTGACTGGCCTCATCCGCTATGGCTGTTGCCAATCACAACTTTGGCTATACTCTTCACCATTGGACTGGCTGTCACACCCCACCCCCCAAGACTGGCCGCCCACATTCCGACTTTCACTGGCCCTTACTTACCTTATCATCTGTTCCCTACTCCTGGGGTACTATTCCCTTGGGGCACCCTGACCTGGCCATATGTCTCTCACCCTAGCCTGCCTTGAGGACTTTATCTTGGTCCTACTACAGGACCTTTGGCTGGCTACCCCGATCACCGACTGTGACTCTTTCAGTCAATTTTTGATCTACACTTACACGGGACCTTCCTCCTTTTTATGGAATTTCACTTTGACTTCTTCTCTTTTATCACTCTCCTTCTAGTATTATAGCTAAACGTGTTCTTGCCACTATTCCTCCTGGCCATGATAATACGAGCTGGACAACCCACACCCTGCCCCCAGGGCTGCACAGAACGAAGCCGCTGGGAAACTGGGTTCACAGCCTACACTTATGTCCACCGAGACTGTTATGCTCCACCTGCCCAGTCGTGCTCTCATGGAGGTAAATGGTATTGGACAGCTAAAAGCCTAGGAACAGCCACATCAAGTTCAGCCTCTAACTGCCATAAAGCCAGAGGCAAAGATCTCTGTTTTACCATGCAAACTCACTATGGAGTGACAGACAGGAAAGGGGCCCAAGATCAGAGGTGAAAATAAATCCAACATAAGGTCCAACAAGACCTCATAACGCTAGCAACTGAAGCCTCTGATCCACACCATGAGCCCAACAAACTCCTAGACCAAGTTCATCAGGCGCTCGAACCCCTAGATTTTTCATCCCAAATTTTCACCAGCATCAATGACACCATCAGACCCTGACTGAAACCTCACCAAACCTCTCATGTTGGCTCTGTCTTCCCTTGAGACCCCGAACATTCCTCGCCCAACCGATTCCCAACAAATGGGTAGAGGCCCAAAATCTCACTCAAAATGCCACAAGAGTAACCTGGCCAATGGGGCCCTTGACCACTGAGGTACTGTATCTACCAGCCAATGCCTCTTGTGTTCTGGCCAATGACACCTCATTAACCACAGTGGCCTGTGATGGCTCAAGACGAGGCCCCCTATCCCCAAGCCCTCCAATATGTGGAAAACGTGGGATATTCTTTCTCTGTAATCAGACCACCTTATTACGATGTTTTCCTCCCAACTGGACTCAGCCTTGCACCCCAGTCTTCCTTACGCCCTATCTGACCATTCTGACACCACAGGCAATGGAAGACCAGGTCCGACCAACCCACCGCCGATGAAGGGCATTAGTGGCAGCTCCCCTGCTCCTCGGAGGAGGTTTATTCACAGCCTTAGGACTGGGGGCAGGAGGATTGGGTTCAGCCACACACTTTTACTATAAGCTCTCCGCAGACCTCAATCGAGACCTAGACAAGGTGGCAGACTCCCTGATGGCATTACAGACCCAAATAACTTCTCTGGCAGGAGTAGCTCTCCAAATCGAAGGGCCCTAGACCTGCTAACGGCTGGAAAAGGGGGAACCTGTCAGTTCCTAAGGGAAGACTGTTGTTTTTTCCATTAATGCCTCGGGGATAGTTCAGAACAACGTCCCAGAGCTGAGAGAAAGCATCAGACTTCAACAGGCTGAGTCAGGCGGTTCCGACGTTTTGGAATGGTGGAAGTCATCTTGGGCAGGATGGCTTCTCCCACTTCTCGGACCCCTCACCACCTTGTTCCTCATCCTGTCGATAGGCCCTTGTGTTTTTCAGATCATCCTCCAGAGGGTCAGGGACCTGACTCAGACGGCTACTGGACGGATGCTGATGGTGGCTGCATACTCCAAACTCCCATCCAGAGATCCTGAGGCCCCCTAAAGGTCACCGGGATCCGGCCACGACCCCCAGCCCCAACGACACCCCAGTTCAGCAGGAAGTAGCCAGAAACGATAACGGCACCCCTTATCCTATCAAAAGGGTCAGAATGTAAGGTCGGACCCCGGTTGCCATGACGAGCCGCCCCCTCCTCTCCCCCGCCGGCGGGGGAAGTCCCTAACAGAGGGAACCTCCCGGATCCGGGGACCAATGACAGCACACTCCGCCAGCTAAAGCCGCCCTGCCTCAGCTGCATGAACCGCCCCACCCCAAACGCATAGAGAAACCTATCAGCTCGTGACGCCTCGAACCAGTAACCTATAAACAAACCCCCTTCCGCTAGCCCAGCCATCCCTCGCAGTGTGCGTATATAAACACACTTCCAACCCGGCCCAGGGCGCGGATTCCCTCGACCTGCCCCCTTCGGTCGGGGAACCCCACCTGGGAGCGCTTCGCCATTAAAGCCCGTTAGACATTTTTGGTGTACCTGGTCGTCTTTTACCTAACACTAGGCAATATTGTTCTTTACAGCATCAGACTTTTCTTTCACCGCCAGTCACATCCACAGTTGGGCATGGTTTCTACTTTGTCTCACCTCTTCATTCTTTCTGGAGCAACTGCTTCACTCATCTCCAGTAGCATACTGGGCACCTACCAACCTGGGGAGTTCATCTTCCAGTGTCATATCTATTTGCCTTTTCATACTGTTCATGGGGTTCTCAAGGCAAGAATACTGAAGTGGTTTGCCATTTCCTTCTCCAGTGGACCACGTTTGGTCAGAACTCTCCACCATGACCTGTCTCATAGTTTCACTGAGTTAGACAAGGCTGTGGTCCGTGTGATCAGTTTGGTTAGTTTTCTGTGATTGTGGCTTTCATCCTGTCTGCCCTCTGATGGAAAAGGATAAGAGGCTTGTAGAAGCTCCCTGATGGTAGGGACTGGCTGTGGGGGGAATCTGGGTCTTGTTCTGATGGGTGGGGCCATGCTCAGTGAATCTTTAATCCAATTTTCTCTTGATAGGGAGTGGAATGAAAAAGTAGAAAGTCAAGAGATACCTGGAGTAACAGGCAAGTTTGGCCTTGGAGTACAAAATGAAGCAGGACGAAGGCTAACAGTTTTGCCAAGAGAACACACTGGTCATAGCAAACACCCTCTTCCAACAACACAAGAGAAGACTCTACACATGGACATTACTCTACACATGGACATTACCAGAGGATCAATACAGAAATCAGATTGATTATATTCTTTACAAGTGAAGATGGAGAAGCTCCATACAGTCAGCAAAAACAAGACTGGGAGCTGACTGTGGCTCGGATCATCAACTCCCGATTGCCAAAATTCAGATTTAAATTGAAGAAAGTAGGGAAAACTACCAGACCACTCATGTATGACCTAAATCAAATCCCTTATGATTATACAGTGGAAGTGACAAATAGATTCAAGGGATTAGATCTGATATACAGAGTACCTAAAGAACTATGGATGGAGGTTCGTGACATTGTACAGGAGGTGGTGATCAAAACCATCTCCAAGGGAAAAAAAAATGTAAAAAGGCAAAATGGCTCTCTGAGGAGGCCTTACAAATAGCTGAGAAAAGAAGAGAACTGAAAGGTAAAGGAGAAAAGGAAAGATATACCCATTTGAATGCAGAGTTCCAAAGAATAGCAAGGAGAGATAAGAAAGCCTTCCTCAGTGATCAATGCAAAGAAATAGAGGAAAACAACAGGATGGGAAAGACTAGAGATCTCTTCAAGAAAATTAGAGATGCCAAGGGAACATTTCATGCAAAGATGGGCACGATAAAGGACAGAAATGGTATAGACCTAACAGAAGCAGAAGATATTAGGAAGAGGTGGCAAGAATACACAGAAGGACTATCAAGAAAGATCTTTATGAGCCAGCTAACCACAACAGTGTGATCACTCACCTAGAGCCAGACATCCTGGAATGTGAAGTCAAGTGGGCCTTAGGAAGCATCACTACAGACAAAGCTAGTGGAGGTGATGACCTTCCAGCTGAGCAATTTCGAATCCTAAAAAATGATGCTGTGAAAGTGCTACACGCAATATGCTAGCAAATTTGGAAAACTCAGCAGTGGCCACAGGACTGGAAAAGGTCAGTTTTCATTCCAATCCCAAAAAGAGGGAATGCCAAGGAATGTTCAAACTACTGTACAATTTCACTCATCTCACACGCTAGCAAAGTAACGCTCAAAATTCTCCAAGCCAGGCTTCAACAGTATGTGAACCGAGAACTTCCAGATGTTCAAGCTGGATTTAGAAAAGGCAGAGGAACCAGAGATCAAATTACCAATGTCAACTGGATCATAGAAGAAGCAAGAGAATTCCAGAAAAACATCTACTTCTGCTTTATTGACTATGCCAAAACCTCGACTGTGTGGATCACAACAAACTCTGGAAAATTCAACAGATGGGAATACCAGACCACCCTACATGCCTCCTGAGAAATCTGTATGCAGGCCAAGAAGCAAGTTATGACTGGACATGGAACAACAGACTGGTTCCAAACTGGGAAAGGAGTATTTCAAGACTGTATATTGTCACCCTGCTTATTTAACTCATATGCAGAGTACATCATGCAAAATGCCTGGCCGGATGAAGCACAAGATGGAATCAAGGTTGCTGGGAGAAATATCAATAACCTCAAATATGCAGATGACACTACCTTTATGGCAGAGAGCAAAGAGGAACTAAAGAGACTCTTGATGAAAGTGAAAGAGGAGAGTGAAAAATCTGGCTTAAAACTCAACATTCAAAAAACAGAGTTTATAGCACCTGGTCCCATCAAATATATGGTCCCTTCATGGCAAATATATGGTGAAAAAAGTGGAGATAGTGGCAGATTTTATTTATTTTCTTGGGCTCCAAAATCACTGCAGATGGTGACTGCAGCAATTAAACGATACTTGCTCCTTGGAAGGAAAGCTATGATCAACCTAGACAGAGTATTAAAAAGCAGAGACATTACTTTGCTGACAAAGGTCTGTCTAGTCAAAGCTATGGTTTTTCCAGTAGTCATGTACAGATATGAGAGTTTCTTTATAAAGAAAGCTGAGTGCCGAAGAATTGATGCTTTTGAACTGTGGTGTTTGGAGAAGACTCTTTGGAGTCCCTTGGACTGCAAGGAGATCAAACCAGTCAATCCTAAAGGAAATCAGTCCTGAGTATTCATTGGAAGGCCTGATGTTGAAGCTGAAGCTCCAAAACTTTGGACATCTAATGCGAAGAACTAACTCACTGGAAAAGACCCTGATGATGGGAAAGATTGAAGGCAGGAGGAGAAGGGGATGACAGAGGATGAGATGGCTGGATGGCATCACTGACTCAACGGACATGAGTTTGAGCAAGCTGCAGGAGTTGATGCTGGACAAGGGAAGCCTGGCGTGCTGCAGTCCATGGGGTCACAGAGAGTCAGACACGACTGAGGGACTGAACTGACTGACTGACTCTGTCATTTGCTAGAATGTTGTCACATTTCATGATAAGCACTGGTATTATCTTTTAATTGGGAAACTCCTGTCTTTGGTTGGGGAATTCTGTTGAATTAGTCCTTTGATGGTTTTCTGTCCTCTGTTTTCTATATTCTCTCAAGCTGGGTGGTACTGTTTTTGGACGTTGGACCTCATGGGCCAATCCTATAAATTTCTTTTTTTTTTTTTTTTTTTCTATATTACTTTGCATTCTTTCTCTTTACTTCACATCCTGGGAAATTTCCTTAACTTTAATCTCCCAAGTCTTATAAATTCTTTTCTGTGACCCAGCTGTAATATCACACCTTATGTCTCTGAAGATACAAGTGACTTCTTTTTTTAAGATTTCTTCCTTCTTGCAAAGGTTCTGTTTCCTCTAAGTTGCTTTTTTTTTTTTTTTCCTGTTTGCACGTTTTGGTGTCTGTCTTTCATAAGAGAAACTTTTCTTAAATATCTCATATTCCTTGGCTGTCTGCTGATAATTAAAGAAAGCCAATAGAAAGGGTTGTATGGTGGGGAGAGAGTTGGGGTGGAAGGAGAGTTGACTTGGGATTCACTTTAGGAGTGTTCTAGTTAGGCCTATTCTTTGGGGAACCCCTGATTCAGCACCCTTGTGTTATATTTTTAGGTCAGAATCCCAGGGAAGTCTCCTGGGGTCTCATGTAGGCGGGCTATCACCCTGTGTCCTGGGGCTAGGAGGGAGGGAGAAGAAGGTAACTGTAATTGGTAAATCAATGCAATTTCCCTGATTTCAACACTATGTATGGATAATACCACTTTTTACTTTTCCTGACACCTTCCAATGCAGAAGCCTCTATTTTATCATCTCTACAGAAAAAAAAAAAAAAACAAACCCTCCATTCCTAGGTTAGAACGGAAGGGGGCAGTTACCTGCCTGTGTAAAGTTGGGGAGCAGATCTAAACGTTCATCAATACCCCTGATTTTACTCCTATCTTCACTCTCATTTACAAAGGGTTCTTGTTGCTGAAAATTACTGAGCTTCTGTAGAATCCATCAGTGTAAATTCTTCTTTACACTTCTTTACACAATGAAGAAGGCTACTTCTTGATTTCTCCTGTGCTCAATAAGCTACCACTCATTCACAGATTCCACAATGCTATGGTAATTGCCCCATTTCTTTGTTCTTTTAGGTGGGTGATTGTTTTTTCAGAAAGATCACTTAAATGTCACTTTAATGGTGTCTTGAAAAGTACCAGGAACTAAAACATGTTATCATCTATAACTGGAAACCTATCTCACTCTTCATCTTTCCACATCGACATTGAAATGGGGATTATTCAACTTTTTAAAGAAAATTTAAACCATTCAGACCAACTCCAGTGTTCATATGGAATTTATTGTTGTTCAGTCACTAAGAGGTGTCCAGCTCTTTGTGACCCCTTGGACTATAGCCCGCCAGGCTCCTCTGTCCATGGGATTCTCCAGGCAAGAATACTGGAGTAGGTTGCCATTTCCTCCTCCAGGGGATCTTCCCAACCCAGGGACAGAATCCAAGTCTCCTGCTTTGGCAGGTGGATTCTCTACCATTAAGCTACCAGTGAAGCCCTTAGATGAAATAGAAAGCAGGAAAAAGAGCAACTTGGGAATTTAGGTGAAACTGAACCTAATAATTGTATATTTTTATAAATCAATATGTCACACTGCCCTAACAATGTGTTGGGCATTATGGGAAATTAAAATATATCCCTATTTCAGAATAGCATCTAAAAATTATCAAAAAGTTTAAATATTTAAAAATATTTTAATGATCCTTAAATGGATCATGAGCCTTAAAAAAAAGGTATTTGGAGGGG
This sequence comes from Oryx dammah, assembly GCF_014754425.2. Classification (NCBI taxonomy): domain Eukaryota; kingdom Metazoa; phylum Chordata; class Mammalia; order Artiodactyla; family Bovidae; genus Oryx; species Oryx dammah. The sequence goes on from NW_024070208.1 coordinate 14,018,655, forward strand.
GAAAAACTACCACACAGAAGAGTTGAATGATAGGCAAAGTCAATGGAGGAAAAAGGACTTAAACTCAGCTTTGAAGAACAAACATTAGAAACATTTCTACTGTAGAGTCTGCAAAATGTGTATTAGACACAAAATGATCAATTGATTGAGAAATAAGATTTATTTAATGCAGACCAAGACTGCTAGGAGTATGGAGGAAAAGTTCTTCTGCTTAAAATACAGCTGCTTTAAGTTTTACTCTTAGTTTTTCATCATTGTGGGTCCTTAAAATGTTGAAATTGTTTTTTAAAATTCCAGTTTAGTTCACAACAAACCTGTGAAAAGAGACACAGTGCCATGTTGTACTTTGCAGGATCTTCAGATTTTAAAGTCACACTCCTATAGACATCGAAAACCCCATTATCATTGAAATATGCTCAGTCACTAAGTCTTGCCTGACTCTTTGTAACCCCATGGACTGTAGCCCACCAGGTTCCTCTGTTCATGTGATTTCCCAGGCAAGAATACTGAAGTAGGTTGCCGTTTCCTCCTCCAAGAGATCTTCCCCACCCAAGGACTGAAACCACATCTTCTGTGTCTCCTGCCTTGGCAGGCGGATTCTTTACCACTGAGCCACCTGGAAAGCCCAATTTCTGGTAAAAAACAATTCTATTACTCTGTGCCTGCAACTCTTTAGTTCCTCATACCATTTATCTCACTGAAAAAAACGTCTTCACAACACAGTTCTTGATAACACACAGTTTTAAGGAAGATCAGATTTGCCTTGGCCAAACGGACTCTAATTGGAGGGATATAGATATGAGAAGAAGACTTCCAAGGAGAGCATCCTGCCGGTTTGAAAACGGAATGATGCCCTGCAGAGACCCATGTGCCTTCCCCATCGGGCCCAGGTAGGGCCGGTGGGAGTTGAGTGTGGACAGGCAGTGGGAGAAGTCTAAAGACAGAAGCTCTTCAGAGCCACAGGCTGGGGAAGGGTGTAAAGTACAATGAGCCTGTAACTTGGGAGACAAAAGGGAGATGCAAGCTTTCTGGAGAGGCAGTAATGTCATCAAAGGGATATTTCCCCCGAAATGTAATTTGCTAGTGCTCTACAGGGCAGAAAACCTAGTCACAGCAAACAGGTCAGACCTTAAATAACACAGAGACCCGAGGTCACACAAGACTGGCCTGGAAGGCCAGGCAGCGACTTGCGAGAGAACTCACTGCAGAGGTCAGTGAGATGGAGTCAACTCCACTCACAGCATGATGGACACAGTCCAGGAATGAGAACGGGCGGGACTGAATCAGTACCCACGAAAGGACTTACACTGAAGTTGTGTTTCAACAAAAATCCATGGTCTCCTCTGGCTTTTAACTCAAGAAACCTTTCCTGAGTATCTACTATGTGCGAGGCAGACCGGCTTTGCTCATCACTTTGTCCCGTAACCTTATGAGCTGAATGTAAAAAATTCCAGCTAATTGATTTCACAGACTGATTGATGTTCTTCTGTAAGAACAACAGATTGATTTTTTTTTTATAGACAGCAATACTAATTCTCCCATTATGTTCTTCTCTCTCGGTGCACAGAGTCCAATCGACTTTAGGGCCAAGTCAATGTGAAGAGCAGAAGAGAGGCATTAAGAGAAACAAGGTCCATTAGGTCCAATATTGCCTCAATTACTTTAATTCCATTATTCCTGTTCATATTACTCCTGTAATCGATATTCCCTTTCGGTTATTCATGTTTACCCTTTTCAAACTCACAAGTAATAGGATTATGGTCTTTTGAGCTCAGTGGCAACAGACTTTCATAAATATATTTCTGCATTTGTGATTATCTCCAGATCTGCGGCAGAGAAGTCTTAAATTGAATCAAGTCTTCCAGGGCCATCTCCTGGAGAGATGCAGAGCTTCTTAACGCAATAGAGGTGCTCTTACCTGTTCATTTGTCATTCACTGTCAAGACGGGGCCCATACGGCTTCATGGCTTTCCAAGTCTCTTCCCACGTCCCTGCCTTAGGGCGGATAAACTAGCTTTCAGAGTGGATGTTCCAGCTTTTTGTTTAATGTAACTCCCCTCCCTTTGCTGGCAGTCATTCTGCCCTGAGAGAGGTCATCCAGATCCTGCGTCAACCACTGCTTCTCCCAGATGGCAAGTAATCAATCCCTCGGTTCCACCTCTGTAGCAGCCTTACAAATTACGGGAACTCTGTCTTCCCTCCACTCTTGTCACACACATCAATGCAGTGTCCACTGTTTGCAAGAAGCTGTGCTTTGAGCACAAACAGGACATGTAATGAGTACGTGGCCCTTTCCCTAAGCACCTGCCAGCCCTTCCAGGGGGTTAATGAACTGAGTCGTGACATCAGAGAGGCAGGTGTCAACCTGCGTGATGTGAAGAGTCTGTTGAAAGTTCCCCTGCAATGAAGAAAGGGTAAATTCTGAATGGAGAAAAGTTTTCATAGAGGGGATGAATTTAAGTGAGGTCCTGAAGGATGGTGGAGAGAGGACGTTCTGAAGATGGAGCTTGAATGGGAAAGAACAAACTGGGTGAGAATCCGAAGTAGGCAAACGTAGCCAGGACTGATGACTTACAGAGTGAATACTGGGGTGGCCAAAAGGCTCATTTGGGTATTTCATGAGACGGTATGAAAAACCCAAACGAATGTTTTGGCCAACCTAGTCAGAGAGGGCAGTGAGCTGATCAAGCACCGGCTTAGGAGGGCCTGACTTCCCCTTAGCAGCAGCGAGGCAGGGAAGAGTATGGCTGGGGATGAGCCCGCTGCACGGGCATCCTTGCTGCTGTGGGCAGGATGGAGGCAAGTCCAGGCTGCAGACCCAAGATGAGAGGAGGGCTCACAGTGCGTGACACAGCTCCTGGGAGCCGAGGTCCTCTTTGCTCTGTGTTTAGTAAACACTGGGAGCAATGACGACTTCATGCTTATTTAATAATATACCAGGCCCTGGGCTAGTCGTCTTGAAACCATCATCTCATTTCCCACTCACAGTGGCCTGGGGAGACGGGGCTGCTCCTGCCCTCCCACGGAGCCTCAGCCAGCTCGTGCTCCAGCAGCATCAGCCACGCAGTGAGGGCAGCAAAAATATGAAAGAATTATAGAAAATTTGACAAAGCTTCCTGAGACCTAAATGTCAGGGGAGCAAGTGATGGAGAGGTATGCCAAGCTTCTGAGCTCTGTGCCAGAAGCCCTCCAGTCTTCTTCGTGACTTTATTATCAGCTTAAAAGCACTAGGTATTAACTCACAGATTTAAAAGAAACAAAAAAGGAACTGCCAGGAGACGGAGGCAGAAAAAGAACCCAAGGAGAACAAACACTAAGATTTGTACCTTAACTTACCCATGCGCAAACATCTTCTGAGAAAGTCTGATAGAAGCTTGATTCAAAGCACAAGTTCTTTAATTAAAATACTTTGCATGTATCATAAATACACTCTAAAATTTCAGAGGTCTTTAAAAAACTGTTAATTACTAACTAAAAAAACAAATAATTTTCCCTTTGTTTAAAGATCCGAGTTTCATAATGAATATGTGTATTATTATCAGTTCCACGAAACGCATATATCTGAATTTTCAGAAATCTCAGATTACTGAAATTAGAGTGTAAAATGGAAATAGAGGAAAATACTTAGCAACAGTAAATTAGTTTCTAGTTTTCAAGGCACTTAAGTTTTTATTTCTGGTGTATTTCTCTTTAATGGTAGAGAAGTGTTAGGTACACACAAAATAACCTAGTTATTAAAATAAGATTTATTACAACACAAACATTATAACAATGCATAATTTAGGCACTCAGTTCAGTTCAGTTGCTCAGTCGTGTTCGACTACTTGCAACCCCATGAATCACAGCGCGCCAGGCCTCCCTGTCCATCACCAACTCTCAGAGTTCACTCAAACTCATGTCCATCGAGTCGGTGATGCCATCCAGCCATCCTCTGTCATCCCCTTCTCCTCCTGCCCCCAATCCCTCCCAGCATCAGGGTCTTTTCAAATGAGTCAGTTCTTCACATCAAGTGGCCAAAGTACTGGAGTTTCAGCCTCAGCATCAGCCCTTCCAATGAACACCCAGGGCTCATCTCCTTTAGGATGGACTGGTTGGATCTCCTTGCAGTCCAAGGGACTCTCAAGAGTCTTCTCCAACACCACAGTTCAAAAGCATCAATTCTTTGGCGCTCAGCTTTCTTCACAGTCCGACTCTCACATCCATACATGACTACTGGAAAAACCATAGCCTCGACTAGATGGACCTTTGTTGGCAAAGTAATATCTCTGCTTTTCAATATGCTATCTAGGTTGGTCATAACTTTCCTTCCAAGGAGCAAGCATCTTTTAATTTCATGGCTGCAATCACCATCTGCAGTGATTTTGGAGCCCCCCAAAATAAAGTCTGACACTGTTTCCACTGTTTCCCCATCTATTTCCCATGAAGTGATGGGACCAGATGCCACTAAGCAAGCTGTTTGCTTAGTGGTAAAGAATCTGCCTTCAATGCAGGAGACACGGGATTGATCCCTGGGTCAAGAACATCCCCTGGAGACGGAAATGGCAACTCACTCCAGTATTCTTACTTGGAAAATCCCATGGACAGAGGAGCCTGGTGGGCTACAGTCTATGGGGTCACAAGAGTTGGACATGACTTAGCGACTAAACAACAAAAGCTGTTTAAGGACAGTTTAACGATCAAGATGCAGCTGCTCATTGAACCTGACACATTGCTATCAAAGAGCTCTTCCACCATTACTCTGATATGATCATGGTGTGACCAAAATCAATTGTTTTGATTTATGCCTGTTGACATTCTCACAGACCAAATGAGGAGATTCACATAGTAAGTTACAGAAGGCTTGCAACAGAGGGTAGTATGCACTTTGATAAAATGGAAAAGATAAGTAAACAGTAGAAGCATGAAGATGAAGTTATACAACCATGTACAGTGGCATTTGGTGGAACTCTGCCTGCAAGCATCGCATACCCTATAAATATGTTATGTAATTTACCAATTTCCTTAGGACTAGTGTCAACATAAAAATGCTAAAAGGACTTCTTGTTTTCATTTTCACTTTCTCCTGCCTGTCATCATCTTATAAATCCAGTGCTATCTGGGCCAATGCTATTATTTGGCCATAGGACGGCCTCTGTGGGGTTGAGAAGCCTGGAAGTCAATGAGCCCAGCCTGCCTGCTGTGCAGTCTTGGGGAGGTCAAGCTGGAACCCCATGCTCTGCAGCACTAGCCCAGGGGCTGACATCAATTCATAGGATCCCTAAAGATGCCTGCTTCATTCCTCGGACCAAGTTCCCATGGTCTTGGATTTCGCTCAGCAGGAGGCTTCCTCTGGGGACAGAAAGGTAAGCCTTTCTGTAAGACTTCCTTTCCTGGAAGTCACAGTAGACACATCCAGAAAGCTCCACCCTTGCAGGAAATAAGGGTTCTCTAAATAAACATCTCTGAGAAATGGATCCTTTAACTGCTATCTGGAGACCAGCATCCTCATAATGTTATCAAATCTAAACACACAAAAGGCTGCAGCTAATAGTCTGAAGCCGAAGAAGCACAGAGAAGAGAGAAGACAACGGGGGCAGATCTGTTTCAGGAGCCTGTTTAGAGATGAGAGCTCTGGAACAGAATGTTAAATTTAATAAGTGCAAAGTGATACAGCTGGAAAGAAAGAACAGCCCGGCTAAGTATGATTTAAATGGTTTTGAATTAGCTGGAAAGATACCTTGATGTTCTGATAGAGGTAGTGTGTAAACTGGCAGCTCAGCCTGAGATGTGACAGAGAAAGCGGGCTGGGCTCACGCAGAGTGCTACCTTTTAGAAATTGTCTACTTGCTCTTACTTTTAAAGGGACAACTCTTATCCCATTTAGGATGTTGTTGAACTTGGACTCTCCCGAAAGTTAGAGCTTGCTGAGGACAACGGAGCAGAAGGCCTGTCCGCTCCTGGTCACTGTGCTTTACTTTTGCCAACTTAATTTGACCATGGTCATTACGGTCTCTGCCATTCGCTCATTCAACTAATATTAAGCAAGAAGCTTGGTTTTAGTTTCTTCAGGGCAAACCAAAAGGAATGAATTTGCCTTTCCTTAGACAATGTTATGGGTTGAATTTATGTATCCCCAAAAGATATGTCTTAATTAAATGTGGCCTCATTTAGACACAGAATCTATGCAGATGGTTAAATTATGAGAGAAGTCATTAAAGGAGTCTCTAATTCAACATGATAGGTGTCTTTAGAAGGGGGGAAGTTTGAACATGGAGATAGACAATTCAAAGACACAGGCTTGGCCATTCATAGGCCAGGGAACACCTGAGGATACCAGAAGCTGGGACAGGCAAGGACCACATTCTCCCTTACAACTTCCAGAAGGAACAAAGCCGATTTCAGATTTCTGGCTTCCAGATGACAAGTGTCTGTTGTTTGAGCCATCTAGCCCTTGTTACTTCCTTACAGCTGCCAGAGAAAACGAATACAGACTCAGTTATGAAAGAGTGATGGCAATGACAAAATTGCCACGGTCAACAGAACTCCTGTGGGATCTATCCACAGATCGTTAATGGGGCCAAGTGCAGTACTGGACCAGAGGCTACCACCATCGACATCAGTTCCATAAAGGCCACCAAAGAATAAAGATGGTCTATATCCTACACAGAGATTGACCCAATGGGAACTGTTTAATCCTCTAAAAAGATGATTAGAAAGAAAGAAGCAATAAAGGTTAATGGAAAATTAATCCTGGTGACCTATTTGGGCAAATCAAAGTTGTGGGACATACATTTACTTAAAAGGAAAACGCAAAGGCTCTCTATAGAAATGCAACTTCAGATAAGGGAACAGAGATAAGACTTTAATTAGAAGAGTCTTTGGTGTTCACCCATTTACATCAATGTTGAAACGATAAAAGCCTTCTGATAAGGTGACAAAGATGAACAATCATAAGAAGTCTATGTTAGCTCCGTAGAAGATGGAGAGAGAGTTCTGGTGACCAGTCCTGTTTTTTCCCTGGTTGTCTACAAAGGTACTCTGTTGTAGAGACTCTGAGATGCTTCCAAAATGTGCATTAATTTACTGAGACCACCCATGACTGGCCCTCTGCACGCTGGTTATCAGTGAGTAGAACACACACAAGAGAATGATGTCAACTGTAAAATGAAACTAAATGTTGTCTCAAACAGTGACAGGCAACCTGCCGCTGGTCACGCCCGTGGCCTGTGGTACTCACCACTCCTTTACCTGAACATGATGAGCACGTTCTCCTCCAGGGATTATAAAGACGGCATCATACTGGCTGTGGATAACCTGGAAAATAAAAGCCGCCTTGTTAGAGAAGACTTCCAACTTCAAACTCAGAGATCTGTTGGAACATATGTAAGCAGAGGCGAGGTTTCACTTGCAAAATTCAAGCTGAACATTGCCCTTTCCTACTTGCTGCCATTCTAATTGACTGTCCTTGGAGAACTTCTCTGCTTGGTCACAATCAATAAATGTGAAGGTCTCATAAACACAGCCCTTGAACTGCTGATCTTCCGAAGAATATTTCTCCTTTAGAAGTCATCCCTGTTGCCAAAGTAGCTACACCAGGGCCAGGGCCTCCCAAATCCGGAAAAGCCTAAATAAATAAAGCTGTATATTAAGAGGAGTACAACCTAGAAGATCATTTGAAAGCAGTTCTGGGGGCTGGTCAGTATAGGGTTTCTCTGTTTAAGTGTGGGAAAGATTTCTTACAAATTTGCAAGCTGAAATAAGAGTTAGGTACTTATAAGTTTCGGAGAAGGCGATGGCACCCCACTCCAGTACTCTTGCCTGGAAAATCCCACGGACAGAGGAGCCTGGTAGGCTGCAGTCCATGGGGTCACGAAGAGTTGGACACGACTGAGCGACTTCACTTTCACTTTTCACTTGCATGCATTGGAGAAGGAAATGGCAACCCACTCCAGTGTTCTTGCCTGGAGAATCCCAGGGACGGGGGAGCCTGGTGGGCTGCCGTCTATGGGGTCGCAAAGAGTCGGACACAACTGAAGCGACTTAGCAGCAGCAGCACTTACAAGTTTTCCCCCTAGGAAGTCTGCTGTTCTGCAAACTATAGAAATGCATCTAGGTATTTTCATAGAATAAATCCCAACTTTATTTACTAGAACCATTTATAAAATCCTGTTACTCAAGTCGGGTCTACCGACCAGCAACCTCAGCATCCCCAGGGAATGTGAAATGCTCAAAACTCCGAAACAGAATCATCATTTTCACAAGATCCTCACGTTAAGTCCTATGCATACTCATGTCTGAGAAGCATGGTTCTGAAGTGCCTCATGCATATGGCCTGTAATTACAAGACTCAACAAGAAACAGACTGCCTAAAACTTCAAGACCATCCTCTGGTGTCCAGAAGTGAATGGAATCATAATCCATTAATTATAGCTGAATAAACTCCCCAGAAGCCCCTTACTGCTGGCTAAATCAACTTTTCCTTTTCAGAACAGATAGGCTAATGGTACAGATACATAAAAGCATAGCTCATTCTAGAAGAATTTGCTTTTATACTCATAAGACAACCACCATAGCCATTCATTTATTCCGTGAGCAGTCAGTGAACATCTATTCAGATGCTCCATAATAACTAAAACAGGCTTCCCTGGAGGCTCAGCGGTAAAGAATCTGCCTGCCAGTGTAGGAGATGTGGGTTCCATCCCTGGGTTGGGAAGATCCCCTGGAGAAGGAAGTGGCAACCCACTCCAGTATTCTTGTCTGGAGAATTCCATGGACAGAGGAGCCTGGCAGACTACAGTCCACGAGGTCACAAAGAGTTGAACATGACTTCATGACTAAACAACAATAACCAACATGGGCAAAGAGTGCAGAATGTGCAGAAGGCTAGGAATTACAATAGGAATGGGAGCTCTAGTCAGGAAAGGTCAGGACCAGAAGCCAGGGTGCAGAGGAGGCCAGGGGTGCTCACTTTAGAAAGCACCTGACCAGACCTGGAACATTATGAAGGCTTCCTGCCCACCTTCAGGCACAGTGAGAGTGGTGCTGGATTAGGGCAAGTCCCCAGCCCAGCCATGAACAAGTCAACTACCTTACTTAGAGAAAAATATTGGCCTGGTACTGTACAGAGTTTTTTCCCAACTGCTTTGAATATTTGTATGCATGAGCTCTAATGCAGCAACGCTCAGGAAGAGTCTTTCCCTTTCAACTCTCCTACCTGTACACAAGGAAGGATAGCAGACATCAAATGCAAGCAGCCCTGACTCAGAAGTCTGCCCGACACTGCGAGGCGGCAGGGAAGACAGAGCCGGGTCTCCGTGGCGGCTCTCTGATCACACAGAGTGCAACCGCAACCAGCACCACGGGGGGGCCGTAAACAGAATGGCATTGAAGTTAACACAAAAGTCAGGGAACTGTCTGCTGGGAGGGACCCTGGCTATTTGGCGGGTGCACTGCTGGGACCAACTGAAGGCTCTTGGGGACACCACCATATACACACCTTTCTCTGTGCCTGGCTCCTCTCTCCGCATTTAAATCGTTCTCATCCTGTCTCCTTCCCCCTCGCTTCCGCTTCCTCTGACTCATTCTCCTTCTCCTTTACCACCCCAAGTGCCCTCCCACCTCTCATCTCACTCTCTTTCCCCCCTTTTCAATCTGCCTGCTTTCTCACCCCCTCCTGCTATGAGATGAAGGAGAAGAGGAAGAGAAGCGAGGATGGCGGAGCATCTTTCTCCCTTGGCCACCTTGACCTCGCTTCCCTTTTCTCTGCTAACATTCCCACACTTCTTTTCCCTCTGCCTTCTTCATTTGTTTTCATTGCAGTCTAACTGCTTTACAATATTGCATTAGTTTCTGTTGTACAACAACATGAATCTGCTATATGCATGCATGCGTCTCCCCGCTCTGGGACCTCACTCCCCACTCCCCGCATCCTCCCCATCTCAGTCATCACAGAGCTTCAGGCTGAGCTCCCTGTGCCGGAGAGCAGCTACAGCTGGCTCTCTCCTTTTACGCTACTGCACACACACACGGTAGCGTACACATGTCCTTGGGCCTCTCCCAGTCTGTCCCATCCTCCCCCCCACCTGTGTCCACACGTCCATTAGCCACGTCTGCATCTCCGTTGCTGCCCTGCAAACAGGCTCAGCAGTACCGTCTTTCTAGACTCCACATATATGCCTTTCTACACGATATCTGCCTTTCTCTTTCTGACTTGTTTCACTCGGTATGACAGGCGCTAGGTTCATCCACATCTCGGCAGATTTTTTTGTCTTTCCCCTCTGCCGTGTTCTCTCTTTTCCTAGAATTGAACCTGTCATGAGCGTGTGCCCAGGCCTCCCAGGCACAGAGCTTGGAAGGGACCGCACCATGGCTGGACTCCTCTGCTGTCTCGTCATCACACTTGAAGTTCACACATTCTCCCAACCAGCTGCCAGGTCAACAGTTGAGAAAAAAAAAAAAAACACACACACACACACACTTTAAAAATGCAGTAAGCTAGCATTTTCTTAACAGTCTTTAAAATGTCAAACAATGCTGAACTATTCAGCTGCTTTGTTCAAAGGGTACAGAGACGTAAAATATACCCAGTTAAAGGGTTTCATTCTACCACTGGTTTTTCCTAAGGACACTCCCTTCAACCCGCCGTGACTCCAACCCTTTCCTTAGTGTCGCCTGACCCCTCTCTGTGCTGATCCCCCAAACCCTCCAGGAATGATTGAAACCTGCCTCGTCACAGTCACAGGCCAGAGTTCCCAGAGTGCTTCCCGAGAAAGACACAGCGCAGCAGACAAAAAGGCTCCGTGAACACCCCATCAGGAAGCCTCACCAGTTACAGCTTAATAAATATATGAAGATTATCATAATACAGAAAATGTCTGGTGCCACCACTTCCTGCATGAAATGCACTTAGGGAGTACTCCACAGAGTAGGCTGTGATATGGCAATCTCACACATACTCTCTGAATTACAGAAAAGCCATTTGGTTTCCTTTATGTATTTCACTCTTATTTTCACCCCTGTGAACCCTCAGCAAAGCTCCAGACAACTCTGCTCAGTTCACCTTTTTATTTCAGAGAGTAGACATAGTATGTGCCCCTGGCATAGAGTATATGCTCCCCAAATATCTGAGGAATGAGTTAATTAACCGAAGAATCAACTGATCAATCAATATCAGCCTAAGATACGACAGAATTAAGCAGCTGGAGGGAAACACTATGGCACACGGGTGCACTTTGAAAATCTACCCCAGGCTTTTTCCATTGGCCCTAATCATAAAGTCACCCTAGCGTAGTGGATCCAACTCACCTCCAAGAAGTCAAAGGGACAGAGGGACTGACTGCGGAGGGATACTGAGTGGTCAGATGTGACAACTGCCATTCTAATAGCAAATGGGCAAATACAAAAACTCCATAGAACTGACAAAAGTTCTCAAAAAAAAAAATTATAATGATAACGTAGCCCAGGATAAATCAGTCAAGCCCTCCATGTATCCCTGCATGACACTGAGCCCCTGCCCCATCATCAGGGATGCTCTCGTCACACTTTCACATGCCTGCAACAGTGTCTGAGTCAGGCTAGCAGTGAGGACCAGGTCACTGGTCACCAAGATTTCCTTCCAAGAAGGCTCCAGAATGGGTTCGCTCTGCAGACCAGGACAGGGATTGCAATCCTATCTTAGAAAAGGGGAAGAGAGACATGACAGATTCAACTAGGTCGAAACTAGTCCAAAACGTCCCACCTCTCTGGATTCACATGAGAATTCAGGGGCCAGGTCAGCTGGTTCCCCAGATAGGAAGTCACTCCGTATCAACCAACAAGAGTTAGAGAAGAGCCAGCCTCATCGGCAGTGTTGCTGTTACATCTGGCTCTGACTCTCTTAGTGTATTTCATTACAAATAATCAACACCCTTCCCAAGTCAGCAGGCACTTTCTTCATGTTCAAAAATCAAAAGTGGTTCTTTTGAACACTAGCAGCATTCAGTTCAGTTCAGTTGCTCAGTTGTGTCTGACTCTTTGTGACCCCATGATCTACAGCACACCAGGCCTCCCTGTCAATTACCAACTCCCGGAGCTTGCTCAAACTCATGTCCATCAAGTTGGTGATGCCATCCAACTATTTCATCCTCTGTCGTCCCCTTCTCCTCCTGCCTTCAATCTTTCCCAGCATCAAGGTCTTTTCCAAGGAGTCAGTTCTTCACATCAGGTGGCCAAAGTACTGGAGTTTCAGCTTCAGCATCAGCCCTTCCAATGAACACCCAGGACTGATCTCCTTTAAAATGGACTGGTTTGATCTCCTTGCAGTCCAAGGGACTCTCAAGAGTCTTCTCCAACATCACAGTTCAAAAGCATCAATTCTTCAGCGCTCAGCTTTCTTTATAGTCCAATTCTCACATTCATACATGGCTATTGGAAACACCATACATTTGTCTAGATGGACCTTTGTTGACAAAGTAAGTCTCTGCTTTTTAATATGCTGTCTAGATTGGTCATACCATTATCAGCATTAACACCATTAAAGTGATTGAGCTGAGATGGTGACACCTCCAGAAATCCATCCAATTATCCTGTAGAAAGAGCCTCCTATGTTAACTTTCAACTCCATTGCCCCTCCAACCTGAAACAGTTGTGACAAACACCCTGCATTCTGAAAAGAAAGATGTGACCTTGTAAGGAAGAAACTTTGACAACTCTAGCTAGAATGAATGTATTTTCATCTACATCTGACCCAGAGTAAAGTACCTCAATGACCCATCAATGGAAGAAAGAAGAAAATATCTTAAAATAATCCCTAGATATGACATGTATCACTACCTCTGCATATCATGAGACCTAGATTTGTTACCATTCAACAATGAGTGCTTTCTAAAAGTAAGGAATTGAGGGAAGGGCAGCATGATTTAACACTTTCTCCTCCTAAATTTAATTTTGAGGTTTCAAGCAATATAGTTTCCTACCTATATACCCATAGCTCTACAATTTCAGTGTTAACTATACATTACTGTAAATATTTTGAGGAAAAAATAATAGTTGTATTTGCCATCTGCATCCACTCCCTAAAGGTGTGCAAGTGCATGTATCCTAAGTCGCTTCAGTCGTGTCCAGCTCTTTGGGACCTCATGGACTGTAGCTCTCCAGGCTCCTCTGTCCATGGGGATTCTCCAGGCAAGAATACTAGAGTGGGTTGCCATGCCCTCCTCCAGGGGATCTTTCTGACCCAGGGATCAGACCCAGGTCTTTTATGTCTTCGGCATTGGCAGAGGGTTCTTTACCACCAGTACCATTTGGGAAGCTTCCCCCTAAAGGTTTAGCGCTATGTTTTTGCGCTGGGCCCTTAAGGATGGCAAAGGGAGGAGGTATGAATCTGTGATCACCCACAGCCAATTCTCTGTGCAGTCTCCCCCTCTGATTAACAGCATTTCTTTTCCAGATCAACCCCCTGTTCAGTTGACTAGCATCTCAACATGTGTGGATTTCTTCTAATCTCACCTCAATAAGCTACTGCTTGTGGGAAGATAAAAACCCTCTTCTTTCCACATCTGTGGGCCTGTGTGTATTTGAGTGTTCATCTCTCATACGATTTCCAAGTTAGAACTCTAGATCAAGTAGACAAAACAGTACATATGCAACAAGAACTACAGCATGAAGGCTGATCAAGGAAGGGGGAACCCTTTCCTTCACTTCTACTACATCTCTGAAAGACATAATTCAGCTAACCCCCTCCCAGTCCCGAGATCCCCTGAACGGCAAGGAGATCCAACCAGTCCATCCTAAAGGAAATTAGTCCTGAATATTCACTGGAAGGACTGACGCTGAAGCTGAAACTCCAATATCAGCCCACCTGATGCGAAGAACTGACTGACTAGAAAAGACCCTGATGCTGGGAAAGATTGAGGGGAGGAAGAGAAGGGGACAACAGAGGATGAGATGGCTTGATGGCATCACCAACTCAATGGACATGACTTTAAGCAAGCTCCGGGTGTTGGTGATGGACAGGGAAGCCTGGCTTGCTGCAGTCCATGGGGTCGCAAAGAGTCAGACAAGACTGAGTGACTGAACTGAACTGAACTGAGTCTCTAGATCCTGCCAAGCCCTCCATTAAACAGACCTTCCTGAGGGAGGGGCCTGGGTGAGCATCACTGTAAGGGATGACCACGTAGTTCCATAGTTTACGAGGATAAAGCAATTACAGCTTCAGTCATTCGTGAATAAAGCCTCTTTAACATTTTAATGAGAACATTAAACTCAGCTGCACTTGGTTTGGCCTCCCTAGAAAGTCTGTTAGCCTTGGAGAAAGTTTCTTTAAGAAGCAGTAATGAAATTGCAGGTTCTCTGTTCCAACGCCCCCGCCCCGAGGCAAGCCTGGGCCACAAACACTGGCTGCACAATGACTCTCCTGAAAGAACCCATATATTCTGATAAGGCTACAGTTTGGCAAATGAGAGAAGGCATCTGGAGAAATATCGTCTCCTCTGCAGTATTCGTGCACTTGTGTGTGCTCACTCATTTTATATCTGACTTGTCCCCTAATTCGCTTTTTATGTTATACACAGCTTGGAGTACAATGTGCGACTCAATAAATGTTCAATCATACTTTTCTGCTATTTTCCCTTAATCATTTTTCTACCGCCTCTGTGCTCCTTTGCGATGTGACTGATTCCCACTAAGGCTCCCAACTGCCGCTTGCCTGGAGGCCCATTAAATTCGGCAGACAACCAAGAGAGCTTCAGGTGCAAAAGGTGAACGAGAAATAACTCAGACTCAGTGACTTAACACAAATGTCTGCCTCTTCCTCCAGACGAAACCTGGAGCCGTGTGAATGAAAGAGTGTGTCACCTCAAAGACCAAGTATGGGAGAAGAGCAAAGCTAACAAGGGCTCATCTATTTGGTTCACTGATGGGTTCAATCCTTCCAACATTTACTGAGCATATTCTATGCACTAGCCTGTTCTAGATACTCAGCTGCAGGCAGAAGTAAGGCAGACAAGACCTCCACTCCCACAAAACTTGAGATCCTGTGGGAGAGACAGGCAGTAAACAATAAAAGAAAATGTCAGAGGGTAACAAGTGCTAGGAAGATCATACAGAGGGTGATGTGATACGAGAGGCTAGTTAAGTAGGGTGGACAGGAAAAGGCAAGCAGAGTGAAAAGCTATAGCAAGAAACGTAAGGTCACAGAAAGACGCGGGGGAATCTTAAAGGCATAGTACTAAGTGAAAGAAGCTCATCTGAGAAGGCTACCCACTGTGTGATTCCCACTATATGACATTCTAGAAAAGGCAAAACTAGAATGGAGACAATAAAAGGATCAGTGGTTGCTGGGGATGCAAAGAGGGTGAGACAAACAGGAGGCACAGAGAGGATTATTAGGGCAGTGAAACTTCTGTATGATACTATTGCGTGGGCCAACAGGTTCATTTGAGTTTTTTCCATAAGATGTAAGGGAAAAACCCTAATGAAGTTTTTGGCCAAGCAAGTATATAATGGTAGACACATGTCATCATCCATTTTTCAAAATGCATAGAATGTGCGACACCCTATGAGTGAACCCGAGGTTAACTATGGACCTTGGGTGATGGTGACATGTCATAATAAATGTATAAGCTGTAATAAATGTATCGCTCTGGTAGGGGGTGTCCATAGTGAGAAAGACCGTATAATGTGGGTGGGAGATATATGAGAATGCTCTGTACTTTCTCCTCAATTTTGCTGTAAACCTAAGATTGAGCTAAAAAGACAAAACCTATGTTCTAAAAAATCCTTTGGGATTTTCCTGGTGGTCCAGTGGCTAAGACTGTGCTGCCAATGCTAGGGGCCCAGGTTGGATCCCTCGTCAGGGAACTCGATCCCAGGTGCCACAGCTAAGACCAGGAGCAGACAAATAAGTAAATGAACATTTAAAAATATTAAAATAAATATAAATTTTAAAATCGTTACAATAAGAAAGTGTGGGGTGTTGAAGAATGAAAAGGGGTAAAGCTCCGCTAGAGCACGGTAAACCAGGCAGGAAGGAGAAGGTCGCCAAGGAAGCCAAGGAGGTCATGGTTAGAAGTGTGAATTTCCTTCTAGAAGCATCAAGGGCCACTGGCTAGTCTGAAGCCGGGCTTGTCATCACACGCTTTCCATTTCTGAAAAGTCACTCGGGCTCCCATGTGGAAGATGGATGGGTGACAGCGAGGAATCAACAGAGGCTGATGAGAGTGGTCGAGGGCGGCAGCGGTAGCAGGGGGTGGATCTGAAATACTCTTTGAAAGAAGAACTGACAGAATCAGTGATGGACAGACTGGAAACGGGCGGTGAGGAAGAAAGAGAAACCAAAGATGATTTCTGAATGGGAGGAGCGATCATTCACAGAGATGGGGAAGACCCCTGGGAAACCACCTATGGAGACCACACAAGGTGCATGTGAAATCCAGAGGAAGTACTGGGGCTTCAGGCTCACCGAGGGAACTCCAGGTCACCTTCCTTGACCTCTGGCTTAATGTGAAGGGCAGATGCGTGTGTGCGTGTGATACCCGCACTCACAGATATGGGTGTATGCAAAGATGCTTCGTGTTTAAGAGACGGGCTTTGCAATTCAAAGCAAATCTGAAATCGTTTCAACAATCAAGAGATAAAATGTACGAGTTATGTTACTGTTGTCGTTTTTTCCATTAGTGTGCAAGGGAGCTGAGGACAAATGAGGTGAAGCGTCTTGGCAGTGGCCACACAGCCAGGGATCAGCAGAGCTGACACTAGGAACCAGGTCTCCTTGAAGGAATTCACACCACCTGTCACACTTTCTGTAAATCACCTGGAATGTGCAGGGCGCCCGCAGCCCCGCTCTCCGTGCGGGAACACACACCCGGGTGAAGGAAGGATGGGGGTGTTGTGGCCTTGTTTCCTTGAGCTCATCCTTTCTGGACGCTCCTGAAATCATCGCTACAGCATGGCTTACAAGCTACAGAAAATCAATACCATGCAGGCCAGTCTCACAGAGAGCAAATCAAATATTCAAGTGCAACGTGACGCCGATTTTTCAACAGACGTTTTAATTATGAACACGCCCTACAGAAACTTCCTTGGGGTGCCACACACGGAACGTCCTCAGAAACTAAAGAAGCTGCCCTGACACCACCTCTCCAGGACTTCCTCCCCTGTGTCTTGGGTTTCCCCAAGAATAGCAGGAGCTCTGAACACATTTGAGAAAGAGGAAAAAGTGAAGCTTTGGCAGGTTGGGTTTTTTTGCAGTATCATTTAAAGGAGGAAAATTCAACTAGATGGAATCACCCCTAAAATCATTCTGATCATATCTGAAGATGACAGGGGGCAGGCCTGGGAGGGCTGGGCACGCTCTCTCATCTGCACACCACCTCACAGGACTTCAAAACAGTCTCTGCTTGGCCACTTCCCTGGTGGTTCAGTGGACAAGACTTCGCCTTCCAGTGTAGAGTGTGCAAGTTTGATCCCAGGTTGGGGAGCTGAGATCCCACATGCCTGCTGCCAGAAAACTAAAACGTAATATTGTAGCAAATTCAATGCTTGCTCACTCACTGCAGTCCTGTCTGACTCTGCAACCCCATGGACCATAGCCTGCCAGGCTCCTCTGTCTATGAGATTTCCTAGGCGAGAATAGTGGAGTGGTTTGCCACGCCCTCCTCCAGGGGATCATCCTGACCCAAGGATCGAACCCATGTCTCCTGCATTGCAGGCAGACCCTTTACCGCTGAGCCACCAGGAAAGCCCAACATATTCAAATAAAGACTTTAAAATTGGTTCACATTAACAACAACAAAAAAAGACAGTGTTTCCACTGCAGGGGGTATAGGTCCAATCTTTGGTTGGAGAACTAAGACACCACATGGGGTGCAGCCACAATAAAAATGTCTCTCCTTTTTCCATCTACCGGGCTCTCCTTCATCATCCACCAGGCTTTCCCTTGAAGCTGTGAGGTCTCCCACCTCGCCATTTCAAAGTCCGAAAGGGAAACGGTGAGGGGGGCGTCTGCCTCTGTGTTTCTCGCTGTGAGTCGCACACTCCCTGCTCTTACTGAATGTGGCTTGTTTGTGTCTTGTTGATTTGCCGACTTCTTCTCCGCTGCTTCTGTCTACTAATGTGTTTCCGAAGGACCCCTGCATGGTAGGCAGAGCCCTGCTAACAGACAACGGGGCCAGTGTGAATGGGTGCACCCTAACCAGACTGAGAACACGCAGAGAAGGAGATTTGGGAGAAAGCAGTTTGAGATGCTTGGTCAGCAGCATCCTGTCCTCCAAGCTGGAGATTTAGAAATTCATCTGTCAGGGTTAAAACCACATGGCACGATGGGACTCCCTCCCCCTTCAATTCCAGCTTTCTTTCCAAAGCTTTCACAAAGGCACGTAGGACCGACAGGCTCTCTGCACACGCCAAAGCGGGGTGGACACTCTATTGTTAGACAGACGCTCAGGCGGCTCCCTGTCTGAAACTCCCCGCTGGTTCCCACCACGGCTCTATTCCCATCAAGTTCCTCCACTGGGCCCCATCACGCTGTGAACCCCTCTCTGCCCTGCGGAACCCTTTGTCCTGCCTGAAAGTGAAAGTGTTAGGCGCTCAGTTGTGTCCAACTCTTTGCAACCCCACGGACTGCAGCCTGCCAGGCTCCTTTGTCCATGGGATTCTCCAGGCAAGGAGACTGGAGTGGGTAGTCATTCCCTTCTCCACAGGACTGTTCCAACCCAGAGATTGAACCCGAGTCTCCAACACTGCAGGCAGATTCTTTACCATTTGAGGGGACAGATCCTAGGACAGAATCTTTACCATCCAGGTAATGCCTGGACACGTCATTTTCTTAACTCCATTTTCTCATATGAGTGAAGTTTTCTTGCTTTTTTTGTTTTTTGATTCTGTGGTGACTGAGATTTGCAAAGAGAGTTCAGAAAAGACAGATGGCAAGAGTGAAGGCAACCTGGGGATAATTCAGAGAGGACTCAATTCAGAAGGTCTGCGCCTAGGAAAAGCCCAAGCTGGTGATTGAGATGGGCTGACGGGGGGAGGCCTGTGGAACAGACGGGAACACAAGTAGGAATGACTGAAAACAAGTGGGTGAGATAGCAGGGGCGGCATTCTAGACAGTGGGCTTTCGACACCACTGTGAGACACCTTAGAGGTAACTTTGGAGGCTAGAAGCAGGAGGCTACAGGATGCCAGGGGTCCCTGACACAGGAGACGGTGAGGAACACAGTAGGTAATAAGGCAAATGCTCACACTCATCTTCTTAAGAGTCAAAACAACCTCTCTCAACAGCTCCATTTCTTGTCTTTCCATCACAGCTGGAGCCTGATGTCAAATGCTCTTTTATCCTCATAAGACACCTGAGACCCAGCCTGCCAATTATCAGAGTGATGATCCTATCTCTACACAATTAGACACTACAGCTTTTCTGCCAATCACTTCTCACATCTGTTATGTCATTTAATTCTCACCGCACTATGTGACATGCATGTTTGCGTGCTCAGTCATGTCCAACTCTTTGCGACCCCATGGACTGTGGCCAGCCAGGCTCCTCTGTCCACGGGATTTTCCGGGCAAGAACACTGAAGTGGGTTGCCGTGTGCTAATCCAGGGGATCGTCCCTATCCAGGGATCAAACCCACGTCTCCTGTGTCCATTGCGTTGGCAGGTGGATGCTTTACCACTGAGCCACCTGAGAAGTGCCACGTGACACAAGCATTATTAAATCAATAAATCCAGGTACAAAGAGATTAAAAATTGTGCCCATTTCCACCCCAAGTGAAAGAGCCTTCACTCAAACCCAGGTCTTGTGACCTGAGATCCTGTGCTTTCTAGAAGATGCTGTTAGTACAGCTCTTGTTCTTTACATCCATGTGCTGTGAATTTTACTCATCGAGGTTTGGCTGGGCTTTCCCGATGGCTCACGGGTAAAGAAGGTGCCTGCGATGCAGAACACACGGGAGATGCAGGTTCGAGCCCTGGATCCGGAAGATCTCTGGAGAAGGGAATGGCAACCCACTCCAGTATCCTTGCCTGGAGAATCCCCATGGACAGAGGGGCCTGGCAGGCTACAGTCTATGGGGTCGCAAAGTCGGACATGACTGAGTGACTAAACACAGACTTCACTACTTCAGAATTTCTGAGGCAATCACCATTATCAAGTGATACCCCACTTACCTGGAATCTAGGAGATGCTATGACAAATATGCACCCAATATTATACAGGGTGCCAAATGGGGAAGCTACCAGTCCAAAGGAGGAGAAAATCAAAGCTTGCTTTTGCTTAGTCATGAGGCCTTAGAGCACCAATTTCATACCACTATGCAATTAAAAAATTAATTTGCGAACTACAAGTGATTTCATTGTTTTGTGGCTAAGCAATATTAATTTAAAAAATCCCCCCAAATATAAGAAATATGATCTGAAAGTAACAATACTGGGTCTACGATGGTGTGTGCATGCTTAGTTGCTCAATCGTGTTCGATGCTTCGAAACCCCATGGATTGTAGCCCACCAGGCTCCTCTGTCCATGATATTTCCCAGACAAGAATACTGGTGTGGGTTGCCATTTCCTTCTCCAGGGGATCTTCCCAACTAAGGGATCAAACATGGTTCTCCCACATTGCAGGCAGATTCTTTACCATCTGAGCCACCTGGGAAGCTTGCTCACACTAAATGTTCCCAGATTTTGACATTTTGACCTTGGTTTTCATTTCTTCCTGTGGTCAGTGGCTTCATCCCCTGGAAGGCATGAGACACTGGGGAATTAAGAAAAAGTCCTCGTCATCTTCAGAGTTTACCAGACCTCATTCTCAAGAGATTTCTCATCTGTTTCTGCTTCATGACACATATGTTTGCTAAGAGCTTGAAGGAGGGCCCATAGCAAGGAGTACTGCTCTATCCTTAATGCCTTCCACATAGAAGGCACTCAACAAACACATATAAAGTGAATTAACAGAGTACATAGTATGCAACCTTTGTCCTCACCATTTTCTATCTGAAGACTTTATTCTAATCCAA
Source organism: Oryx dammah (assembly GCF_014754425.2). NCBI lineage: Eukaryota > Metazoa > Chordata > Mammalia > Artiodactyla > Bovidae > Oryx > Oryx dammah. The sequence goes on from NW_024070208.1 coordinate 14,039,619, forward strand.
GACTAGGCCCCTTACTTGTTTGAGGCAGTGCTATCTCATCTGCAAAATCAAACAGTTGGGTAAGGGATCTCTAAGATCACGTTCAACATTCATCTTCCATGATCCTATACTCCTGTGCACCTGTGTATGTTCCAGATTATAGAGCTGTTGGAAATCCAATCACTAGGTAACTGAGATCTTAGAGACATAATGAATAAACAATGCATCCTTCACCCTCTAATCCAGACGTCCTCACAAGGAGATATTATCCTTGTACCACGGCAACAAATACAGAAAGAATGAGCTCTCTTATTTCTTTCTCTCATCCCTAACATCATACATAACAGTAGAAAGACTGACCTTGGGATGTAAACATATCGATCCATTTGTTTCCCCGTGCCAAGTGTTCATAGGTGAAAAACTAGTCTGTCTCCAAAGGAGTCAACTGCATTCAGGCCAATAAAACTTTAAAGGAAAAAAATTTTTTCTCCTAACAACTAAATCTAGCGCTTTCCCTGACCCTGGGCAAGTTACTTAACCTTTCTGATCCAGCATCTTCATCAGCATGGTGGTGCTAATGACAGGACCTAGTTAGTGCTGCTATAGGGATCAGCTGAGTAACTTCTCTGATGGCATTAAGAGCTGGTTCCTGCATCATGATCATCATCTGTATAAACACACAACCCATGATTTTACATTTTTCATTGTCCTATTGAGTAAAATTATAACAGATTCTAGGAAATAAAAGAAATTGAAAAAAAAAAAAAAACAGACAACCTGGAAAACGATTCCATTCAGTCAAGTTGCTCAGTTATGTCCAACTCTTTGTGACCCCCATGGATGCCAGGCCTCCCTATCCATCACCAACTCCCAGAGTTTACCCAAGCTCATGTCCACCAAGTTGGTGATGCCATCCAACCATCTCATCCTCTGTCATCCCCTTCTCCTCCTGCCTTCAATCTTTTCCAGCATCAGGGTCTTTTCAAATGAGTCAGCTCTTCGCATAAGGTGGCCAAAGTATTGGGAGCTTCAGCTTCAACATCAGTCCTTTCAGTTAATATTCAGGATTGATTTCCTTTAGGATGGACTGATTGGAAAACTATTGGGTTGGCCAAAAAATTGTTTGGATTTTTCCATAAGACAGGAATAACTGGAACAAACTTTTTGGCCAACCTACTACTTTCCCAACAAGTTTCATTATTCTTCTGTCTTCCTAATGAATCTTAACAACATCTATCCTCAGAGTGATGTAAAGATGGTGGTGAGTAGGAGTATAGAGAAAAATGTAAAGAATTATGGGACAGAGAGAAAAGGAGAGGAAAAGGAGGGAGAGCAGGCAGGAGGCACATTTCCGAGTTACCTGAACCATCAGGTAGACAGCAGGTGAACTAAGCTGGAGAGAATCCTTGTGGCAGCCTTGCCCTGGTTTGTTTGCTCCTCTGCCCAGAAAATCCATCCTCAAGCACTAAGCTGCCCACACTTTTCCTTAAAACTCTTGTGTTTTTCTTTCCACTGTTCACACCTCTGTTTTATAGAATATGAGATGCAGAAAGAGCCTTATTGTTGCTGCTTAGTCATTCAGTCCTGTCTGACTCTTTGTGGCCCCATGGACTGCAGATGGCCAAGCTCCTCTGTCCATGGGATTCTCCAGGCAAGAATACTGGAGTGGGTAGCCATTCCCTTCTCCAGGGGATCTTTCCAACCCAGGGATCAAACCCAGGTCTCGTGCATTGGCAGGTGGATTCTTTACCTCTGAGCCACCAGGGAAGCCCATAAAGAGTCTTAGGGGTCACCCAATCCAGCTCCCTATTTCACACATGGGAAAAATGTGAAGGCCAACAAGACCAAACACTGAGGGCAACGAGACCAAATCATTTACCTGGGGCTGGACAGCTCCACAGTGGCACAGACAACATGCACGCTGGACTCCCAGTGCCCCGGATCTGTGCTGCCTCCTTTAGGACAATAAAATGGGTGAAAATGAGTCACTCAGTGTCTGACTCTTTGTGACCCCATGGACTATACAGTCCATGAAATTCTCCAGGCCAGAATACTGGCGTGAGTACCCTTTCCCGTCTCCATGGGATCCTCCCAACCCGGGGATCAAACCCAGATCTCCTGCATTGCAGGTGGATGCTTCACCAGCTGAGCCACAAGGGAAGCCCAAGAATACTGGAGTGGGTAGCCCATCCCTTCTCCAGTGGACCTTCCTGACCCAGGAATTGAACCAGGGTCTCCTGCATTGCACCTTTCCCTGAGCTATCAGGGAAGCCATTTACCCAAGTAGAGCCTGACTGGCCCTTATACAGTCAGGTATATAAGTTTTTATCTTGGGAAGAAAATCTTGAGAAATATTTTTAAATGAATTAACAAGAAGCTTACTGTTTTTAATTCAATAAACATGTTTTATTATTAACTTCATTGCCTGCTAAGCCTGAAATTAGGTTTTCCTATGCTTGGGTAGGTCCTGCCTAACCAATAACACAACAATCAGATTTCAATTAAACAGATACTCACACTTGGGCTATACACACACACACACACACACACACACACACACACACACACACACCGCAAAGAGGCACTTAATCAAAACACAATTTAAGCCCATTCTTGCTGTCATTCTTCTGGCCTGTATTTAAGAAGTAGGTATCAAATATAATAAGATAAGGCTCTCTGAATAAGGCTCTCTCCAAGTTACTCATTCTCCAAAGTAGGAACGTTCCTTGCTATTGCTTCCTATTTCTAACCCAACAACAAAAGGCAGCCTCCCCAATGGACTTCGCAAGCTTTTTACTCTGTCTTCTCTGTGAGTCTTTGATATGTTTGGGCAAAACCAGGTCAGTAGTCTCCTGAAGACTTTTTTAACTTTCCTTCTTCTTAGTTTTCAATTCTGCAGTGGAAGATGGAGGCTCTGAAAACAGAGCTTTTGATATGTTTTAACAATATATTTAGAAACAGGGAATTCCCTGGTGGTCCAGTGGTTAAGGCTGCCCCTTCCAAAGCAAAGGGTATGGGTTTGATCCCTGTTTGGGGAGATGAGATCCCACAAGCCTCATGGCCAAATAACCCCAAATTAAACAGAAATAATATGGTAACAATTCAACAAAGACTTTTTAAAAAATCCTATAAAAATAAACACTGTAAGTATGTTTTTGCATTGTGGTTTTAGCTCAGATCCTTACCGGTAAGTATCTGGTGAAAACAAACATTTTAAAGAGAGAAGAAGCCTCTCATTTGCTGATGCCCTGCACCCGTCCCTTCCCTGCTCTCAGGGTAGTTGTGTGCATGCTCTGTTGCTCAGGCCTGAGCTTTGCGACCCCATGGACTGTAGCCCACCAGGCTCCTCTGTCCACGGGATTTCCCAGGCAAGGATCCTGGAATGCGTTGCCATTTCCTCCTCCAGGGGATCTTCCCCACCCAGGGGCTGAACCCCAGTATCCTGTGTCTCCTGCACTGGCAGGCAAATTCTTTACCACTGAGCCACCTAGGAAGCCATGTGGATGCGCCCTTCCTGTGATTAAAATTTGGGCTCTCTTCTCACATTGCTTAGACTGGAGGAACATGTGAATCTGGGCCACTAAAAATAACTCAGTTCTGTTGCCTAAATAGGTGTTTACTTTTAGTAGACTACAGCCACATAGAGCCTATTTATTAGAACTGCGCTTGGTGAAGTGCTGTTTACATGGATTACACTCTGTGACAACGATTTATTTTGTTTTTCTTATTCTCTTTATTTTTCTTGCACAGTCGAGATAGGCTGGGGGTAGCCGGGGCTGCTGTTCTCATTCATATGAAATTCAATTACAGGAAAAGCAGAAGAATGTGGCATTGCCAAAACAACTGCAAAAATCAAACACTGAAACTCAGGAAGAGCTGAGCCAAAATCTGAAAGTTTCTACGGAAAAAAAAAAAAAAAAGCTGCTGCATCTTCCTACCCTGCCTGCCAACTAGCAAAGGCAGTTCACTCTCTCCAGATGCCTCTCAGAAAAAAAAACACCTCACATGTAACAGGAGCTGAGATCCTTAGGGAGCCAATTAGATTTAAGCCATTTTCTAAATTCTGTTAAAAAAAAAAAAAACCAACCTGGCACTTGAAATGACATTTTACATATTCTGCTTAGGGCCTGTGGAATAATACTCAGATAATGACTAGTTGTCACGTTTATAAAATAAACCTCGAGTTTTTCATGTAACAGAATAGAATCATTGGCAAGGAAAACAAATTGCTTCAGAGGAAGAAGAAGGTGGCACAACAAATCTAATAGGTACCTCATCCTTTGTCTTTGGAATATCAGCTAAAACATGACCTATTAGGCCAAGGTCGGTGGCAGATAACTGCAGAAAAGTTCTCCTCCGAGAGCTGGCTGGGTAAGCTGCTGCTGCTGCTAAGTCGCTTCAGTTGTGTCCGACTCTGTGCGACCCCAGAGACGGCAGCCCACCAGGCTCCCCCGTCCCTGGTATTCTCCAGGCAAGAACACTGGAGTGGGTTGCCGTTTCCTTCTCCAATGCATGCAAGTGAAAAGTGAAAGTGAAGTCGCTCAGTCATTTCCGACTCTTTGCGACCCCATGGACTGCAGCCTACCAGGCTCCTCCGTCCATGGGATTCTCCAGGCAAGAGTACTGGAGTGGGGTGCCATTTCCTTCTCTGGGGTAATGCTCTGAGCTTCCTGCAACGCTCTGAGCTTCCTGCAACTGTCCAGCAAAGGCAAGATGGGACAGTGCTTTCAGGCAAGAGGACTTTTAGATCTCGCACCCCCAATACAAGTTCCTCAGCTATCCTTTGACAAATGATGATGGCAGAAGGTGAGACAGGGGAAGAGAAGCAACTTCATAAAAGCCAGTGAGGGTCTCCCCAGGTGCAGAAGCAGGTCTGGGTTTCAGCTGCTGGTGGGACCCAGGGACCTGGTGTCCCGTGCCTCCTGCATCTCTGCAGAGCTCACCATGCTAATTCCATGGCTAGTTGTATCTCCTCATTAGATGTACAGCAGATGTGTCAAAGACAACAGAATTAGGCCAAAAGCCAGTAAGACTTATACATAATCAACTTCAGTTGGGTTTCGGAGATGGTTTCTCTTCACTTCAGGATGAAGTGGCTGCAGATCCATCTCCAAAGATGACTTTGTAAAAAGCAACCAGACTCCATCAGACCCTCACTCACTCCTTCACCCTGTCTTTAGTATGCCATCGAAGTAACTGAGTCCAAGACGAGAACAAAGAGGTAAAAAGGAAACATGCCCTCAAGAAAACATTGCAGGGCTCCTGGGCAAGGATGTGCTTTTGTCCCACCATGTGGTTGTGCGCACTCAGTCGTGTCCACCTCCGTGCAATTCCAGGGACTGTAGCCCACCAGGGCCCTCTGTCCATGGAATTTTCCAGGCAAGAACACTGGAGCTGGTTGCCATTTCCTCCTCCAAGGGATCTTCCCAACTCAGGGACAGAACTCGCATCCCCTGTCTCCTGCATTGGCAGAAGGATCATTTACCACTGAGTCACCAGAGGCCCACGTGACTGAACGTGAACATCCAAAGATGAAGATGCCAGTTGTCTATGCAAGAAGCAACTCACGAGTCAGCACCTCATCTTTCTCAAGTTCTACCTTAAATAGGACCTATTCCATGAGGTTGTTCTAATGCCCTAACTGGAAATAACATCTTCCTCACTTGAGTTTAGCCATGTATGTAACTGTCTTATTGCCCCTTAAGTTCTTTGAACAAGGATATTTTACTGAGTGGAAAGAATGAAATATAATGAACATCAGATTCTTGACTATGTGGTACAGACAGTTATTGAGGGATCCAAATGATCAGGGAGGACTTTACCTAAGTGGTCAGGGAGGACTTTACCGAGTTATACTTAATAGGACACCAGAGTCAAACTATCAAAGGAAGAAAGGAGCAGATCTAAAATTAAGGAAGAAGATAAGCGAAAGTTTGAGGTCCTGGGATGTCACCTAACACATTCATTTAAAGTCTGTATGCTCTGCTCTGCTTACTCTCTCAGTCGTGTCTGACACTTTGTGACCCCATGGATCATAGCCCGCCAGGCTCCTCTGTCCATGGGATTCTCCAGGCAAGAATACTGGATTAGGTTGCCGTGCCCTCCTCCAGGGGATCTTCCTGACCCAGGGATTGAACCCAGGTCTCCCGCACTGCAGGCAGATTCTTTACCGTGTGACCCATCAGGGAAGACTATTTAAAGTCTAGTAGCTTCTAATAGTATGTCAAAAGAATTTCCATGTGGGTTGGTTGGTAAAGAATCTGCCTGCAATGCAGGAGACCACGGGCAATGCAAAAAATGTGGGTTCGATCTCTGAGTGGGTAAGAGCCCCTGGAGAAGGCCAAGAAAGACACCGAAAGGTCCTTTTAAGATGGGAACATCATTCGCATGATGGTGCTCCTAATCCATACCAGTGACAGGAATCACTAGAGGATAATATCATCTTTGTTTGTGAGGCCCTGGAATGCCTCTGAGGACCATCCGCCTGCAGAGCATTTTCAGAAACAATTGAATTCCCAGGCTTGCATTAACCACGTTGAAAAATATGACCTCTATGGTAACAAGAAAGGATTAAGAGCTTAATTAAGCCAATGCTCCCTTATGCCCAGCATGCCTGCCAATCACGATCGGTGACAAGTTATGTCTCTTCATGGACTTTTTGAACCAATATTTTCTCGGATAATTACAATATGGGACTACATACATTGTCTCAGTTCAGTTCAGTCGCTCAGTTATGTCCGACTCTTTGTGACCCCATGGACTGCAGCACGCCAGGCCCCCCTGTCCATCACCAACTCCTGGAGTTTACACAAACTCATGTCCATTAAGTCGGTGATGCCATCCAACCAGCTCATCCTCTGTCGTCCCCTTTTTCTCCTGCCTTCAATCTTTTCCAGCATCAGGGTCTTTTCAAATGAGTAGCTAAATAGCATCAGTATAAATATTTCAGCCTTGCAATGACTTTCAAAGGGATTTAGAATCTCTCTTTAGAGCTAATATCTTTTAGAAATACGTGTTCCTTCAGCATTTGCTTTCTTTCTGGCCTCACTGTACATATCATTCTGCTTTCCTCACTTTTCCAAGATCCCCAGGGTCATTCTCTAAGGCCGTCTGCTTTAAAGCCGACTTGGTGCCAAAGATCCCACCCCAGCTTTGAAGTTCACTCAGATGACACTTTTACACACTAGGTCTCTTCCTATTTACCTCCACCCAGATCTAGTCATTTTCTGGAAAAAAGTTTCACTTCCCAGGAGCTGCAACCTGCCTCTTGCACATTTCCATCTATTTCCCTGGGTAGGCAGTTGCCCGGAAGGCAGCAGGGAGGAGGAGCTTTTTGATCTAATGAAGCTTCTCTGCAGGACTCACAGCTAATGGCTAGGAGCGGGGCTGGTAGTTCTCTGGGGAGCACAGGTGAGCACAAGTGTAAAGGCTCAGCTGAGAGTCATCGAGGTGTCTCGCTGGTAGCCTAGAGCATGGACTCCCACTTAGGAGTGGTAATGTGTTAATGGCTTACATAATGAAGAAATGAGTCAGTGTACTTGGCAATTCAGACCTGAGCTATGGGAGGCCTCAATTCAAAAGGGAATTCTGAAAGACAAGTATCAAATGGTGACATTTTTTCTTTCTTTAAGGTGCTGGTAGTGGGGAAGAAAGGCTAATAAGTGACAGACATTTGTATTCTTCTGCTGTTTCCAGCTTTCTGGGCTTTTAAATGACTGCTGGCTCCAGGTTGAGCCCAGCTTGGGTCAGCCCTGGGCATCCTGGGGAATGAGAGCACCTTGGCCTGCTTAGCCCAGACCCGTTATGGAGCAGATTCAACCTCCTCAGGAACTAAAGATGCCTCACGGCCTTTTAGAAGACCCAGGGCAAAACTCACCACAGGATTTTTTTTTTTAATTGAAGTTTAGTTGAATTGCAATGTTGTGTTACTGCTGTACAGCAAAGTGACTCAGTTTTATATATATATATACACACACACACATATATATATATATATTCTTTTTCTAGTCTTTTCCATTATGGTTTATACAGGCTATTGAATACAGTTCCCTGTGCGATACAGTAGGACCATGAATGAAATAATGCCACTTGCAGCAACACGGATACAACTCGAGATGAGCATACTAAGTGAAGTAAGAAAGACAAATACCATATGCCATCACTTGTATGTGGAATGAAAATATGATAGAAATGAACCTACCCAGGAAACAGAAAGAGAACCAGGGACTTAGAGAACAGACTGGTAGTTGTCAAAGGTAGAGGAGACGGGAGACGGTTGAATTGGGAGTTTCGGATCCTCGGGTGCAAACTGGTAATGCATGGAATGGATAAACAACTACACGGTTTAAAACAATGAGACGTCTCATAATATAAACTCTTGGCTAACATAAACTAATCAAAGAGTCAAAAGTCACGGATGAGACCTTAGGATAGATAACCTTTCGGCAAGTTCTTGCCACAGTCATGGTTAAAATGGCAAAGGAAAGTCTCTTGACCTCCTAAACAGAGAAGAGACAATAGGCAAGGCTTAGAGTTTGGGACTCAACAAAAGATAACCTTAATGAGCTCTTAGGATATGCCAGGATCTTCTTTATATTATCTCACTGAATCCTCATAACAATCTTTGAGGCAGTTGGTGATACACTGAGCCGGCCAAAAAGTTCATTTGGATTTTAATCTCTCATGGGAAAACCCAAATAAACCTTATGGCCAATCCAACAGTATTATTTATAGTATTTATAGTATTTATTTATAGTATTAAATCCCCATTTTTAAGCTGAGGAAACTGAGGCTTAATGAGCTTAAGTAAATCATCCATATTTCCCCAATCTGATGGGATTTAAATGAAAGTGAAAGTGTTAGTCACTCGTCAGGTCTGACTCTTTGTGACCCCATGAACTGTCTCCCACCAGGCTCCTCTGTCCATGGGATCCTGTAGGCAAGAATACTGGTTGCCATGCCCTCCTCCAGGGGATTTTCCAACCCAGGGATCAAGCCTGGGTTTCCTGAATTGCAGGCAGTTTCTTTACCATCTGAACCACCAGGGAAGCTCCCACATGCTATCAATTACTTACATTGTCAGTGGCCAAGGAGATTTTTTACATCAGAATTAGCTTGTTTCCAAAAAATGCTGGAGGATGAAGGAAAGGGGTGAGCAAGAAAAATAAGAATCCTTGAAAAAAAAAAAAAGCTGAGAAGAATAAAAAGAAACAAGCCGAAGAAAACAGAATTTCTCTGCCACATTGTCAGTTCATTACTGTTATCTGGCTTAACGAGGCAGGAGGAAATTCTAAAGTCGGACAATGTGAACATTTGCCCACAAAGACTGGGGGCTTGTTCAGAGCCAAGCAAGTTGTCTGTCAAACACAGTTTCCAGCGTAGATTCAGACCTCACTCACATGGGGTTGCTCTTATTCACCAGTGATCTGTCCCCACCAGTCATCTGCGGCTATTTCAAGAGGTCAATGCCCAGGAGCTGAGTTTTCCAACTGCGTCTCCTCCTTGGAGAGGCAGGGGAGGGGTGGTGACATCATGGGAACAGTGTCTGTCTGCTCGCTATGACTCAACCGAACATGTCAAAGAAACCAAAGAAACGCTACTCTTGCTGGCCCCAGAGCAATGCATGAATGATTCGATCTGCCCAGCAAAGTCCATGGAAAACAGCAGGCTACCTCTATCCCAGGCCCACGAAAAAGTGGGCAAGGAGGCCATGAGAAGTTACTCAGGCAAACCTGAACCACCAGAGAGGCGACCTTGACCCGCCTCCTTCACTCCTCCCATAAAAACGTGTACACACATCTACATGTCCCTCTTGCCGAAAACGGGAGAAGACAATCGGCTTCCTTCCTGCTCTGGGCTCTCATTCTATCTTTAGACCAGCTGCTAAGTTACAGACCTTGCCAGACTGTCCTGCCATCTATTTCACCTGTCTGGCTTTCCAGGTGGCTCAGTGGGAAAGAATCCACCTGCCAATGCTGGAGATTCGGGTTTGATCCCTGAGTTGGGAAGATCCCCTGGAGGAGGAAATGGCAACCCACTCCAGTATTCTTGCCTGGGAAATCCCATGGCCAGATGAGCCTGCTGGGCTCCAGTCCATGGGTCGCAAAGAGTTGGACGTGACCAATCAACTAAGCAACAACTTTCCACTTAGGTAACAGCTCCTCTTATCCCCTGAATATTTGAGTCCCATTCATCTGATATCACATTTAACAAACACTGTCAACAAACCAATGTAAGATTGAATGTAATGAGTGAAAGACAGCTTGCTCCCAGCTCAGCTCAGCTCAGCTCAGCTGCTCAGTCGTGTCCAACTCTTTGCGACCCCATGGACTGCGGCCCACCAGGCCTCGCTGTCCATCACCAACTCCCAGAGCTCACTCAACCTCATGTCCATTGAGTCGGTGATGCCAGCCAACCATCTCAGCCTCTGTCATCCGCTTCTTCTCCTGCCTTCAATCTTTCCCAGCATCAGGGTCTTTTCAAATGAGTCAGCTCTTTGCATCAGGTGGCCAAAGTATTGGAGTTTCAGCTTCAACATCAGTCCTTCCAATGAACACCCAGGACTGATCTCCTTTAGGATGGACTGGTTGGATCTCCTTGCCGTCCAAGGGACTCTCAAGAGTCTTCTCCAACACCACAGTTCAAAAGCATCAATTCTTTGGTGCTCAGCTTTCTTTATAATCCAATTCTCACATCCATACATGACCACTGGAAAAACCATAGTCTTGACTAGATGGACCTTTGTTGGCAAAGTAATATCTTTGCTTTTTAATATGCTGTCTAGATTGGTCATAACTTTCCTTTCAAGGAGTAAGTGTCTTTTTATTTTATGCCTGCAGTTACCATCCCCAGTGACTTTGGAGCCCCCCAAAATAAAATCTGTCACTGTTTCCACTGTTTCCCCATCTATTTGCCATGAAGTGATGGGACCGCATGCCATGATCTGTGCCCTCCAAGAGCATATTTCCCAGTCTCCTCTAAGTTCTGGCAGCTCTATAGTGGGGTTAATGGCGACCTCCTCCAAGAGAACGTATGCCATACCCACACCCAGAGCCCCTGTCCCTGCGGCAGACCACTGCCGAACTGTACCTCCACAGGAGACGCTCACACACAGTTCTGTCCCTGTCTCTGTGGAGGTCCCTGGGTCCTGCTGCACACAAGGCTTGTTTGCAACTTGCTCCCAGGCTCCGGCTAACTGGGGCAACAAGAAATGTGCTCTTTCCTCTATTGTTTATGACTGAAGATGGCTGACACTGTCACACTTAGAGGCGGGTAGGGGAGTAAATCATGCCCATTTGTAGTGTTAGATGTCTAGGGTGTTTAGGCACTTAATGAATGAGTTTCATGTGTGGTTATACGTGCATGTATAACCACGTAACTTTTTGGTTGGCCAAAAAGTTCCTTTGGGTTTTTCAAAAGAGGCTACAAACAAACTAGAATAAACTTTTGGTCGACCAAATATTTTGCATTTTCCTCTGCTCCCATCTCTGTAGAATTCATCACTTCCACCTTGTATCCACCAAGCCTGCCTATCTCATAATTTGCTCCCTTAATCATTTATTTCTTTGGACTTAATTCAAGTAAAATCCTTAATCTAGAAAGGTATTCTCCTTCTTACTATAAGATTCCAGAGGGAGGAAAGGGTAGAAAATGTGACTTGGAACCAGCTCACAGAACTGCCCGCCACATGCCAGCTGAGCTCCAAGTATGACGGATGCTAGAGTTTCAGCAAGACTCAATAAAGATGTGGCCACTCCTCCTGAAGAATTTACAGTCGGTGGTAGAAAGAGATAATAAGGTGAGTAAAGCATAGTAACAATGACAATGGAAACATAGGGTGTTACAAGAGCACAGAGGAAAGAGATCAAAGCTAATCCGGAAATCCGGAAGGGCCCCCTAGACAAAGTCCTTTCAGGTTTTGACCTGAGAAATAAGTAAGACTTATCCAAGTGCAACAGGACTGTGGGAAAGAGGAGGGGAAGACCCAGAGACAGGGAAGAGCACAGCGTATGAAAGAACTTAGGGAATGTTGTTGTTTGGTTTATTCGCTCAGTCGTGCCAGACTCTTTGTGATCCCATGGACCGTAGCTCGCCAGGCTCCTCTGTCCCAGGCAAGAATACTGGAGTGGGTTGCTGTTTCTTTCTCCAGGGGGGTCTTCCTGAGCCTGCATCTCCCACACTGGCAGGTGGATTCTTACCACTGAACCACCAGGGAAGCCCACTTAAAGAACGGCTGGGGTTTAAGTCAGGAAACGGCTCGAGCCCCAGCTCGTCTATTCTCAGGGCAATCAAGAACACTGAAGGATTTTAACCAAGACGGTGACATTTGGATTTGAGTTTCAGCAGAGAGACTGAGGTTGTAGAGAAAGACATCTAGATTTGCAGTTGTACCATTAGAGTAGGCTAAGTGTAGCAATAAATAGATCTTCAACATTTTCCTTTTAGCACGATTACTTGGCTGCCATATGGAGAATGGATTATAAAACTGTGAGACTAGATACACAGAAACCACTTAGGATGCTGTTGCAGTCATCCAGATGAGGGTGGTAACGGCCATGATGGAGATGGAGAGAAGTGGATGGGTTCAAGAGGAGATTAAGAAGACAGAATTAACAGGCTGTGACAATCCTAGGTCAGGGGAGGGCACAGGTTTCCTTAAAGGGCCAGAGAGGAAGAAATTAGGCTTTGCCAACCATATAATTTCGGTCATGATGACTCAACTCTGCTGTTTTGGTCGAGAGAGTACACATAGGCAATATCCAGCATCCACACTGTACCCGTGTTCCAGTAAGATTTCCAAAAAAACATGGCAACAGGCCAAATCTAGCCCAGGGCTGATGCCTGCAGACCCTTGGACTAAATGAGGGACCAAGCAGGAAGAGTATGAAAAGATGGTCCCAAGCATGGGGCATGAGCCCCTGGATGGCCAGCTTACTATTTTCAAAAATACTGATTTACTGGCCATGCTGGATCTCCACTGTTGCACATGGGCTTTCTCAGGCTGCAGTGAGCAGGGCTTACTCCTTGTTGGGATACACAGGCAGCTCATTGCAGCAGCTTCCCGGGCTACGGCTCGTGGACTCTAAGCACTCGGGCTTCGGTAGTTGTGGCGCACGAGCTTAGCTGCCTCGTGTCATGTGGAATCTCCCTGGAACCTGTGTCCTCTTCAGTGGCACATGGATTCTTAACCACTGGACCACCAGAAAAGCGCCCTCCCCCCCAGCCACCAACCTGGCTTGCTATTCACAGACAAAGGGATGCTGGAGACAGAGCCGGGTCAGAGAGAGGGAGGTGTGGTCAGTTTTTAAACAAGCTGAGTTCAGGAGACCTGAGAGACATCGCTCAGATCCTAGGTACAGGACACACGGGGATCTGGGAGTTGTCGCGGGGAGAGCAGACTAAATGTTACAAGCAGATAATCACAATTCTGCAGCTTCAGTAATAATAAGGTTCTCAGATGGTGATGCCAGACACTCCGAGGGGGAAGCGGGGACAATCATTCCAGGAGCCTGGGGGGTAGCAGCGCCTCGTTACCACCCACAAGGAGGACAGTTCAGGGAGGAGCACTGGCAGGAGCCTCTGGGGGTCAAGTCAGAAGATGGCATCATGTCTGCCCACCACCCACTGGAGAGACGTCACCCGCACGGCCACGGAACTGCAAGAAAGGCTGGGGACACGGTGGAGTTGCGTTCCAGAATGTCTAGGATCAAGGGTAGAGTGGATTTGGTGGGGGGAGGTCACCAGGATGGACCACAAGAGTTAAAACTACCTACAGGCTGGAAGGCTTGAGGGTGAGTAAGAGAGATTCAGATAACGTGACGAGTGAGACCCAGTCCATGGTCCAGAAGGACACTGATGTGAGGAGATGAACGGAGAAGACTCATCCCCAGACAATCCAGCCAAGAAGAGGAATGACGGGGGAAAAGAAAGCTGGGAGAGTGTGTGAGAGCTTGAATGAACATATGCAGACATGAGCACAAATTTAGTTGTTGAGCATCAAGCCCATCTTTGACAAGCTGACACATATTTGGCATCTCTGGTATTCAGATGAGTGTGTTCTCAGTTGCTCAGTCGTGTCCAACTCTTTGCAGTCCCTTGGACTGTAGCCTGCCAGGCTCCTCTGCCCGTGGGATTTTCCAGGCAAGAACACTGGAATGGGTTACCATTCCCTTCTCCAAGGGATCTTCCCGACCCAGAGATCAAACCCGCATCTCTTGTGTCTCCTGCAGTGACAGGCAGGTTCTTTGCCACTAGCACCACCTGGGAAGCCTTTATTCAGATGAGAAAGGAGCCAAATTGCCTTTAAGAAAAAAACGCAAATCAGCTCCTCAAAAAATTCCAGGTTTCCCTTACCATTTAGATGGACTGCTTTAGGGCTATGTAGGGCAATCATTTTGTTTCCATTCACTTTTGTGTCCATAAATCAATGTATACAGGTAAAAATGTGTTTTCTGCATCAAAAATGTTATGTGGTCTTATACACATTGTGAACATACTAATATAAATATATGCCTGTCTGTATACACACATTGACTCAATACTCCCCGAGTTCATTCCTACAAAGCATTTCTTTTTCACTTCTAGTTTTTGGCAATTTTCCATACTCTCTGCTTTGTTCAAGGCCCTTCCACCTCCCACCCAACCCATGTTTAGTCCTTGCTCCCAATGAGAAGGCCAAGAAAAAAAGTTGTATTCCATCCTGATAACACTTGAAGCACTGCTTCATTATTACAAAACACAACAGAGCCTGTTGCTGAAACAAGAAAATCAAGGCCAGAACACCTAAGCTCCTGTCTTCAGCTATTCTGAGCCCAGGAGACCTCAGCTGAAAAAAGAAAAAATCTGAGATCTAGCAGAGTTGTGTCTACCAACCTTCCCACGTTTAGAATGTGAAATCTTTAGGATACAGAAGGGGCTTCCAAAGGTTTTGAATCTGGAACACTCTTCAGCAGAAAATCAGCCAGCCTTGCTTATAAATACGTTTTAAAAAGACAAGTAGCTTTTTAAAAAATGATCCACCCAGGAGGTACACAGATGGTAAAGAAAGTAAAATTAGTAACCTCTTCTACTTGCCCAGCATAAATTATTACGTACTCAATCCGACCAAGTGACTATTTATAAGCCTGACCTCGAACACCGTGGGGTTCAATAAATATGAATTGCAGATGGTGACAATGTTACCCATATTTCCTTACTTAATGACACGCAGGTGGCAGCTCAGTGGCACAAATCATATGCATTTTATTTTCCCATCAGTGCTCTTCATCTTGTAACTCATATCAGGTCTAACTACTGGAAAAAGCCTCCCAATTAGCAAAATTAATTCTTCCTTTGATTTCGAGAGAGACCAGCCCGTGTTTACAAGCAAGGAAAAACTTTGCAAGCAGCATTTCTGCCCTGACTTCTGTGATGAGATGTTCTGTCAGCTCCAACAAGGCTTTCTTATTGCTACTTTTATAGGGGCATCATTATTCAAAGTCAGCTTGCTTCAAATAGCATCTGCCGAGCACACGTCAAGAAATTTGGCTGCTGATGCAGATAATGTATGAAACTGAGAAACTGCAACTTGTTTCCCACTGGCCAGATTGAATATGTAAGTTTTTTAAAAAAATTTCTAGACTCTTTCAGCTGTTTTGGGGGGAGTTGTAAGAGATGGGCAGGAGTTCACCAACATGATGTATACAAATGTCACAGGCAGTTGTTCAAAAAGATTATGCAAATGAGACATTCAAAATTTGAACCTCTATTATCTGACAGTTCAAACAGCTGCCGGGCTGGAAAGCCCATTGATTTTCTTTGGTCAGATTCTCCTCTCATCTCTGTCATTCTTCTAAAACTGCCAAGCCAACTCAGCCGCCTCTTCCTCTTCTCTAGATGGTCTTGTCTCCTTCCAGTCTAGAAAGTGAAGGCCATTCAGCCGCACTGGGAACCCTGGGCCCCACTTCGTTCTCCTGCTCATCAATCATCCTGCATGAGCCGTCACCAGAGAGCTGCCCACCACCCGTCTCTCCCTTCACCACCTTAGTTTAGGTCCCTGTCACCCTTAACTTGGACCAGCGCAGAAATGACTCGTGATCTCCTTGCCAGGCTCGATTTCTGTACAATGGATTCAGCTCATGGAAAGCAAACAAAACCTACCAAACAGAATTCAAAAAGTAAATGGTCTCTGCTTAAAACACTTTCATGAAAAACACCCTCTGAAAATAAATCTAAACTTTTTAAAAGGCAATAAGAACCCCAAACATCAGGCACCAGACCACAGCTACAACCTCATTTCTCATGTTGTCTGCCTATTTCTCTCCCTGATACACACACACACACACACACACGCCCTTCTAGTCCCCACCTCATGAACCACTCACACTAAAGTCGCTGCCCAGAATGCAGCAGGGACCACCTTTGCTCTTGGCTGACTCAGTTCACCTTCTCAGCGCTCCCCAAGACTCTCTATCCAACTCTTCGAGTGGAAGGTAACATTGCCATTCAATGACACATTTTTGTATCTCTGAGTTAACAGCACAGTCATCTACAGAGTAGAATAACAGAACTAGATCCAAATCCATGGGAATTTTGTATATAATGAAAGTGGAAAAGCTATGGACTCTCAAATAATGGTGCCCGGATAATGGGTTAAAAATGTAGAAATGACTGTTTTGAATACTCAGCCAGTTATCTTACCCCCAAATTAATTCCAGATAAAGTATTCAAACGTCCAAAAAAAAAAATCACATTAGAATTAGAAGAAAATTCATGAGACAATATCTGTAACATAAGGGAAAGACTATTCCAAGCATGATGTTAAAAACCAGAAACTATAAAGATTGATATATTTAACTAAATACATAAATAACTAGCTTTTTAATTGGAGAAAAGTACTGTAGTCCAAGGGAAAAGACAATCAACAAATGGAGAAAAATGCCTAGCAGGTATATCGCCTAGTCTGAATAAACTGATTCAAATGGAAGAAAGTTAATCTCCATAGTATGTAAAGAATTCTTGAGAACCAATACAAAAAGATAAACCTTCTATTAGAAAAAGCAAAACAAATGACATAAACAGGTACACAAACTGATTCTCAATTTATTTAAGGTTTTAAACTCCTAAATCAGAGAAATTCAATTTTTTCAGTGATATTTTGCATGTAAGAATAGTAAAGATTAAAAAAACAAAATACTCTGGATTATTGAAGGTGTGAGACAGGGGCACTGTTAAATACTGCTGAGAAGAAAGGTCTAGGAAGCAGTTTGACAATGAGTCTCAAAAACTCTGACCCTGAATTTTTCCTAAAATTTATTCTGGAGAACAATCTAAACATCCAGCACCATGAGGGAGGGTTCTTAATAAAATAGAATATCTCCTCCTATGGCACTATTATCATATACCCATCAAAATTCAAGATATATGCACACTTACTTACACAAAAAGCTATGCTTGATATGTCATGGTTTTTGAAAATTGATTTTAAAACAACAAAAAGCATCCTATTTTAAGATATGTCTATTTATTTGCACAGGAAAAAAAAAACAAAACATTTGGAAGGACATTTACCAAAACGTAAATCATCATGATCTCTGAAAGATAAGAATATGAATTCCTTCTTTATATCTCCTTTCCTTCTTCTTCATACCTTTTCATATTATCTGATTTTTTTTAACCAAGTGTATGTATACTTTTATCATTCAAATAATTACCAACAATAAAACTATTACCGCTATTTAAAAAGGATGAATAAAATGGAGAAAGAAGACAAAAACAGTCTTCATACAAATAGACTGAGAGAGCCCAGAGTCTCTAAAAGAGACTAAAAAGAGCTGTTGTTTTAACTAAATTATACCAACCAGGATGGAGAAGGCAATGGCACCCCACTCCAGTACTCTTGCCTGGAAAATCCCATGGACGGAGGAGCCTGGTAGGCTGAAGTCCGTGGGGTCGCTAGGAGTCGGACACGACTGAGCGACTTCACTTTCACTTTTTACCTTCATGCTTTGGAGAAGGAAATGGCAACCCACTCCAGTGTTCTTGCCTGGAGAATCCCAGGGACGGGGGAGCCTGGTGGGCTGCCGTCTCTGGGGTCACACAGAGTCGGACACGACTGAAGCGACTTAGCAGCAGCAGCAGCAGCATACCAACCAGGAACAGGGGACAGTCATGAAGCTCATCTTCTACAGGGGTGCCAAACCCAACTGACACAACACAACAGGGCTGTTAGGGGACGCACACTGAAGGAAGCCACCCGTCCTGGCCAGGCACCATAGTAACCATTTGCATGAGCTGTTTCGACAGGAGGTCCTGGTAAGGAACACGGAACTAACAGGCCACCACCAACAGGGAGGGTTCAGGAAAGGTCAAAAGGAGACACCACGTGTCCAACCACCTCCCAGAATCCTTCTTGCTGGCAGCCATCTTGGCTGAACAAGGCATGCACCACCAGGAAAGACTCCGAGTCAGAACGATTGGCTAAAGCCAACCCGGAAACTAATCCCATTACCATAAAACCAGAGACTGCGAGCCACGTGGCAGAACGGTCCTCCTGGGTTCCCTTACCCTGCTGCTCTCTGCCCGGGAGCCCCTTCCGAATAAAACCTCCTGCTCCGTCAGCACGTGTGTCTCCTCGGACAACTCATTTCTGAGTGTTCAACAAGAGCCCAGTTTGGGGCCCTGAAAGGGGTCCCCCTTCTGCAACAGGGCCACCTGAACAGTTTTCACCATGAATTTACTCTTCTGAATCTCTCTCCTATATGAGACGATCAATGGATACTCTGATCTCACTGAGCATAAAACAATGATTAACTGTTCTTTTTCATAACAGAGTAAGTAAAGCTAATATCCTCCTTCCCTCATTATGACATTTTGGCTAGTTTTAGACAGAAAAAAAAAAAGTTGGAAGACTTTTCAGTTCTAAGGATAAATCCATGAATAGGTTAACAGGACATGTAAGTCTACACACAATTTTTTTTTTAATTCCTATGATTAGCTAATATTTATCACAAAAGCAGATGGGTATCAGAATATGGTTAGAAGAACAACAAACCAGATGTCAACTAACTAAATTTTAAATTCTACGTATTTTATTACCCAATATAATTTAGTCCATTGTTTTAAAATAGGCGTTTCAACCATGGGGAGTAGGGGAAAGCTAGGACTCAGTGATTGGTCTTTCTGAAGACAAAAGAAGTAAAAGCTATTTATAGTGACCTTTGAATGTTTACCTTTGAGCTGGCTAATCAGATGTAAATTGTCACTCCATGGATAGGCATAATCAACTTTATTCCCTTTGCTAATTGAGAAATAGAGCGGTTCATGTCAGGAAATATTTGAAAAATACACCGAACTTGCTTGGTGGAGCAAGTTCTTTTAAAAAAGTCATAGTTTCCATATGGTAAAGTCATGGAAATTAGAATTACAGGGGAAAAAGGAAAAAAAAAAAAAAACACTAAGAAAGGCTAATTTGTTATTGAGCTGCTAGTCTTAAAAATTTCAAATCTTCTTTATTCATTGATGTGTTTTTGGACATTTCAGTTGCTTCTTAAAAATTTCAAATCTTCTTTATTCATTGATGTGTTTTTGGACATTTCAGTTGCTTCTATGTCCTGGCTATTGTAAATAGTGCTGCAATGAACACTGGGGTACATGTGTCCTTTGGAATGATGATATTCTCAGGGTATATGCCCAGTAGTGGGGTTGCTGGGTCTAGGGTAATTCTATGTTTAGCTTTTTCAGGAGCCTCCATACTGTTATCCATGGTGGCTGTATCAATTTACATTCCTACTGACAGTGCCAGAGGGTTCCCTTTTCTCCATACACTCTACAGCATTTATTGTTTGTAGGTAATTTTGATGATGGCCATTCTGACCTGGGTGAGGTGATACCTCATGGTAGTTTAATACATACATGGGCAATCTAGAGAAATGGTACTGATGAACCTATTCCCAAGGCAGGCAGGTGTAAATAGCAGACATGTGGACATGGCGGGGCGGGGCTAGGGGGTGGGAGGGGCGGGGAAGTGGAGGGTGGGATGAATTGGGAGATGGGGACTGACATCTATACACTGTTGCTGCTGCTGCTGCTGCTAAGTCGCTTCAGTCGTGTCCGACTCTCTGCGACCCCATTGATGGCAGCCCACTAGGCTTCCCCGTCCTGGGATTCTCCAGGCAAGAACACTGGAGTGGGTTGCCATTTCCTTCTCCAATGCATGAAAGTGAAAAGTCAAAGTGAAGTCGCTCAGTCGTGTCCGACTCTTAGCGACCTCATGGACTGCAGCCTACCAGGCTCCTCCGTCCATGGGATTTTCCAGGCAAGAGTACTGGAGTGGCGTGCCATTGCCTTCTCCGATCTATACACTACCATGGGTAAAACAGCGAGTGGGAAGAAGATGCTATAAAGCACAGGAAGCGCTGCTCCGTGCTCTGCAACTGACCTAGAAGGGTGGGAGGGAGATCCAAGAGGGAGGGGATATATATAAGCATACAGCTGATTCCATTCATTGAACAGCAGAAACTAACACAATATTGTAAAGCAATTATATTCCAGTTTTTAAAAACTCAAACCTGGAATTTGTTTTTAAACGCCTATGTTCAAAAATAACTCCATCAGCTTTATGGAAAAGCATTCCATCACTTTACTACGCTGAGTTCCTCTCCTGCCAAGTGTACGCTTTCCCCAGCCTGTAGTGGCTGTGGCTTGGAGGTCACTTTGCCAGGACACTTGCTTACCTACTGAACTTGGTTCACATAAGTCAGTCCTTTCCTTTCTTTGACTCTCTGATGGACAGGGAGGCCTGGCGTGCTGTGATTCATGGGGTCGCAAAGAGTAGGACATGACTGAGCGACTGAACTGAACTGAACTGAAGCCTCTTTAGTTTTCTTTAAAACTGACCCCCAATAGGTAAGTGGGTCTCATCTCAATTGGGTAAAAATGGGCTGATACATTCTCTGGACAGACACTTCAAGGTTGACTCCATCTTTATAACCCTAATGGAAGCATCCATTATTTCAATTATTGTTGGGGTTTCGGAACAAGTGACTGATGCCGCGGCCACCTGCAAGGACCACCTTGCTTGTCTGATTCCGAGATAAGACCCACTTCCACCTTAGTCGTGACTTCCTTGTTGATGAAGCCCAATTTCTCTCCCTCTTCTTTGAGACAGTCCTCATTCATGAACATTCCCTCCCTTTTTAACCACGGGAGTAAAACCCCCTCCTTAATTGTTCGGTGCATTTGGTCTCCCACACGGTGCATGTAAAAAATGAAAAGCCACCACTCAGTGTAAGCCCCAACCACTCTCCTCACAGGAGGATGAACAAGTGCTCTTTCTCGGGAGGCTGGAAAACCTGAGGAACAAAGGAACAGGAGGCAGGGCACTGACAACACAGTCCACAGCCCCCCTCAGTGCAGGCGCTGGAAGGCACACACGGTGGGTGGGGCTTTATCCTGGGGGGTCCTGACCTCAAACTCACTCAGCTGGCAGGTATCACAGAGCCACATGTTCGCAAGACACGCCTGATATGCGCACTAAGGCCCTCTGAGAAGGAAACATAATTAGTGGAATAAGTACGTGTTTCGAGGAACGGTGCCTTGCTCCACCCCCACTACACACACTGCAGGGTCCTAAGAGGGTTACTTAACCTGCCTGAGCCTTGACTTTCTCCTCTGTAAAAGTGCTGTCACCAGCCTCCCAGAGTCAGAGGGCCCACCTTGGTTTCATGAAACATTCAAATTCCTTCCCTGTTTACCTTTAAATTCTCTAACCATTTCTTTGCTTTTTTAAAAATTAACAATTCTGTGGAGATGTAATTCACATACCATAAAAATTCACCCTTTTCAAGCTGATGTGCTCAGCTGCTCAATCGTGTCCAACCCTGCAACCCCATGGTCTGTAGCCCACCAGGCTCCTCTGTCGATGGGGATTCTCCAGGCAAGAATACTGGACCGGGTTGCCATGCCCTTCTCCAGAGGATCTTCCTAACCCAGGTCTCCCGCATTGCAGGTGGATTCTTTACCACCTGAGTCACCAGACAAGCTCTTTAAAGTGGATAATTCAGTGGTTTTTAGTGTATTCAGAGTTGTGCAACTACTACCACCATGTAATCCCATAACATGTTCATTATCCTGAAAAGGAAACCCCATATCTATTAGCAGTCACTCCGCATCTCTCCATCACAACCACTAATCTACTTTCTGTTTTTATGGATTTGCCTAGATGCCTTCTAGGCTCATCCATATTGCAGCATGCATCAGCACTTCATTCCTTTTTATAGCTGAAACACATTTCATTGTCGGGATATAAGACATTTCCTTTATCCATTAATTGGTTGATGGACATGTTTAGCTAACATGAATAATGCTGTCATGAACATTTGTATACAGATAACACTATGATTGCAGCCATGAAATTAAGAGACGCTTACTCCTTGGAAGGAAAGTTATGACCAACCTAGATAGCATATTCAAAAGCAGAGACATTACTTTGCCAACAAAGGTCCATCTAGTCGAGGCTATGGTTTATCCAGTGGTCACATATGGATGTGAGAGTTGGACTGTGAAGAAAGCTGAGCACCGAAGAATGGATGCTTTTGAACTGTGGTGTTGGAGAAGACTCTTGAGAGTCCCTTGCACTACAAGGAGATCCAACCAGTCCATTCTAAAGGAGATCAGTCCTGGGTGTTCATTGGAAGGACTGATGCTGAGGCTGAAACTCCAGTACTTTGGCCACCTCATGCGAAGAGTTGACTCATTGGAAAAGACCCTGATGCTGGGAGGGATTGGGGGCAGGAGGAGAAGGGGATGACAGAGGATGAGATGGCTGGACGGCATCACCGACTCGATGGACATGAGTTTGAGTAAACTCCGGGAGTTGGTGCTGGACAGGGAGGCCTGGCGTGCTGTGATTCATGGGGTCACAAAGAGTTGGACACGACTGAGCGACTGAACTGAACTGAACTAAACTAAACACTATGGATGTAACATACTGTCAGTTCTCCTGGGTATACATCTAAGAGAATTCCAGGGTCATAAGGTTCCTCTATGTCTAACCTTTGGAGGAAGTGCCAAACTGTTTTCCAAAGTGGTCATGCCATCCTCTTTGCTTTGGACCTCTTTGGTTTCCTTCTGTGAATGCTTGCTGGTTGTTCAGTCTCAGCTGGGAAGTAACTAGGGTTTCTGTAAAGATATTTTCTACATAAAGAGTAATTTTTATAGGTAGAGAAAGGGCTTCCCAGGTGGCTCAGTGGTAAAGAATCCACCTGCCAATGCAGGAGACACCAGAGATGCAGGTTCAATCTCTGGGTCAGGAAGATCCCCTGGAGGAGGAAATGGCAACTCACTCCAGCATCCTTGACTGGAAAACTCCATGGACAGAGGAGCCTAATGGGTTACAGTCCATAGGGTCACAAAGAGTCAAACATGACTGAGCGACTGTGCATGAACACTTAAGCGGAGAAAACACACAAGGTGGCTGGCACGTGAGCTGGGGCCCCATAAAGTGGTGCCATGGGGCGCACACAGGCAGGTCATCCACGGCAGGACAGCAGTGGTGCTTGGGGCTCAGGGGCCAATTTAGGAAGTTCTGAGTGGGTTTCAGGATGGCTTAAATTTCTAGGCCCTATATTTATAATAATACACCACACAGATACAAGTACACCCATATCTTTACTTCAAGGACTTACAATATAACTGGAACAATACAATAGGAACATACATAATGACAAAATACAGTTTTAAAGAAACCTAACATGTGAGAGAACAATTCCTGCTGTGCACATCAGGGAAGATTATTTTGGAGCAGAGACCATCTTTCCTGGCTCTTAAAGGCTTAAATTTTATCAGGAAGAACAACATCTCAGACAGAAGGAATTCTATAAGTAAACGTACCTAGTGAAGGTATGAATGAGAGGGGGGATTAGGAAAACAGAAAAGAAACAAGGAAGAACTGACATTCTGGCAACTGACCGAATGTGCCAAGTGAGGCCCAAAGTAGAAAAAGATGCCTCACAGATTTGGGGCTAAGACAGTAGATGCCAGTAACATAACTAATGGCAAAGGCTAGAAGAAGACCTTGCATGAGAGGGAAGCGATGAGTCAGTTCCTTTCCAGAAATCTATAGAGTCTAAAGTCCAGAGGAGGGAACCTCCCTGGTGGTCCAGCGGTTAAGATTTAGCCTTCCAATGCAGGGGGTACAGATTTGATCTCTGGTCAGGGAGCTGAGATCCCACAGGCCCCTTGACCAAAAAACCAAAACATAACAAATTCAATAAAGACTTTAAAAAATGGTTCACATTAAAAAAAAAAAAATCTTGGAGGAAAAAAAAAAAAAAAGTCCAGGAGAACACATGTAGGTGGGGTCCACCAGGCAAAAGAAAACACAGAAATGGGGCTTAGGAAATATTTCCTCATTGAAGTCATTGCTGAAGCCCTCAGCAGACGTAATAAGAGAGGAAAAAAGGGCCTGTCTCAACTTCTACCCAAACAGGAAATCAGTCCTCTGGGAAAGCCAAGGATATCAGGACTAGGCTGGGTTGGGATTTGGGAAACTGACCCAACTTTAGGACTGAGCCTCAGGGCAGGCAGTCAGCTCTTCAAGCACGAGGGTCAAAAGGCCACGGCAGACTCAGGCTTAACCAGACCAGGGCTGACATCTGGGGTGTTTAATCCTCTAAGTCAGGCCCAGCAGCAGGAATTTCCCACCAGAGAAGTAAGAGATTTCTGAGCTATCTCCTGTGCTGACTGAAGAGGTGAAGGGCAGCGTCCGGCCTCCCAGGACAAGCAAGAGCTGAGCAGAATGTCCAGGTTCCATCTGAAAGGATGGGCTCCACAATGGCTCTGCTTCACACAGGATGGACAGACGTCATGGAGGCGGGTATCAAGCCTCAGCCTGTCTCCTTACTTTCAACACCCGGCCTGGTGGTGGGGAGCAGGGGACCCGACAGACAGGACCCCACATGCTACTGTCGATGACTCTTCCATGGGCTTTCTGACCTGCTCAGAAAACATCCAGAAACCCAGTAAAGCCAGACCTTTGGACGCTTATAGCTACTCCAGAACCAGCGCTGAGGAAGAAAGGGACAGGGCCATACAGAACATCCATATTTGTTGGGGCAAAGAAGGAAGAGGGAGAAAAATGATGAGGCAGAGAAGACACTCAAAGGACGCTCTGCACCTCAGTGAGAGTGAGACTGACGCAGGAGAGAAGTCAGGAAAGTCAGAGGCAGAGGAGAAGACTCGGCAGAAATGAGTGGCTCACCAGGGAACCCTTCGGATCCCCCGGTTTTCACCAAAATGTTCACTGCACTGTATCCATTAGGGATGCACTACCACAAATCATGCAGTGTCAGGCCATTTTATTAAAGCTCTCTTTTTGGTTTTTGGCAACTGATATGTAAGAGGGTTCATGTTTGGGAACGCATGTACACCCGTGGTGGATTCATGTCAATGTATGGCAAAACCAATACAGAATTGTAAAGTAAAATAAAAAAATAAATTAATTTAAAAAAAAAAGAGTAGCAACTCCTGTATAAACACCTTTTAGTGAACATATCCAATCTTGACCTAGAAACTCTCCTAAAAGCAGAAGGAAAAATCAAGAATATAAATTGGAACTATGGGCCTCCAAAAGTTCTCATCCCTAGAGTATCAGAAAAATGTAAGAAATGCTGCAGAATGCCAAGTCATGGCAGAAATGACAAAACGTAAAATTCAGTGGTTAGAAAATAGATGGTGAACGAAAATGTAAACAATTAAATTATATTCTAAAAAGGATCTTTTGGAAATGTAAAAGATGGTAGTTTTAATACAAACAAAAACTCACAAAAATTGAAGAGTTGTTTTTTCCCTCTTTTATGGAGGCAAAAAGTAAAACAAAAATCATCTTAACACCAAGATCAAAACTAGAGAATTTCAATCAACACTGCTGCACTTTTCACAAAATTACAACAGGCTGAAAACTGGCAGCAGCACATGTCAGATCTTTTGTACACTTCACTAAAGATATATTTATTCAAAATAAAATGTCTCCCAGTGATCCTGCTGTAGAAGAAACATGAGTCATATATGCTGAGACACTCTCGTCACAGTTTTAACCTTTTGGGGGAGAAAAAAAAATGCAGAGCTTCCAGCCCATCCACTGGAAACTGAAGAGGCCTGTGAAGAACAATTTCACAGTTTTAAAAAGCAAGAATTGCTTTGGCAGTTTGAGGCCTGATACCCAACATTGCAGATATAGAAGTGAAGAACTCATGCTAGTTCATGACTGCCTTACAATTTCAGAAACAATTGTACAAAGACTCATCCTGAAACCTATACAGACACTGGGACCAATACCACAAAGCTTGAAGGATTAAAAAAAAAAAAGCTCAGTGGATAACAAACCAGCATGGCGACTTAGGCCCTCCATGAAGCAGCTCAAGGAAAAGCTTGTGAAATGAAAGTTGCTCAGTCGTGTCTGACTCTTTGCAACCCCCTGGACTATATAGTCCATGGAATTCTCCAGGCCAGAATACTGGATTGGGTAGCCTTTCCCTTCTCCAGAGGACCTTCCCAACCCAGGGATTGAACCCAGGTCTCCCACATTACAGGCAGATTCTTTACCAGCTAAGCCACAAGGGAAGCCCAAAAATGCTGGAGTGGGTAGCCTATCCCTTCTCCAGTGGATCTTCCCGACCTAGGAATTGAACCAGGGTCTCCTGCACTGCAGGCAGATTCTTTACCAACTGAGCTATGAGGGAAAAGCTTGGGGCCCCCTAATATCATGCTGTACCTGCAGTGTAGAATGACTTGATGGAGGCATGCCACCTATGGAATGATCAACAAGCCATACAGACCACTTCTTATTTACACACTGTGGCTTCCCATTCAGGGTTCTGATCCGGGGCTCTACAGAGGAACATATCCACTCCCCTGTTAGGGAAAAGCAACAAAGAGATTTGTTCTCATTCTTGAATGGAAAAAAGTGCTCTGGTCCAATAGCAACTGCTTGAGGGGTGACAGTTTCCAGAGTCTTCTTAAAGTGACTCCTTTTCTGAATACTAAATGACTTTTCCCATGCTTTTTGAGTGAGCTGAAAAACCAGTTTTGGAAGATAAGACATTAAACCATTTCTATAGGGAATAAGAACACTGGAGATTATTTACTTTGCTGTAATTACTCCAGCACATAGGGAGATTAGCTTTCAAATACTACTAGGTTTGCATACAGAGATTTCAATAATGAAGAAAAATTAGTGCATGTTTTGAATATTTAGGGGCTTGAAATATATATTACTGCTAGAGTGAACACTGGTTAATACCTGTGCAGTGAAAAATAATTACCCAAACCATTCATTGCTCCCGAGTTTCTTTCCCCCCAAATAACAATTTGTTTTTTAAAAGCATCTTGATTTTTATTAGAGCCAACAGTACATTAGTAAATGAAATGTATTTGCACATTCACAAATGAATTTGAGCTTCACAAGTCTTGGATTTTAAATCAAGCAGCAAGGCAGTCAACACTCTCACTCAGTAAGGGCAGAAAAAAATCTGCTTTTGACTTAAAAAAAACAATTTTCAGGAAGAGATAAATGGACTTTAAAATTTCATTATTTACTAGGATATTTGGAGGGGATTTTCAAGATTATTGGTACCATGACTTCAGCTGGCATAAAATGTATTACTGCAAAAGTTCTCATAGCGTTCCCAGCTTTATAAGCTCTACGCAGCTGCTTGTTATCTTTCAGGGGAAAAGTTGCTGAGATTAAATGAAAATATTTACATAACTTTTTTTTTAACTGTTTACTTTGAAATAGTTATGGACTCACAGAAAATTTAAAAAAAAATAGTACAGACTTATGTGTACTTTTAGCCCAGGTTCCCCCAAATGGTAACATGTTACATTATAATACAACATCAAATCAGATTTCCCAGTGGTCCAGTTGTTGAAAATCTGCCTGCCAATGCAGGACTAGGGTTCAGTTCCTGGTCCAGGAAGATTCCACATGCCCAGGGGCAACTAATAAGCCCGTGGACCATAACTACTGAGCCCATGTGCCGTTAACTACTGAAGCCCAAATGCCCTAGAACCCATGCTCTGCAACAAGAAGAGCCACCGCAATGGGAAGCCCATGTACTGCAAATAGAAAGTAGCCCCCATTTGTTACAACTAGAGAAAGCCTGCTTGCAGCAACTAAGATTCAGCACAAACAAAAAGAAACAATAAACCAATAAAATTTTTAAAAATATACAACAATCCAGGAAACTATATTGGTACAACTATAGGCTTTATTTGGATTTTACACTTTTACATGCATTCATGTGTGTGTGTATATGTGTGTGTCCACACAGGTGTATGTACTTCTATGTAATTTTATCCCCTATATAGATTCAGATAACAACCATTTCAAATGAGAACCTCTCTTACCAAGGAATCCTTTCATGCTACTCCCTGAATCCCATCCCTGTCCTTGGTTACCACTAATGTGTACTTCATCTCTAGAACTCTGTCATTTCAAGAATGTTATACATTATGGAATCACATATTATGAAACCTCTTGAGATTGCCATTTTTCCTACTCAGCATAATGCCCTTTAGATCTATCCAAGATGTTGCATGTATTAATAGCTTGCTTGCACCCTTTTTGGTGCTCTGAAATATTGCTAGCATTTTCATCATCATACAAATTGACTGGGCTCAAAAATATAATGGTGGATTTTACTGGATCAATAAATAATACTCCTCTCATGCTCCAAACAAAATAAGAAAGCAAATGAAGCAGTCCTTCAGGGCCAGAGATATCAGTGTTTTACTGTTCAATCTGATTGGAGAATGGGGCTTTATATCTGCAGCCAAGAGCACTGGCTAACATTCTCCTGCAGGATTAAACTTCTTCACTGGCATAAGCTGTAAAATCACTGGTAGATGGATCAGAAAGTTGGGGGCAAGCCCACTTCCTACTCCCCAACTCATCTCTCAGGAAAGTTCAGACACTCCAGAGGCTGAGGAGACACAGTGAAACAGGAAGTGTTCCTTCCATATGCTTCCTTCCTCTGGTGTAGTGTTCACATTTTCTCTCCCTCAACAGAAACACAAAGACTATGGAATAATTATTCCACCCAACAATTTAGCTTTCTTCTCTTGTCCCATTCACAATCTTTTTTTGCTTATACCCTTCATTTATGGGTAACCAGCAATGTGACTATCTCCCTAAGCAGGGACCAGTTTTCAAGACCATAAATCTAGGCAGCTTCAGGTGGCATTTTCAGCTACCTCTTTCAGGACCTCTGGGAATGTCACACATCTATCCTCCTCCTATGATCGAAAGGCCCAGTGACGAGCCTATTCCTAAATTAGTTCTATACCAGGGTCCCCAGCCTCTGCAATCTGATGCCTGATAATCTGAGGTGGACCTGATATAATAATAATAGAAATAAAGTGCACACTAAATGTAATGCATTTGGATCATCACAAAACCAGCCCCTAATCCCTGGTCTATGGAAAAACTGTCTTCCATGAAATCAGTTCCTGGTGCCAAAAAGGCTAGGGACTACGGGCACTACAGACTATCTCAACACTATTTCTCAACAGTGAATTTTCACTCAGGAGCTAAAACATTCAAGGCAAAATGTATAACCAAAAAGCAATACACTAGGAGTTCAGAGAACTTAACATAAATTCTGAATGAAAACTCTATCTGTTTTGTTTTCCCCTTATGTTTGTTCACAAGAAATGGTTAACTATAAAAAATACACTATATTTACCAATTCTGTAGCAGTCTTCCTTAAGAAGCTATTTCCTTATTAGTGTCTCAAGTTTAACATTTTAAAGAAACAACTTTGTATCTAATGGGATATATTTTATTTTAAAAAATTACACGCAATGGATGGCAAAATGGAAAACTAGAATAGGCTGTTCTCTCTCTTACTCAGGCAAAAGTCTGGAGAAAATATCCCTTTTTTAAAAATCAAGTATAGTTGATTTACCATGTTGTGTTAGTTTCTGGGGTACAGCAAAATAATTCAGTTATATATACATATAAAATTTCAAGAAAATATCCTTGATAAAAAAGAACTAAAATTCTAACACACCCAAATGTCACAGATAAGGAATGACACCAAAGAAAGATGTACTCCTGTACTTTCCTTAATAGTGAAAAGACTGTGTTAAAAGACTATTCATCTTAGGACTAAAGTCAAAACCAAAACAGGGCTACATTAATGAAGTCTTACGCCAGCCTCCCCAAGTTTAATGTGATTACTACACAGCACAACTAGCTTCTACCACACAACACAAATATATTCAGAGCAAAATAAGATAATCTAAAGCATCTACAACATATTATCCACAACATCAGTAAGTAGCAAAAGTTCACTAGATATAAAAACAGGAAAATGGGACACATAAACAAGGGAAAATTCAGGCAATAGAAACAACTCTCATGTTGGCATCAGCAAACAAAAACTAAAATAATTATGGTAAAGATGTTATAAAATCTATATGAGAAATTTGGTCTAAAGAATGATTAGCTAGGGGATTTTAGGAAAGGTATAGAAACTGTAAAATTGGACACATGTAACTCCTAAACTGAAAAATACATTATTCGAAATTGAAAATTTTAATGACTGGAACAATCAGCATATTGGCTACAAAAAAGAATCAGTAAACTTGAAGTGAAGTCAGCAGAAAGCATCCAAACTAAAGCATAAAAATCAGAGAAACAGTCAAATTTACTATCGTTATAGAGTCTCAATAAACTGAAGGATGTTACAAGGTAGTCTAACATAATTGGAAACCTCAGAGGAGAGAAAAAGAAAACGCACCCATACATACACACACATATACATATATGGTTACATATGTTTAACTGAATCACCACACACCTGAAACTACCACAACATTGTAAATCAACTATACTTCAATTTTTAAAATGTCATTAAACATTAAAAAGAAAGTTGTAATAAATTAAATACATCAAACACTTTTTCCAAGCCCTATAGCATAAAACTAGAAATCAGTTATAAGAATGGAACGTTCACAAATCTGTGAAGATTAGACAAAATGCTACTGAACAATCAATGAGTTAAAGAAGAAATCAAAAGGGGAAATCAAAAAAATCTTCAGACAAAAATAGAAACAATAGACCAAAATTTATGGAACATAACAGAACTAGGTCTATGCAGGAAGTTCATAAAAACCTCAAATAAACAACATAATTTTACACCTCAAGGAACTAGAAAAAAAGAACAAATGAAGCCCGAAGTTAATAAAAGAAAGGACATAACAAAGATCAGAGAGGAAATAAATGAAATAGAGACTAAAAAATCAATAGAAAAAAATCAATGAAACTAAAAGCTGGTTTTTGAAAAAAAATTAAACAAAATAGACAACACTTTAGCTAGACTCATCAAAAAGAAAAAGGACTCAAATACATGAAAGAGGCGCTATTATAGAAAATACCACACAAATAAAAGTGTTGTAAAACTATGTAAAATTATATGTGAATAAATTGAAAAACCTAGAAGAAATGGATAAATTCCTAGAAACACAAAACCTACCAAGATTGAATAAAGAAGATACAGAAAATCTAAATAGACCAATTACTAGGAAGAAGATTGAATCAGTAAACAAAGCTTCCCCCAAAACTAAAGTTCAAGACCAAACAATTTCACTGTGAATTGTACCAAATATATAAAGAAAAATTAGTATCAATTCTCCAAACCTTTCCAAAAAAATAGAAGAGGAAGAGACACTGCCAAACTGTCTTTATAAGGCAATCATTACCCTGATACCAAACCAGACAAGGACACTACAGGAAAAAAATTAAAAGCCAGTATGCCTGATGCACAGGCTTCCCTGGAGGCTCAGATGGTAAAGAATCTGCCTGCAAAGCAGGAGAACCTGGCTCAATCTCTGGGTCAAGAAGATCCCCTGGAGAAGGACATGGCAACCGACTCCAGTATTCTTGCCTGGAGAATTCCATGGACAGAGAGGCCTGGAGGGCTACAGTCCACGGGGTCACAGAGAGTCAGACACAACTGAGCAACTAATACTACTAACCCTGATGCACACAGATGCAAAGATCTTCAACAATATGTTAGCAAACGAAATTCAACACTGCATTAGAAAGATTCCATACAAAAATCATCAAGAGGGATTCATTCCAGGTTGAAATGGTGGTTCAATATCTGCAAAACAATGTCATACATCACACTGACAAAATGAAGGATAAAAATCATATGATCATCTCAGTAGATGCAGAAAAACCTGTTGAAAAAATTTAATACCCTTTCATGATTAAAAAAAAAAAACAAAACTTAACAAACTGAGTATATCTCAATATGTGTGTGTGTGCTAAATAGCTTCAGTCATGTCTGACTCTTTGTGACCCCATGGACTGTACCCCGCCAGGCTCCTCTGTCTATAGGATTCTCCGGGCAAGAATAGGAGATGTTCCTGACCCAGGGATGAAACCTGCATCTCATATCTCAGTATAATAAAGACCATATACAATGAGCCCAAAGCTAACATTATAGTCAACAGTGAAGAGCTTCAAGCTTTTCCTGTAAGATCAGATACAAGACAAGGATGCTCACATCTTACCATTTCTATTCAAAATTTTACTGGAAGTCCTAGAGAGAACAATTAGGGAAGAAGAAAAATAAAAGGCATTCAAATTGGAAAGGAAGAAGTAAAAATGCCTCCATCTGCAGGTGATGCAATATTATACATTTAAAAACTAAGGATTCTACCACAAGACTGTTAGAACTAAAAAGCAGATTCAGCAAATTTGCAGGATACAAAATCAATACATAAAATCCGTGGCCTTTCTACACAGTAACAATAAAATACCAGAAAGAGAAATTAAGAAAACCACCTCATTTATAACACAAATAAAATACTTAGAAATAAACTTTCCCAAGGAGATGAAAGATACCTACGCTGAAAAGCACAAGATACTGATTAAAGAAACTGAAGAAGATACAAATACATGGTAAGATATTCCAAGCTCATGGAATGGAAGAAATAATATTGTTAAAATATCCATATTCCCAAAGCATTCTATAGATTCAGGGCAACCCCTATCAAAATTGCAATGGCATTTTTCATGGAATTTTTTAAGAGTCAAAGTTTATATGCTACATTAAAAGGTTTTCAGCATCATGAATCATCAGCTCAGTTCAGTTCAGTCACTCAGTCGTGTCCGACTCTGCAACCCAATGAATCGCAGCACGCCAGGCCTCCCTGTCCATCACCAGCTCCCAGAGTTCACTCAGACTCACGTCCATCGAGTCCGTGATGCCATCCAGACATCTCATCCTGGGTCGTCCCCTTCTCCTCCTGCTCCCAATCCCTCCCAGCATCAGAGTCTTTTCCAATGAGTCAACTCTTCAAATGAGGTGGCCAAAGTACTGGAGTTTCAGCTTTAGCATCATTCCTTCCAAAGAAATCCCAGGGTTGATCTCCTTCAGAATGGACTGGTTGGATCTCCTTGCAGTCCAAGGGACTCTCAAGAGTCTTCTCCAACACCACAGTTCAAAAGCATCAATTCTTCGGCACTCGCCTTCTTCACAGTCCAACTCTCACATCCATACATGACCACAGGAAAAACCATAGCCTTGACTAGATGGACCTTAGTCGGCAAAGTAATGTCTCTGCTTTTGAATATACTATCTAGGTTGGTCATAACTTTTATTCCAAGGAGTAAGCTTCTTTTAATTTCATGGCTGCAATCACCATCTACAGTGATTTTGGAGCCCCCCCAAAATAAAGTCTGACACTGTTTCCAATGTTTCCCTATCTATTTCCCATGAAGTGATGGGACTGGATGCCATGATCTTCATTTTCTGAATGTTGAGCTTTAAGCCAACTTTTTCACTCTCCTCTTTCACTTTCATCAAGAGGCTTTTGAGTTCCTCTTCACTTTCTGCCATAAGGGTGGTGTCATCTGCATATCTGAGGTTATTGATATTTCTCCTGACAATCTTGATTCCAGCTTGTGTTTCTTCCAGCCCAACGTTTCTCATTATGTACTCTGCATAGAAGTTAAATAAGCAGGGTGACAATATACAGCCTTGACGTACTCCTTTTCCTATCTGGAACCAGTCTGTTGTTCCATGTCCAGTTCTAACTGCTGCTTACTGATCTGCATACAGATTTCTCAAGAGGCAGGTGAGGTGGTCTGGTATTCCCATCTCTTTCAGAATTTTCCAGTTTATTGTGATCCACACAGTCAAAGGCTTTGGCATAGTCAATAAAGCAGAAATCGATGTTTTTCTGGAACTCTCTTGCTTTTTCCATGATCCAGTGGATGTTGGCAATTTGATCTCTGGTTCCTCTGCCCTTTCTAAAACCAGCTTGAACATCTGGAAGTTCACGGTTCATGTATTGCTGAAGCCTGGCTTGGAGAATTTTGAGCATTACTTTGCTAGTTTGTGAGAGGAGTACAATTGTGCGGTAGTTTGAGCATTCTTTGGCATTGCCTTTCTTTGGGATTGGAATGAAAACTGACCTTTGCCAGTCCTGTGGCCACTGCTGAGTTTTCTAAATTTGCTGGCATATTGAGTGCAGCACTTTCACAGCATCATCTTTCAGGATTGGAAATAGCTCAACTGAAATTCCATCACCTCCACTAGCTTTGTTCATAGTGATGCTTTCTAAGGGCCACTTGACTTCACATTCCAGGATGTCTGGCTCTAGATGAGTGATCACACCATCATGATTATCTGGGTCATGAAGATCTTTTTTGTATAGTTCTGTGTATTCTTGCCACCTCTTCTTAATATTTTCTGCTTCTGTTAGGTCCAGACCATTTCTGTCCTTTATAGAGCCCACCTTTGCATGAAATGTTCCCTTGGTATCTCTAATTTTCTTGAAGAGATCTCTACTCTTTCCCATTCTGTTCTTTTCCTCTATTTCTTTGCACTGATTGCTGAGAAGGCTTTCTTATCTCTTCTTACTATTCTCTGGAACTCTGCATTCAGATGCTTATATCTTTCCTTTTCTCCTTTGCTTTTCGCCTCTCTTCTTTTCACAGCTATTTGTAAGGCCTCCCCAACAGCCATTTTGCTTTTTTGCATTTCTTTTCCATGAGGATGGTCTTGATCCCTGTCTCCTGTACAATGTTACAAACCTCCGTCCATAGTTCATCGGGCACTCTATCTATCAGATCTAGGCCCTTAAATCTATTTCTCACTTCCACTGTATAATCATAAGGGATTTGATTTAGGTCATACCTGAATGGTCTAGTGGTTTTCCCTACTTTCTTCAATTTCAGTCTGAATTTGGTAATAAGGAGTTCATGATCTGAGCCACAGTCAGCTCCTGGTCTTGTTTTTGTCATGAATCATCAGGGAAATGTAAATCAAAACCACACTGAGATATCACCAAATAATCTTTAAAAAGAACAAAATGGAAAGACAAAAGCTGGTTTTAAATTTTACAAAAATACAATAATCAAGAAAATGAAGTACTGATATAACATGAATAAATCAAGGAACTATTTATAACATGAATAAATCAAAGAAATGGGAAATACGTATGGACATATATGACCAACTAATTTCCAAAAAAGGCACAAAAATAATCCAGTAGAAAACGGATAATCCTTTAAACAAATGATGCTGAAACAACTGTAAATCTTTAATGATAAACTGTGTTCCTCAAAGCATACAGAAAAAGTAATCCAAGATGGTTCACAGGCCTGAACATAAAAACTGAAACTGTAAGGCAGCTAGATGAAAACATAGGAAAATACCTTTCTGTCCTAAAGATGACAAAGATCTTTCTGCACACAAACCCATTAAGGGCTAGGCCAAAAAATAAAAAACACCTGATATCATTTGCCAAAATTAAAACTTCTGCTCTTCAAAGACATCGTTTAGAAAATGAAAAGACAAGACATAAATAGGAAGAAAATATTCGAAAGATACATACCTGACAAAGGACTTGTATTCAAAATACTTTTATTCTATCATCTAATAATAAAGAAATAGAAAATAAAAAATAAACAAGAGTTAAATAGGACCTTCACACAAGAAGATACAAATGGTCAATTAGCACATGTAAGGATGTTCAATTAGACATCACTAGTTATCTAGGAAATAGAAATTAAAACCAGAATGAGACCCACCTATCAGAACGGTGACTAAAAAGATGAGAACGTGAAGCATCGAGAGCTCTCAGACATCACTGACGGGAACATTAAATGATGACTGCTTTAGAGAAGCATCGGCAGGTTTTCGTGTATCTACCTAGTGATGCAATAATTCCATTCCCAGGTATTTACACTTTCTGTTCCCTCATCCACCAAGAAAGGTATTGGACACAAATGTTTATAGCAGCTGTATATATACTAGTCAATTAATCAAAACAACTAAATATCCCATCAGCTGCTTGATGGATACACAAAGTGCAGGTATCCATAAACAAAATTAGGCATGGCAATAAAAGAAATAAACTGCTGATATTGACAACAATCTGAAGGAAATTTTAAAATATTATGCTATGCTGAAGACACCAGACACGAGTATATAATGTATCGGTTCACTCCAGTCGCTCAGCTGCGGCCGACTCTTCACGACCCCATGGACCGCAGCACACCAGGCTTCCCTGTCCATCAACAACTCCCAGAGTTTACCCAAAGTCACGTCCATTGAGTCAGTGATGCCATCCAACCATCTCATCCTCTGTCGTCCCCTTCTCCTCCTGCCTTCAGTCTTTCCCAGCATCAGGGTCTTTTCAGATGAGTCAGCTCTTCACATCAGGTGGCCCAAGAACTGAAGTTTCAGGTTCAACATCAGTCCTTCCAATGAATATTCAGGACTGATTTCCTTTAGGATGGACTCATTGGATCTCCTTGCAGTCCAAGGGACTCTCAAGAGTCTTCTCCAACACCACAGTTCAAAAAGCATCAATTCTTCGGTGCTCAGCTTTCTTTATAATCCAACTCTCACATCCATACATGACTACTGGAAAAACCATAGCCTTGACTAGATGCACCTTTGTTGGCAAAGTAATGCCTCTGCTTTTTAATATAC
The DNA here is from genome assembly GCF_014754425.2 of Oryx dammah. Classification (NCBI taxonomy): domain Eukaryota; kingdom Metazoa; phylum Chordata; class Mammalia; order Artiodactyla; family Bovidae; genus Oryx; species Oryx dammah. The sequence continues at coordinate 14,076,593 of NW_024070208.1, forward strand.
TGTCTAGGTTGGTCACAACTTTTCTTCCAAGGAGCAAGTGTCTTTTAATTTCATGGCTGCAGTGACATCTGCAATGATTTTGGAGCCCCCCAAAATAGTCTGTAATTGTTTCCACTGTTTCCCCATCTATTTCTCATGAAGTGATGGGACCAGATACCATGATCTTAGTTTTCTGAATGTTGAGTTTTAAGCCAAATTTTTCACTCTCCTCTTTCACTTTCATTAAGAGGCTCTTGAGTTCTTTGCTTTCTGCCATAAGGGTGGTGTCATCTGCATATCTGAGATTATTGATACTTTCCCCAGCAATGTTGATTCTAGCTTGCGCTTCATCCAGCCCAGCATTTCTCATGATGTACTTTGCATATAAGTTAAATAAGCAGGGTGACAATATACAGCCTTGACGTACTCCTTTCCCGATATAATGGATAATTTAATTTATATAAATTTCTACAACAGGTCAAACCAAGATGCATTGACAAATATCAGAAAAGCAATTGTATTTGTGCTTCAGATAAAGATATGGAAAGTGACTAGAAAAAGGTAAGAGGGCTCAATCAGGGAGATCAAAATTTCCATCCTTTGCTTGGAGTGGTAATTACATAGGTATATACATTTGATAACTTCATCAAACCATACACTTAAAATCAGTGCAATCTATACATGTCAGTTATACTGTCCCCACCCAAAAGATACATATTCCCTAAATGATTCTAAAATGCAAGTAATATCTTAACAAAAATCACAGTTTCAAAGGGATATAAAAGTACAGAAATAAGAGGATAAGAATATTTACATCTCAAATATGAATGAACCAGAAGAGACCTAGCATAGCATTCTTAATAAGTGACAAAAAATAGAATTCAAGGAAAAATCATAAGGGACAAAGAAATTACATGTTAACAAATAGAGGAGGAATTTGAGAATATAAATCTATCATGTACATAAATGCACCTAACAATCTTGTCTCAGAATAAGGAGACAACTAGATATATCTAAAATTGTAATTATGATATTAACTTACACTCTTGGAAACTGATGGATCACACAGACAATAAAGTAGCAAAACAATAGAACATAATAATACAGCGAATAAAATGAAACTAGTAGCTTTTGATAAGACTTTGCATGACGGAGAGAAATGTGCTTAGAACACTCCTGAAAAATGATGATGTAACAGGCCACAAGAAACAATAAATTCCAAAGAATCAACATCATATAGAAGGACTTCCTAGTGGTCCAGTGGTTAGGACTCCGCACTTCCACTCCTGGGGGCATGGGATCACTATGGTCAGAGAACTAAGATCCCATGCTCTGCAATGGGGTCAAAAAAAAGTGATATAGAAAATGTCCATTGAAAAAAATGCCCTATGATTATAATACATAATAAACTCAGAAACTGATCACAACAGGGAAGCTAATAAACAACAAAAAGGACCTATGTCTGGAAAATACATTGTTGTTCAGTTGCTCAGTTGTGTTCGACTCTTTGCAACCCATAGACTGCAGCACACCAGGCTTCCCTGTCCTTCACCAACTCCCGGAGCTTGCTCAAACTCATGTCCATTGAGTTGGTGATGCCATCCAACCATCTCATTCTCTGTTGTCCCCTTCTCCTCCTCCCCTCAATCCTTCCCATCATCAGGGTCTTCTCAAATGAGTCAGGTCTTCGCATCAGGTGGCCAAAGTATTGGAGCTTCAGCTTCAGCATTGGTCCCTCCAGTGAACACCCAGGACTAATTTCCTTTAGGATGGACTGTTTGGATCTCCTTGCAGTCCAAGGGACTCTCAAGAGTCTTATCCAGCACCACAGTTTGAAAGCATCATACCCTACCACAAGGACAAAGACTAGGGGGAGGGAGTGTGGGCCAAGTGTGTAAAGAGAATCAAAATTACAAATGTGTAAGTGAAAAGTTATGAAATAAATAACTCATGGAGATATAATGTACAACATGTTTAACATAAATAATAATATTATCTATAGCAATATCATATAGTATTTATTATGTTGAAATTTGCTATGAGACTAAAACTTAAAAGTTCTCATTATAAGAAAAATATTTTGTAATTATGTGTGGTGGCAAGTGTTAACCAAACTAATTGGGTGATCATTTCATAATATATAGAAACATCAAGTCATTACACTGCACATCTGAAACTAACATAATGTTATATGTCAGTTACACTTCAATAAATAAATATTAGTTAAAAAAATAAAGCCAGATACAACTACAAACAGAAAATTTTAAATGAGAAAAGAATAACCATTAAACATTCCAAAAAAACATTAAATATCAAAATTAAGATGAAGTAGGAACCTTCATTAAACACAAAAAATTAGAAATTGTATAATGTATAAAAAATAGAAACTGTAATAATGATTATTTTATTTTGGGTGCACAACATGTGAGATCTTTGTTCCCTGACCAGGCCCTGAACCCACACCCCTTGCCCTGGAAGCTTAGAGTCTTAACCACTGGAGGGCCAAGGAAGTCCCATGGTAATTTACAAAATCTCTTCCACAACAAAAAAAGATCAGTCTCAGATCATGTTGCCATCAAGCTGTACTTTCACGGAATAGAAAATCCCTATCTTATACTCTGACTAGTATACAGGAAAAGAACAGCTGTCTAATATACTGGATGAGAACAGTGGTATCTTAATTATAAAACTTGATAATGACAATGCAAGAAAATCCTATTAATCAACACAGATGCAAATGCCCTAAAGTAAACATTAGCTGAAACTCCAATACTTTAACCACCTGATGTGAAGAACTGATTTATTGGAAAAGACCCTGATGCTGGGAAACATTGAAAGTGGGAGGAGACAGGGATGACAGAGGATGAGATGGCTGGATGGCATCACCGACTGGATGGACATGAGTTTGAGCAAGCTCCAGGAGTTGGTGAAGGACAGGGAAGCCTGGTGTGCTGCAGTCCATGGGGTCACAAAGAGTCAGACACGACTGAGCAACTGAACTGAACTGAACACTGGTACACACAGGTGCACACACTCATTCACGTACACATGCACACACGTGCATCTATGTTCACATGCTCAGTTAGGTGTGCACACTGGTTTCCACGGCTTTGTCTGCTCTAGGCTGCCTCTCTGTCTGGAAGCTGAGTTGTTCATGCAGTGAATAAGCATTCCGCCTCCCCCTGAATCCTCTCCAAACCAATGGAAACAACCAGTGGCTGGCAAACTGTGAGATAAGGAGATTACAGGTGAAAGGAATGGAAACTAGAACTGCACCAAGTCCTAAGGCATTCATGATTCAAAACTTCATCTCAACATAAGGAATCAAAAGCAGCAACCACCAGAGAACCCAAATGCTGCTCACCAAGTAGGGACAGCCTTGGAACACGCAGTGGAGCAGCCAGAACTCTGTGAGACCAGCCAGAAAACTAAAAGGGTTTACTACACTACGACCAGGCTTCCCAGCCTGCTGATGCAGGAGATATAAGAGATGTGGGTTTGATTCCTGGGCCAGGAAGATCCTCTGGAGGAGGGCATGGCAAGCCACTCCAGTATTCTTGTCTAGAGAATCCCATGGACAAAGGAGCCTGGTGGGTTACAGTCCAAGGGGTCACAAAGAGTTGGACACGACTGAAGGGACTCAGGAGCAGCAGCAAACCCTTTGACCATGGACCAAATGGACCACGTCACCTCCTAACCCCTAGCCTGTCCAGATGAATGGGTATCTTGCCCAATTCTGGCCTCCTGTCTCAGATTACCAGAGAAGATATCAGAACTCTCAGGCTATCTCTGAGACATGATTAGGGCAATGTCTTTAAATTCACTGGGAGTTTCACATATAAAGGAAAGAACTTACAGCCTGTTCACCTAATCCTTTCTTCAAGTAGATATATTTGGAAAAAAATTCAAGATTTATATCTCTAACTGTAGTCATTTTAAAAGCAAGACAGAGAATTAATAGTGTTTCATTTTGAGGGGAAATTGTCTAAAGCTAATATAAATTACTTACATTATTATTGAAAAATCACATATATAAATCTGATGTTTCTCTCAGGATGATATTTGCAGATTTATAGATCCTATGCAATATAAATGAGAATAAGGAAGCCAGGATCTTATTGAATTTTTCTCATGCCACACAGAGTGAACGTTCTATAAACCTACCATGTTGTCCTTGCCCAGGCCACCCTGGACCATAGCTGTTCCTACACCTAATGGGTCCTTTATTCCCATCTTCCATGCCGTGGCACAAGTTTTCCCTCATGTAGAAATCCTTTCAATGACTCTATTTTTTTAAGTTGAGATATAACAGACATGTAACATTGTATTATATTCAGGGGTACAACATAATAGTTCAGTATTACAGCTTTTTTCTTGCGATGAGAACTTTTAAGATCTGCTACTGTCTACTTCCCTGGTGGGTCAGATGCTAACAGACTCGCCTGCCAATGCAGGAGACCAGGGTTCAAGCCCTAGATTAGGAAGATGCCCTGGAGAAGGAACTGGCAACCCACTCCAGTGTTCTTGCCAGGAGAATGCCATGGACAGAGGAGCCTGGTGGGCTACAGTCCAGGGGGTCTTAAAGAGTCGGACACGACTCAGTGACCAACACTTTCACTGTCTTAGCAGCTTTCAAAGATGGAATACAGCAGCATAAACTACAGTCACTGCTTATCTTTATCAACCGCTTCCTCCAACAGCTACTCGACTTTATCTTCCCCTTGAAACTTTCCTGCCAGGTGCCCAAGCCCATAGGGCTGTCCTAATTACCACTCAGCCTTGCATTCAACTGACCTGTTTCTTCGTTGGGCAGGGCTGACCTCATGGGGTCCCTGGGAGACCCACGAAGTGTGGGAGTTTGGCAAGGCTCAAAGCCCAAGATAAGTACATCACATTTATCACTGAGTAGTGAGTAGGCAGGGGCACTGAACATCCCCAAAGGCCATGATTTTCACTGGAACCAGAATCTGATCTGACTGCAGGAAGAAGGCAACAGGTCTAAACATTAGTCAACCATTTATGCTGAAAATAATGCCACGGAGAGAAAAAGAACGAGAGGGTAATCCATAGTCTGGTTTCCTTTCAGGACTTCCTTACTTATCAGTAAGAAAAGGTAGAAAGAGTGCTAGGTAGAATATGCACATGAGAAGTAAAATATACAACTGAGGTCGTTTTGTGCAGCGTTTCCGCTGTTCTGGTAAGAATGAGACACACAGGAATTACATAATTTCAGTGATTCCACATACAAGTTTAGTGCCCTTACATTTATTTATTTTTTTTATAAAAGCCTTTACGCTATTAGTTTATTTTTTTTAATTTTATTTTTACTTTATTTTACTTTACAATACTGTATTGGTTTTGCCATACATTGACATGAATCCACCACAGGTGTACACAAGCTCCCAATCCTGAATCCCCCTCCCACCTCCCACCCCATATCATCTCTCTGGATCATCCCCAGGCACCAGCCCCAAGCATCCTGTACCTGCATCGAACATAGACTGGCACTTCGTTTCTTACATGATAGTATACACGTTTCAATGCCATTCTCCCAAATCATCCCACCCTCTCCCTCTCCCTCAGAGTCCAAAAGTCCGTTCTATACATCTGTGTCTCTTTTGCTGTCTTGCATAAAGGGTCAACATTACCATCCTTATAAATTCCGTATATATGTGTCAGTATACTGTATTGGTGTTTTTCTTTCTGGTTTACTTCACTCTGTATAATCGGCTCCAGTTTCATCCATCTCATTGGAACTGATTCAAATGTATTCTTTTTAATGGCTGAGTAATACTCCATTGTGTATATGTACCACACCTTTCTTATCCATTCATCTGCTGATGGACATCTAGGTTGTTTCCATGTCCTGGCTATTATAAACAGTGCTGCGATAAACATTGGGGTACTCGTGTCTCTTTCAATTCTGGTTTCCTTGGTGTGTATGCCCAGCAGTGGGATTACTGGGTCATAAGGCAGCTCTATTTGCAATTTTTTAAGGAATCTCCACACTGTTCTCCATAGTGACTGTACTAGTTTGCATTCCCACCAACAGTGTAAGAGGGTTTCCTTTTTTCCACACCCTCTCCAGCATTTATTGCTTGTAGACTTTTGGATCACAGCCATTCTGACTGGTGTGAAATAGTACCTCATTGTGGTCTTGATTTGCATTTCTCTAATAATGAGTGATGTTGAGCATCTTTTCATGTGTTTGTTAGCCATCCGTATGTCTTCTTTGGAGAAATGCCTATTTAGTTCTTTGGCCCATTTTTTGATTGGGTTGTTTATTTTTCTGGAGTTGAGCTGCATAAGTTGCTTGTATATTTTTGAGATTAGTTGTTTGTCAGATGCTTCATTTGCTATTGTTTTCTCCCATTCAGAAGGCTGTCTTTTCACCTTACTTATAGTTTCCTTTGTTGTGCAGAAGCTTTTAATTTTAATTAGATCCCATTTGTTTAAAACTCCTAGAGGAGAACATAGGCAAAATACTCTCCGACATAAATCACAGCAGGATCCTCTATGATCCACCTCCCAGAATACTGGAAATAAAAGTGCCCTTACATTTATATTTAAAATCTGCATTGCGTCACAAAAAAATGAATGGTAAAGTTCATGCTGAGCTCAAAAGAACTGATGCCTTTGAACTATGGTGTTGGAGAAGACTCTTGAGAGTCCCTTGGACTGCAAGGAGATCCAACCAGTCCATCCTAAAGGAGATCAGTCCTGGGTGTTCACTGGAAGGACTGATGCTGAAGCTGAAACTCCAATACTTTGGCTACCTGATGCAAGGAGCTGATTCATCTTTAAAGACCCTGATGCTGGGAAAGATTGAGGGCAGGAGGAGAAGGGGACGACAGAGGATGAGATGGTTGGATGGCATCACCGACTTGATGGACATGGGTTTGGGTGGACTCCAGGAGTTGGTGATGGACAGGGAGGCCTGGCAATGCTGCGGTTCATGGGCTCGCAAAGAGTCGGACACAACTGAGCAACTGAACTGAACTGAATAATTTACATTTTCAATTGTTCCTTACGTAGAATTACATTAAATAGCAAGTAAAAAGAAAGAAAGAAACCACAAAAGAGAGCAAAAAAATCATATTTCATACCTTTAATGGCTTCGTTTTCCCCTGTTTTTGAACAAGCGGCCCCTCATTTTCAGTTGCTCTGGATCCCGCAGCCAGCCCTGCCTCTAAAACTTACGTTCCCAGAGGGCAATGACTTTGCTTTATCCATGGCTGTGTGATTGCAGCACCTTGGCCCCTACTTTTGAGTTCAGTAAGTATTTGTTGGATCTGGAATATGATGGGTATAATAAAGAAAAAAAGACCACATGGTCCCAAACTAGGATAACAATAATCTGGCTCTCTGCTCTCATCAGGACAGAACACACCTGGGATGTTAAGCTCAGTTCCAGGGGTCACATGTGAAGGAATCTGCCTGTGATGCAGGAGACCAGGGTTCAAGCCCTGGGTTGGGAAGATCCCCTGGAGAAGGAAACAGCAACCCACTCCAGTATTCTGGCCTAGAGAATTGCACGGACAGAGGAGCCTGGTGGGCTACAGTTCACAGGGTCGCTAAGAGTCAGGCACCACTGAGCGGCTAACTTTGGTAACATATTACCTGTATTAACCAAAGGAAAATTAATTAACCTTTGTCAGCATCAGTTTTCTCTTTTGCAAAATAAGGATAATCAGGTGTTTTTAAAAAGATAAGAGGGGAACACAACCGCTCACTCCTAACCACTGAACGTCTGCTACTGAGAAAACAGAAGGTTTAAGAGCAACATGTAAGAGCCCAGTAGAAACCAATGGAAAGAAGCTTCCAAGAAGGCATAAAACCAATATGAAGAACTTACAAAGGCAAACATGAGCCTGCCCGGGATACAGTAAGTTCCTTGTCCTTTGAGAGAGGAGAGAAGTACTCAACAAAGTTTTAAGAAGCATGCGATATCAGATAAAGACTAGGACAGAACATAGTAACAATGATTACAGTAGACGTGGTTTCCATCAGACTCTAAGTGCCAGACGCTACAAGAGGTGCTTTACACATATTACCTTAGAGAATCATAACAAGCAATCCACGAGGTAGGCAATATTCCTCTTATTACTGTTATTCTTATGTTGAGGATAAATAAGAAAATTTAATTAATTTATTCAAGTTCACCAAGCTAGTATATTATGAACACAGCCACTTACCACTGAATTCTAATTCCGAGACTCCAAAACACTGGACAACATTCACCCACATGCTAAATGAAATAAGAATGATTACAAATCCTGTGTCTGAATGTGAAAGACTCCCCAGATGGTACCCTCAATGTCACACCAATATGACAGCACCCATCTGAATCCTTATGAGGGAACCTAAGATGCAAGAAACCGTCAAGGAGAATTACATCATTTTCAAGCAGAGCTTCAAAACCATCAAGGAACCAGAAGGCGTTTTCTTCCCTGAACATCCACATAGATACTGAGTTTCCAGCCTGCCCCAAACTGTTGCTCCATCTACCAAAACAGCTGAGTTTCTGGAGCTCTATCACTACACATACGATTCCCAACGTTGTCCTCAGCCTCCATCTGCAGAGCAAGTGAGAGTGCAGGTCTGCCAGAAAGCAGCTTTGTCCCATTTTAAGATATGTGCTGCAGCTTTTTATACTCACACATCTTGAAAATCACCCTCGGAAAGCCATATTTGGGTGTTTGGGTACATGGTAGTCTAGCAGGTGTGAAATTACCACTTTGTGGGACATAATTCACTTTATCCGCCTTGTTTCCTACCACGAAAGCCCAGGACGTGATTGAAACCAACATCTGTCGAAAGCAAAGCGGGGATGCTCATTTAAATGCTTCCCTTTCCAAAAAGTTACTCAGGAGCCATGAAAGTATTCTGGATTCTACCTGTTAGGATTGTTTTGAAATGACATCACCCCAAATTTCAACTGAAAATTCAGAAGTGGAAAATAGCCGACTCTATCTGCTATTCTTAAAAGGACTTTGAACTTTTAAATCTTCTTATATTCATTTTTGGAAGTTAACAAAGCACACTATGGGCTTCCCTGGCGGCTCAGCTGGCAAAGAATCCACCTGCAATGCAGGAGACCTGGGTTCGATCCCTGGATTGGGAAGATCCCCTGGAGAAGGGAAAGGCTACTCACTCCAGTATTCTGGCCTGGAGGATTGCATGGATTGTATACTCCATTGGGTCACAAAGAGTCAGACACGACTGAGCGACTTTCACTTCACTTCACTATGACTACAAGTGCATTTTTGGCGCACTTCTGCCAAAAGGGAAAGCCCATGACAAGAGTCACTGAAAACACTTAGGTTTAGAGGTGAGTTGACAACATAGCTGAAATGGGATCCAAGATTCTTTCTATTCAGGTGTTGCTCTCCATCAAATCGGTGGTAGCATTTTAAAAAACCTATACAAATGCCTGAAAGAAAAGATAAAAAGACAAAAAAAGAAAGAAAAATGTATATGAAAGAAGGAAGTATTGGACCATATCCTCAAGCTACAAGTAGGAAAAAGGGAAACGAGACACCTGAATGTTTCATTAGGATAAAAACGTCCACATACACGCTCTGCCACTGAAAAGTTACTTTGTGCTATCTGATCAGCAGTACAACACCTTATCTCTTCACATCACTAGGCTGTTTTTATATCTGAAACTACACATTACACTGTAATACCTATCTGCTTCAAACCACAGTAGAAAAGTACCTCCACAGCATAAATCACACATGACATCACATTAGGTCTTTTAAATAATGCTGTGAACACCAGGAAAAGATTCTAGGGGTCCATTTTTCATGTTCTTTTTGCTACTGCCCAAATGGAGGTGCTTACTTTGCCGCTCCACCAGTTCCTTTCCATTCAAGGAATCAAATGTGTACAAAGAACTTTTCATGTGTGAAAGGTACCAAATGCTGCCACACAAATAGGAACGCCATATCCATCCTCCTCAAGACCCAGAACGCTGAGTTCAAACACAGCCAGTCTATCTTCGCTCTGCCCCTCCTGATGTGTCTGATTCCTGTTTCTCCATCTGTGCTCCTTTGATACCTGATTTACCCAGACATCCAACTCATGGAAGGAAAGGACAGGAGAGGGAATTCCCACAGCACCCACGCCTCCCTCTCTCCTTGGCGGCACGAATGTACCACATGGAGGAAAAAATCTCCTGTCTGAACCTGGGCAAAAGAACAATTTTATTCACTTGTGTACTTTCCTTGACTAGCACAATAATTGCCTTCTCCGAGTGGAAACTCAGTCAACACCAAATACATATGTAAAGATTAAACAAAAACCAGTCAAGTCTCCCTTTGAATTATAACCCTGGTAACAGGTTTTGGAGGAAATTCAACTAAAAAGTAAAATGAACTTCAAGATTCTGGATGGCTTCCCATCCATATTTGACTAATTCATCCTTCCTCAAAAGAACACATTTTCTCTTTCTCTCCATCCCCTCCTTTTCTGTCCTTCCCCTTCCCCATCTCTCTGTTTCACACACCCAACTTCTATTTAAACCTATGCAAGAAATATACTTTTCTATTATTCAGTTACCCTGCTTCCTCTTGCTGTGAAAGCAGCATATATGAGATAACGACAAAAGAAAAATTATCTGACTCTATTATTCTCATCATGAGAGGACAGGGCCATTGAGAGAAGGGGAAGGCCAGAGCATGGCTGGCAGCACTGACTGCTCTGCTATTTAGCAAGACAAAGCAACGGTAACATTTCTTGCACATCAGGAATTCAAGCATTATTACATGGCATGTACATTCCAACTTCCTTGATTATTAGGTTGTAATTCTAAGGCATCTGACCTTGACAGGAGAGGATAAGTGAAGATTTTCTTGACTGCTATTTAGAAAGAGTGATGAATGCATTTTCTTTTTAATTTTGTTTTTATGAGGAAACCAAACAGGAGCTCCTTTCCCACTGATTAAGCAACCATCAGCCAATCACTCTGAGCCTGAAAACTTGACTGTAAATGCCATTACTTCCCTAAAATGCTTGAATGTTAAAAGATGAAGGTATGATTAATTGGGCCTTTATAATTACCAGCAGTCTAAAGAGTAAGGAGAAAATGGTGATGTAGGAAGATCTTGAACTTACCTCCTTCAATGGACACAATAAATCTACAAATACATATAGAATAATCCCCATTGAAATAGACCTGAAGACTGGATGAAGAGAAAGTGAAAGTGTGAGTCACTCAGTTTTGTCCAACTGTTTGACAATACATGGACTACAGCCCACCAGGCTCCTCTGTCCATGGAATTCTCCAGGCAAGAATACTGGAGTGGGTTGCCATTTCCTACTCCAGGGGATCCTCCTTCAACCATGGGGATTGAACTCAGGTCCTTTGCATTGCAGGCAGATTCTTTACCACCTGAGCCACAGCACTTACTTCCAATGAAAAGAGCCTACAAATGAAGGGTAGAGGACAGCATTGAGATGGGGAGCAGAGGAAGAGATATAGTCTTATCAAAGGGAAAAACACATACCAGCCATGGTGATTCACAATTGGGAGGGATCACAAAGGTACTTTTTTACTCCTTTCCCCATGTTTTATACTTTTGATGACATGTTTTACATTTTTAAGTTTTATACATACCTTAACAAATTGTTATGATTTTAGTGAATTTTGGTACCGTTAACTTTTAAACTTCATACTTGCTTTATAAGTGACTGATCCACTATATTTATTACATACTTTCCTTTTCCAAAGAAATTTTTCATTTTGCATGTTTTATTAGTATCAATTAGTGGCAATTTTTCAGTTTCAGTTCAGTTCAGTCACTCAGTCATGTCCAGTTTTGCAACCTCATGGACCGCAACACACCAGGCTTCCCTGTCCATCACCAACTCCTGAAGCTTATTCAAACTCATGTCCATCGAGTCAGTGATGACATCCAACCATCTCATCCTCTGTCGTCTCCTTCTCTTCCCACCTTCAATCTTTCCCAGCATCAGGGTCTTTTCCAATGAGTCACTTCTTCGCATCAGGTGGCCAAAGTATTGGAGTTTCAGCTTCAACATCAGTCCTTCCAATGAATATTCAGGACTGATTTCCTTTTGGATTGACTGGTTTGATTTCCTTGCAGTTCAAGGAACTCTCAAGAGTCTTCTCCAACACCATAGTTCAAAACCATCAATTCTTCAGCACTCAGCTTTCTTTATGGTCCAACTCTCACATTCACACACAATCACTGGAAAAACCACACCTTTGACTAGACGGACCTTTGTTGGAAAAGTAATGTCTTTGCTTTTTAGCATGCTGTCTAGCTTGGTCACAGATTTTCTTCCAAGGAGTGAGTGTTTTTTAATTTCATGGCTGCAGCCATGATCTGCAGTGATTTTGGAATCCAAGAAAATAGTCTTTCATGGTTTCCACTGTTTCCCCATCTAGTAAAGTAATGCTCAAAATTCTCCAAGCCAGGCTTCAGCAATATGTGAACCATGAACTTCCTGATGTTCAGGGCACTAGTTTTATTTTATTTATTTTTAATTTTTATTTTTACTTTATTTTACAATACTGTATTGGTTTTGCCATACATTGACATGAATCCGCCACAAGTGTACATGAGTTCCCAAATATGAACCCCCCTCCCACCTCCCACCCCATATCATCTCTCTGGATCATCCCCGTGCACCAGCTCCAAGCATCCTGTATCCTGCTTCGAACATAGACTGGCGATTCATTTCTTACATGATAGTATACATGTTTCAATGCCATTCTCCCAAATCATCCCACCCTCTCCCTCTCCCATTGAGTCCAAAAGTCCACTCTACACATCTGTGTCTCTTTTGCTGTTTCGCATACAGGGTCATCATTACCATCTTTCTAAATTCCATATACATGTGTTAGTATACTGTATTGGTGTTTTTCTTTCTCGCTTACTTCACTCTGTATAATCAGCTGCAGTTTCTTCCATCTCATTAGAACTGATTCAAATGTATTCTTTTTAATGGCTGAGTAATACTCCACTGTGTATATGTACCACAGATTTCTTATCCATTCATCTACTGATGGACATCTAGGTTGTTTCCATGTCCTGGCTATTATCAACAGTGCTGCAATGAACATTGGGGTACTCGTGTCTCTTTCAATTCTGGTTTCCTTGGTGTGTATGCCCAGCATTGGGATTGCTGGGTCATAAGGCAGTTCTATTTGCAATTTTTTAAGGAATCTCCACACTGTTCTCCATAGTGGCTGTACTAGTTTGCATTCCCACCAACAGTGTAAGAGGGTTCCCTTTTCTCCACACCCTCCCCAGCATTTATTGCTTGCAGACTTTTGGATCACAGCCATTCTGACTGGTGTGAAATGGTACCTCATTGTGGTCTTGATTTGCATTTCTCTAATAATGAGTGATGTTGAGCATCTTTTCATGAGTTTGTTAGCCATCTGTATGTCTTCTTTGGAGAAATGTCTATTTAGTTATTTGGCCCATTTTTTGATTGGGTCATTTATTTTTCTGGATAAGCTGCATAAGTTGCTTGTATATTTTTGAGATTAGTTGTTTGTCAGTTGTTTCATTTGCTATTATTTTCTCCCATTCTGAAGGCTGTCTTTTCACCTTACTTATACTTTCCTTTGTTGTGCAGAAGCTTTTAATTTTAATTAGATCCCATTTGTTTATTTTAGCTTTTATTTCCAGTATTCTGGGAGGTGGATCATAGAGGATCCTGCTGTGATTTATGTTGGAGAGTGTTTGCCTATGTTCTCCTCTAGGAGTTTTATAGTTTCTGGTCTTACGTTTAGATCTTTAATCTACTTTGAGTTTATTCTTGTGTGTGGTATTAGAAAGTGATCTAGTTTCATTCTTTTACAAGTGGTTGACCAGTTTTCCCAGCACCACTTGTTAAAGAGATTGTCTTTATTCCATTGTATATTCTTGCCTCCTTTGTCAAAGATAAGGTGTCCATAGGTGTGTGGATTTATCTCTGGGCTTTCTATTTTGTTCCATTGATCTATATTTCTGTCTTTGTGCCAGTACCATACTGTCTTGATGACTGTGGCTTTGTAGTAGAGCCTGAAGTCAGGCAGGTTGATTCCTCCAGTTCCATTCTTCTTTCTCAAGATTGCTTTGGCTATTCGAAGTTTTTTGTATTTCCATACAAATTGTGAAATTGTTTGTTCTAGTTCTGTGAAAAATACTGCTGGTAGCTTGATAGGGATTGCATTGAATCTATAGATTGCTTTGGGTAGTATACTCATTTTCACTATATTGATTCTTCCAATCCATGAACATGGTATATTTCTCCATCTATTAGTGTCCTCTTTGATCTCTTTCATCAGTGTTTTATAGTTTTCTATATATAGGTCTTTAGTTTCTTTAGGTAGATATATTCCTAAGTATTTTATTCTTTTCATTGCAATGGTGAATGGAATTGTTTCCTCAATTTCTTTTTCTACTTTCTCATTATTAGTGTATAGGAATGCAAGGGATTTCTGTGTGTTGATTTTATATCCTGAAACTTTACTATATTCATTGATCAGCTCTAGTAATTTTCTTGTGGAGTCTTTAGGGTTTTCTATGTAGAGGATCATGTCATCTGCAAACAGTGACAGTTTTACTTCTTCTTTTCCAATTTGGATTCTGACTGAAAGTGAAGGGCTGGAAAAACATATATCATGCAAATAGAGACCAAAAGAAAGCAGGAGTGGTAATACTCATATCCAGTAAAATAGACTTTAAAACAAAGGCTGTGAAGAGACAAAGAAGGCCACTACATAATGATCAAAGGATCGATCCAAGAAGAAGATATAACAATTATAAATATATATGCACCCAACATAGGAGCTCCACAATATGTAAGACAAATGCTAACAAGTATGAAAGGGGAAATTAACAAGAACACAATAATAGTGCGAAACTTTAATACCCCACTCATACCTATGGACAGATCAACTAAACAGAAAATTAACAAAGAAACACAAACTTTAAATGATACAATAGACCAGTTAGACCTAATTGATATCTATTGGACATTTCACCCCAAAACAATGAATTTCACCTTTTTCTCAAGTGCTCACGGAACCTTCTCCAGGACAGATCACATCCTGGGCCATAAATCTAACCTTGATAATTTCAAAAAAATCAAAATCATTCCAAGCATCTTTTCTGACCATAATGCAGTAAGATTAGATCTCAATTACAGGAGGAAAACTATTAAAAATTCCAACATATGGAGGCTGAACAACACGCTTCTGAATAACCAACAAATCAGAGAAGAAATCAAAAAAGAAATCAAAATATGCACAGAAATGAATGAAAATGAAAACACAACAACCAAAAACCTGTGGAACACTACAAAAGCAGTGCTAAGAGGAAAGTTCATAGCAATACAGGCATACCTCAAGAAACAAGGAAAAAGTCAAATAAATAACCTAACTCTACACCTAAAGCAACTAGAAAAGGAAGAAATGGAGAACCCCAGGGTTAGTAGAAGGGAAGAAATCTTAAAAATTAGGGCAGAAATAAATGGAAAAGAAACAAAAGAGACCATAACAAAAATCAACAAAGCCAAAAGCTGGTTCTTTGAAAGGATAAATAAAATTGACAAACCATTAGCCAGACTCATCAAGAAACAAAGGGAGAAAAATGAAATCAATAAAATTAGAAATGAAAATGGAGAGATCACAACAGACAACACAGAAATACAAAGGATCATAAGAGACTATTATCAGCAATTATATGCCAATAAAATGGACAACGTGGAAGAAATGGCCAAATTCTTAGAAAAGTACAACTTTCCAAAACTGAACCAGGAAGAAATAAAAAATCTTAACAGACCCATCACAAGCACGGAAATTGAAACTGTAATCAGAAATCTTCCAGCAAACAAAAGCCCAGGTCCAGATGGCTTCACAGCTGAATTCTACCAAAAATTTAGAGAAGAGCTAACACCTATCCTACTCAAACTCTTCCAGAAAATTGCAGAGGAAGGGAAACTTCCAAACTCATTCTATGAGGCCACCATCACCCTAATACCAAAACCTGACAAAGAAGTCACAAAAAAAGAAAACTACAGGCTGATATCACTGATGAACATAGATGCAAAAATCCTTAACAAAATTCTAGCAATCAGAATCCAACAACACATTAAAAAGATCATACACCATGACCAAGTGGGCTTTATCCCAGGGATGCAAAGATTCTTCAATATCCACAAATCAATCAATGTAATACATCACATTAACAAATTGAAAAATAAAAGCCATATGATTATCTCAATAGATGCAAAGAAGGCCTCTGACAAAATTCAACATCCATTTATGATAAAAACTCTCCAGAAAGCATGAATAGAAGGAACATACCTCAACATAATAAAAGCTATATATGACAAACCCACAGCAAACATTATCCTCAATGGTGAAAAATTGAAAGCATTTCCCCTAAAGTCAGGAACGACACAAGGGTGCCCACTTTCACCGCTACTATTCAACATGGTTCTGGAAGTTTTGGCCACAGCAATCAAAGCAGAAAAAGAAATAAAAGGAATTCAAGCTGGTTTTAGAAAAGGCAGAGGAACCAGAAATCAAACTGCCAACATCCACTGCATCATCGAAAAAGCAAGACTTCCAGAAAAACATCTCTTTCTGCTTTATTGACTATGCCAAAGCCTTTGACTGTGTGGATCACAAGAAAATGTGGAAAATTCTCAGAGATGGGAATACCAGACCATCTGACCTGCCTCTTGAGAAATCTGTATGCAGGTCAGGAAGCAGCAGTTAGAACTGGACATAGAACAACAGACTAGTTCCAAATAGGAAAAGGAGTACATCAAGGCTGTATATTGTCACCCTGCTTATTTAACTTATATGCAGAGTACACCATGAGAAACGCTGGACTGGAAGAAGCACAAGCTGGAATCAAGATTGCCGGGAGAAATATCAATAACCTCAGATATGCAGATGACACCACCCTTATGGCAGAAAGTGAAGAGGAACTAAAAAGCCTCGTCTAGTCAAGGCTATGGTTTTTCCAGTAGTCATGTATGGATGTGAGAGTTGGACTGTGAAGAAGGCTGAGCGCTGAAGAATTGATGCTTTTGAAGTGTGGTGTCGGAGAGGACTCTTGAGAGTCCCTTGGACTGCAAGGAGATCCAACCAGTCCATCCTAAAGGATATCAGTCCTGAGTATTCATTGGAAGGACGGATGCTGAAGCTGAAACTCCAGTACTTTGGCCACCTCATGCAAAGAGTTGACTCATTGGAAAAGACTCTGATGCTGGGAGGGATTGGGGGCAGGAGGAAAAGGAGATGACAGAGAATGAGATGGCTGGATGGCATCACCAACTTGATGGACGTGAGTTTGAGTGAACTCCGGGAGTTGGTGATGGACAGGGAGGCCTGGTGTGCTGCGATTCATGGAGTCACAAAGAGTCGGACACGACTGAGTGACTGAACTGAACTGAACCAGAAAAAGAATCAAAGAGGACTCAAAATCAGAAATCAAAGAAAAAAAAGTATAACGGATAATACAAAAATACAAAGGATCATAAGAGTCTACAACAAATAATTATACACCAACAAAAGATACAACCTATAAGAAATGGTTAAAGTTCTACAAATGTACAGTCTTCCAAGAATGAATCACGAAGAAATAAAAAATCTGAATAGACTGAATACTAGCAAGGAGCTTAAGACCCAAAAATCTCCCAACAAAAATGCCAGGACTAGATGGATTCACTTTTGAATTCTACCGATCACTCAAAGATCATCTATGGATCACTCTATAGATTATTTTCAGCTCTTCAAAAAATTGAAGAGGAATGAAGCCTTCCAAACATTTCATGAAGCAGGATTATCCTGATACCAAACCAGACAAGGACAATATTAAGAAAACAAAATTATAGGCAATATTCCTAGTGAAAATAGACATAAAAATTTTCAAGAAAATATTAGTAAACTGAATATAACAATATTTTAAAAGGATCATATGTCATGATCATGTAGTATTTATTAGAGGGATATGAAGATGGTTCAATATACACAAATCAATCAATATGATATTATCACATTAACAAAAAGAAAGATAAAAATCATAAGATTATCTCAAGAGGTGCATAAAAAGCTTTAAAGAAAATTCAACATCCATTTATGATAAGTTCTCAACAATGCAGGTATAGAGCGGAATTTACCTCAATATAATAAAGGCCATATGTGATAAGCTTTTCACTCAACAGTGAGTGAAAAAGCTTTTCCTCTAAGATCAGGAAGAAGATAGAGATGCCCATTCTCACCAGTTTTATTGAATATTGTATTGGAATTCCTAACCAGAACAATTAGACAAGAAAAAAACAGTAGGCATTGAAATTGGAAAGGAAGAAATAAAACTGTCACTAATTGCAGATGACCTGATACTGTATATATAAAACCCCAGATTTCATCAAAAACTATTAGAAAAAATAAATGAATTCAGTAAAGTAACAGGATACAAAATTAATACAGAGTAATCTGTGATGTTTCTATACACCAATAAACTAGCATAAAGAGAAATTAAGAAAACAATCTCATTTTCAATTACATCGAAAAGAATAAAATATCTGGGCATAAATTTAACCAAGGAGGTGAAGGACATATACATTGAAAACTGTAAGACACTGATGATAGAAACTGAAGAAGATACAAATAAATGGAAAGATATTCTATGTTCACAGACTGAAAGAATATTGTTAAAATGTCCCTACTGCCCAAAACAAAGCAATCTACAGATCCAACACAATCTGTATCAAAAGTCTAATGGCATATTCCACAAAACTAAAATGTGTAATTCTAAAATTTGTAAGGAAATGCCAGTGACCCCAAATAGTCAAAACTATTTAAGAAAGAACAAATCTGAAATCACATTTCCTGATTTCAAACCATAGCACAAAACTGTGATAATGAAAATAGCATAGTACTAGCACAAAAACAGACATACACATCAGTGGAACAGAATTTAGAGCCCAGAAATAAACTCATACATACATGGACAAATGATTTATGATAAAAGAGCAAAGAACATAAAATGAAGAATGGATAGTTTATTCAAAAATGGTTCTGGGAAAGTGGACAGCCACATGCAAAAAATGAATTTAGACCACTATCATATACCATGTACAAAAATTAACTCAAAATGGAACACTTCAATGTAAGACCTGAAACTATAGGTTTCAGAAGAAAACATAGGTAGTAACTTCATTTTCATCAATCTTAGTGATGCTTTTGTAGATCTAACTCTGAAGGCCAGGGAAACAAAAACAAATAGTAGTATATCAAACTAAAATGCTTCTGCACAGTGAAGGCATGCTGGGAGCCAGCACAGGAGATCCCACCCATGACAAGGTCATGTGGAAGAGAACTGTTAAGCAAGGCTTCAGGACTTGAGGGGCTCCCTAGACCTGCTCGAACATCTACCCCAAAACCAGAATCTGTCTGTCTTACTATTTTGTGCCTTTCACCAACTCTCCTGACATTAGCAGGGGGCTATCCCTGACCACCTTTCTCTGGAGAAAATCAACTTAGGGCTCTAGCTAATGAGTCTCCTGGACATGAGAGGAATATTTCGATTCAAACCCCCTCTGTTGGCATTCTAGCTTGCTTGGCAGGTTTATCCAGACTCCTGCAGCTACGCATGTGATTGTTCACAGCCTCCCAGCTGTGAGAGGCACAGGAAGCCTAAAACACAGAGCCTTTCAAAGAGTTAAGAGTTATTAGAGTAGTGCTGGTGTAGGATTTCATTATTGGGCCAATGCTTGTTGCTAAGTTCCCATATCTCTTATCCTCTGTGCACCTGGGAGTGTATTAGTTAACATAGTTGAAATGTAAGAAAAACAAGTGTAGCCCTGAAATTAACCACATCAGACCTTTGAGCTAATTGGTTCTTTCTTTGTTGTAACTCACTGCACCTTTGCCCCGTGAGAAATGTAACTCTGTTTAGCATTTTCTGAGGCTGACATAGATTAGAAATGTAAAGAAAAAACATTTCAAGGGAAAATAAGTTTTCTGGTTGAGCAGCCTTTTCAAAAGAGGGTCATAAAATGTTCACAGGCCTCCAAGGCCAGAAGATAATGTACACAATATTGTTTATGGGAAAGGTATGCAGAAAAAATCCTGGTTTTGATAAAGACAAAACAGATGTAATGTCTGGGCTGACTCTGTAAGACTCTGCATCTTTCATTTCCCTCTATGTACAAGTTAAGGTATAAAAGTCACTTTTGAAATGGGCCTCACTCACCGAAGAAGCTTGGTCTCCCCGTGTTTTTCTTTCTTTCTCTCTCTTACTCTCAGCCTCTTTCTCGCCTCTATTTTCTTATCTACAACATTCTTTCTTTATCTCTCTATAAATCATTTTCTTCGCCAACACCATTTCTCCTTCGGGTTCCCCTGGATCCTGCAGGGATTGGACCCCGGCAAAGGCAAATATCAAAATGAAAAGGACACTATGGAGTGTGAGAAGAAATTCTCAAACTATATATAGAATATGGGGTTAATATCCAACATATGTGAAGAACTCATATAATTCAACAAGTAAAAAAAATTAAAACCACATTAAAAACAGGCAGGTGATTTGAATACACATATTTCCAAAGAAGACCTACAGATGAACAACAGGCAGAGGGAAAGGTATTCCACATCACTAATTATAAGGCAAATGCAAATCAAAACTACCATGAGATCACACCTGCTAAAATGGTTATTATCAAGAAGACAATAACAAATGTTAAAGACAACGTGGAGAAAAGAGATCCATCATACACCGCTGGTGTGACTGTATATTATGCAGCCACCACGGAAAACAGTATGGAGGGTCTTCAAAAACATTAAGACCAGAACTACCACACGGCCAATGTATCTACCCAAAGAATATGTAGACGTTAGCTCAAAAAGATATCCGCACCCCTATGCTCACTGCAGCATTATTTACAGTAACCAAGATACGGAAACAACCAGAGTGCCCATCAGCAGACAAACGGATAAAGAAACCGTGAGGCAGACATGGACACAAAGGTATGCTATATGAAATAAGTCACACAGGGAAACACAAATACCATGTGATTTCATTCATATGTGAAATCTAACAACAACAACAACAACAAAAACACATTAACAAACAAAAGAAAAGGAGGACAAAACTCACAGGTACAGAGATCAGGTTACTGGTTACCAGAGGGGAAGGGGTTGGCTGTGGGTAAAAACTGGTATAGGAGGAAAACTGCATTGTGATGAATGGCAAGTAGACTCGTGATGGTGACCACCTGGCACTAAATACAGGCGCCAAACCAAAATGCTGTGTGTGCTGTGCTCAGTCCCTCAGTCGTGTCCAACTCTTTGGGACCCTTGGGACTGTAGCCCACCAGGCTCCTCTGTCCACGGGGTTTTCCAGGCAAGAATACTGGAGAGGGTTGCCATTTCCTCCTTCAGGGGATCTTCCCAACCCGGGGCTCAAACCTGAGTCTCTCTCATCTCCTGCACTGCAGGTGGGTCCTTTGCCACTGAGCCATCAGGAAAGCCCCATGATGCTGTATATCTAAAACATATAAATGATAATAGTAATAATAAGTGAAGAATATGGAGGCTCACCAACTAGAGATGCTCTTCTCTTGCTGTGAAGTGTCCCAATCAGAAGAGCTAACACATCGGCAGTCAAAGTCACGCTTCTCTCCGAGACCAGGCCAGAATTCGGACAACGGTTTTACAGATAAGAGCATACTCTTTGTCTCCAAGGTCAGGTTTCCTTTCCACCAGTAAGAAATGTCTGCAGGAACTGTAACTGCTGCTCACTGTTGTTGCAGTTTTTTACAGCCACCTTCTGCTCCGGGCCACCTATGAGCCACTTAAAGATAGTTTTGATGCTCCTAACTTTTTTGGTAACCAGACATGATCCAAAGAGGGCATGATGACATATTAGTTTTCAAAGCAAGCCACGTATTTACACAACAAGGGAATGGAAAAAAATGCTCACGCAACTGAAAAAAAATGTAAAGCCACAGAAAGGCACACATGAAAGGACAAAGAAGATCTGAAGCTTTTAAACTCTAATTTTGTTATGCAACTTATGGTTTCAACTTTACTCATCCAGTGACCATCCCATCATCTGCATGAAATTAAAAAATGAACTACTAGGGAACACTTGAATTCCCCCCCCCAAAATATACACATGCTTTAAACAATCAAGGACAAGGCGAAGACCAGCCTTAATGGAGGAAGTAGAAATTCTCCTCTGGTCAGAATTCAGCCCCAAAGAGACTAAAGAAAACATTTTGCTTCTTTTAGGCAAAAGCACTGGAACTCTGGCCTCAAGGGCAAAGTCTTACACCAAGAACATCCTGAATACTGTCTCAGTCCTTTCTTTCCTCTGTGCAAATGCTAGTTGTTGTTAGTGTTGAGTCACTAAGTCATATCTGACTCTTTGCAACCCCACGAACTGCAGCACACCAGGCTTCCCTGTCCTTCACTATCTCCCAGAGTTTGCTCAAACTCATGTCCACTGTGGAGAAGGCAATGGCAACCCACTCCAGTACTCTTGCCTGGAAAATCCCTGGACGGAGGAGCCTGGTAGGCTGCCATCCATGGGGTCGCAGAGTCAGACAGGACTGAAGCGACTTAGCAGCAGCAGCGTCTGTTGAGTTGGCAATGCCATCCAATCATTTCATCTTCTGTCGCCCCTTCTCCTACTGCCCTCAATCTTTCCCAGCATCAGGCTCTTTTCTCTTTTCATGGCCAAAGGATTGGTGCTTCAGCTTCAGCATCAGTCCTTCCGATGAATACTCACGCTTGACTTCCTCTATGATTGACCAGTTTGATCTCGCTGTCCAAGGGACCCTCCAGTGTTTTCTCTAGCACCACAGTTCTAAAGCATCAATTCTTTGGCTCTCAGCCTTCTTTATGGTCCTATTCCTACAACCATACATGACTACTGATACTGACACCCTCTCTCTCTCCTGGGGTCCTTCTTGCCATCTCAGATTCAAGAGTACAGGCTGATGTCCCCCAGAGCACTTTCTGTTGTTGTTGTTGTCGTCAATCTTTACAATGTTGTGTTGGTTTCTGGCATACACCAAAGTGAGTCAGCCATAATGACACATATGTCCGCTCCCTCCAGGTCATCACAAAGCATCACACCGGGCTCCCTGTGCTCCGCAGTACGTTCTCACCAGCTACTTTCACGAACTCAAGTTACATGCCTTCTTATGATCACTCTGTGGCTAATTTCTCACTACACAAGTTCAACTGGATGGAAGTAAAGGAGCAACACCCACCTTCAGATCTAGCAGTCATCCCCCTGCACCACACAACCAGTTAAGGTCCTGCTTTGCAAGTGTGTTTGTCATTCAGCTGTGTGTGACTTTTTGCGACCCCATGGACTGTGGCCCACCAGTCTCCTCTGTCCATGGAAATCTCCAGGCAAGAATACTGGAGTGTGCTGCTATTTCCTTCTCGAGGGGATCTTCCCGACCCAGGGATCAAACCCGGGTCTTGAGCATTGCAGGCGGATTCTATACCATCTGAGCCACCAGGGAAGCCCCAAAACTGTGCTTCCCTCACTCTTGGTAGACAATGTAGACGGAGATTAAAATGACTTCAATCTATGTCCTTTTCTATCCTTGGCTAGCAGGCAACCTAAGTAGACTGTCATTAAACAGTGGTTCTAGGAAGTCTTAGGCATGGGGTTCCCTGAGGTCAGGGGGCTCACCACAGGACAACGGGGATGGCAAAAGACGGTGGTGGAGTCCACATGTGGCTGCTGCGGAGGAAGAGGGGAGGGAAAAGAGACCAGGCAGAAGTGTGCAGAAGCGCTGATCTGAATTAAACCCTGTGCGGCACAGCCAAGGGAAAGGCAGGATTCAACAGCCTCCCTCCCTCTGGCCCCACCTTTAATCAAATGTACAAAGCCATCTGAAAAACAGTATCAACTTTGAAGGTTTGTTTAATGCTAAAATCATTACTCTTACTATTAGGCATATGATTACTGATTCTTTCATTTTAAAGAAATCAAATTTTCAGGTAAGCTGTAGGTACAAAATAGGCATTTTTGCACATCTGGTATAGACACTAATATCACCAATCCACAGCAAGAAATCATTCTAGATTTAAAACAAAAGCCCCTGCTTAGCCTCCTTTGTATCACAGGAAATGTACAATAGTCTAAAATAGTCAAGGCCATGCAACCAGCTGTGGGAATTTAGTAACCCTTGGGCTTTCATAAAACCAATTTCCCCTCCTTTTATTTTCCTTTACTTTTTTCTTTTGATCTTTTTTTTCTTCTTCCTTGAAGAGCTATGAAGAGTCAAAAATGAGGTGGGGATGGGGCAAGAGACCTAGGAATCAAACCAGACTGGATTTCACGAGTAAAGAGCACATTCTTTTCCTCGGGTAGTCCTCAGAATAAAAGAAAAAAGGGAAAACCTCAAATTGGTAAGTTTTAGTTCAATGCTATTGCTTAATGTGGAGTTAAATACAATCCTAAGCAAAATCAACCCTGAATACTCATTGGAAAGACTAACACTGAAGCTGGAAGCCCCAATATTTTGGCCACTTGATGTGAATGGTTGATTCACTAGGAAAGACTCTGATGCTGAGAAAGACTGAGGGCAAGAGGAGAAGGGGGTGACAGAGGATGAGGTGGTTGGATGGCATCACCGACTCGATGGACGTGAACTTGGGCAAACTCCAGGAGATAGCGAAGGACAGGGAGGCCTGGTGTGCTGCAGTTCATGGAGCTGCAAAGAGTCAGACATGACTGAGCGACTGAATAACAATGACAAAATACGGTCTGAACAAAATAGCATCACTTGTCAAGTTATAAGACCTTGAGGGGGTCAAAAGCATTTTGCTTATTTCTTCCCATAGCTATTTGCCAGGCCATCTTAGACTGCAAGACTTCATGAGGTGGCGACATACATCTGGGTCTAGTGTAGTGCTCATCTCTCCAGCATTTAACGCTCTGTCCCTTTAGTGGACATCTGGAGAGCTTGGGCAAATGCATCATTTTTTCCCATAAAATGCACTGAGATCAAGGGCTCTCTAGGATGGTAACAGAGGCTGAGTAAAATAAGAATTTAATACATTCATTTGAGAACATGAGTGCTGGGTTAGGGGAAAAAAAAAACAAACATCAACACGTTTATTCACAGCAGAACTTGCTGCAGAATGTGAGATGCAGTGGGAATTTCTAAGTGAGAGATACGGTGAGCCATATTTCCCAAGACTTCAGTTCAGGTCAGTCACTCAGTCATGTCCGACTCTTTGCAACCCCATGAATCGCAGCACGCCAGGCCTCCCTGTCCATCACCAACTCCCGGAGTTCACTCAGACTCACGTCCATCGAGTCGGTGATGCCATCCAGCCATCTCATCCTCTGTCGCCCCTTCTCCTCCTGCCCCTAATCCCTCCCAGCATCAGAGTCTTTTCCAATGAGTCAACTCTTTGCATGAGGTGGCCAAAGTACTGGAGTTTCAGCTTTCCCAAGACTTACCTGACCACTAAAACTCCTCGGGGTTGCATGTGTGCTAAGTTGCTTCATCGTGTCTGACTCTTTGCGACCCCATGGACTGTAGCCCACCAGGCTCCTCTGTCCATGGGATTCTCCAGGCAAGAGTACTGGAGTGGGTTTCTATGCCCTCCTCCAGGGGATCTTCCTGACCCAGGGATCGAACCCGCGTCTTTTGCAGCTCCTGCATTGGCAAGTGGGTTCTTCATGACTAGTGCCACCCGGGAAGCCCCTTCTTGGGGTTACACGTCACTAAGCAATGTTCTATAAAACATAAGTAGGAGGTGAAAAATCGACTACATATTTGCAACCCAATCACGCGTATTTACAAAATGGTTTGCCTAAGTTCTTAAATAGCAGCTGGAGGTGTGTGGATACCAAGAACTTGAGTGCCTGGGAGAGGATGGAGGAGAGCAAGTTTCTGCCCTTTCTTTGTTCAGGTAAGCTGCTATCGAGTTCCTGGGCACCCAGTTACCTTCCAACGCAAACCTGAACCCCTCTCTCAGCTTTATTCATTCTTAGCTGTGGCATGGGGGATCCTTTTTTATTTTTTTCTTTAGTAGAAGGATGTGGGATCCAGTTCCCCCAAAAGGGACTGAACCTGGGCCTCCTGCATTGGGAGTACAGTGTCTTAGCCGCTAGACCACCAGGGAAGTTCCCTTCCCCTACCCTGAATTTGCGGTCCCCTCTATCCACGGGAGTAGGGAATCTTTTCCACTCTCCCAGTTTTACCTACCATCCGTATGCTGTGTGCTTAGTCACTCAGTCATGCCCAATTCTTTGCAACCCTTTGGACTGGAGCCCACCAGGTTCCTCTGTCCACTGGGTTTTCCAAGCAAGAATCCTGGAGTGGGTTGCCATTTTCCTTTTTCAGGGGATCTTCCTGACCCAGGGATTGAACCCATGTCTCTTGTGTCTCCTGCACTGCAGGCGGATTCTTTACCTGCTGATCCATCAGGGAAGAGCTGCATACTAATGG
Organism: Oryx dammah; assembly: GCF_014754425.2. Taxonomy (NCBI): domain Eukaryota; kingdom Metazoa; phylum Chordata; class Mammalia; order Artiodactyla; family Bovidae; genus Oryx; species Oryx dammah. The sequence goes on from NW_024070208.1 coordinate 14,103,041, forward strand.
ATCCTAAATTAATAACTATAGTTAGCCACCTTAAACACTTCTGAAGCAAAGAGAAGAAAAGAAAGGAAAGAAAACAAGGAGAGAAAAGGAGAGAAGAGTGGACTCTCCAGGGCTGGCCGTGCAGCAGAGAAACTGTTCCTATCCCACGGAGCATCAGATAGGGCCTGGCCTCCTGCTTCTCCATAAACCTGATCCTCCACTTCTGCTCTCAGTTTCCTCTGTAGACGCCAGCACTCCTCTAGCTTCCCAAAGAAGAAATCTCAGACTCATTCTGTTTTCCACCACTGCCCTCAGACCCTTCCATCAGGTAAACTCCAAGCTTGGCTGCTTTTACCAACAAGATCCCAATTCTCCCTTTTAGCCTGGAAAACTCAAAAAACCCTCCCTTTAAATAGTGTGCATGCCTCTGGCCATGTTCCACCGTCAAACCCACCCCCAGAGAACCTGGCGAAACACAAAACTGACTCCATCAAGTGTGCGTGCTCAGCTGCTTTAGACACATCACCATAGCCTGCCAGGCTCCTCTGCCCATGGGATTCTCCAGGCAAGGATTCTGGAGTGGGTTGCCAGGGTACCTTCCCGACCCAGGGACTGAACCTGAGTCTCCTACGTCTCCTGCATTGCAGGCAGGTTCTTTACCACCAGTGCCACCTGGGAAGCCCTGTCCCCATTGCATCTGTAATCAAAACCCTTCATCAGCACCGTATCATCCGGAAGCCAAAGCCCCAACTCCCTAACTCAGGCTCCCATGTAGCCTCTGCCCAGTGCTCAGCCTCACCATCAGGGGCCTGTACCTCAAGGGGTCAGGAAACTGCTCCTGACTTCCTGCTGTGCCTGAGTTATTTCTGACCTTGGTACTTCTGTCCATGCTGTCCCCTAATCCTCAGCTTCATCCTGAAGTATTCAGCTCAGGCACCTTCTCCTCCAGGAAGCCTTTCCTGGCCCCAGCTAGTCTAGCGATCCATTCTCAGTACTTCTGTGATACTCTGTAACCTGCTACCCTCATAGGCTGCCTCACTCTTACTTATATATTTATTTTTAAACTGAAGTATAGTTGATATATTTATTTTTAAGTGTTTTTAAATATGGACCATTTCCAAAGTCTTCACTGAATTGGTTGCTGTGGAAAAAAGTAATTATCTTATAATTAAAATAACTTTTTTAGAAGTGAAAGTAAAAATGTTAGTTGTTCAGTCATGTCTGACTGATTCTTTGCGACCCCATGGACTGTAGCCAGCCAGGCTCCTCTGTCCAGGCTCCTCTGTCCATGGGATTTCCCAGGCAAGAATACTAGAGTGGGAAAATGACTATACTACCCAAAGCAATCTACAGATTCAATGCAACCCCTGTCAAGCTACCAATGGTATTTTTCACAGAACTAGAACAAACAATTTCAAGATTTGTATGGAAATACAAAAAATCCTCGAATCGCCAAAGCAATCTTGAGAAAGAAGAATGGAACTGGAGGAATCAACCTGCCTGACTTCAGGCTCTACTACAAAGCCACAGTCATCAAGACAGTATGGTACTGGCACAAAGGCAGAAATATAGATCAATGGAACAAAATAGAAAGCCCAGAGATAAATCCACACACCTATGGACACCTTATCTTTGACAAAGGAGGCAAGAATATATAATGGATTAAAGACAATCTCTTTAACAAGTGGTGCTGGGAAAACTGGTCAAATGCCTGTAAAAGAATGAAACTAAAACACTTTCTAACACCATACACAGAAATAAACTCAAAATGGATTAAAGAGCTAAATGTAAGACCAGAAACTGTAAAACTCCTAGAGGAAAACATAGGCAGAACACCCTCTGACTTAAATCACAGCAAGATCCTCTATGACCCACCTCCCAGAGTAATGGAAATAAAAGCAAAAATAAACAAATGGGATCTAATTAAACTTAAAGGCTTTTGCACAATGAAGGAAACCATAAGCCAGGTGAAAAGACAGCCTTCAGAATGAGAGAAAATAATAGCAAACAAAGCAACTGACAAAGAATTAATCTCAAAAATACACAAGTAGATCACGCAGCTCAATTCCAGAAAAATAAATGACCCAGTCAAAAAATGGGCCAAAGAACTAAACAGACATTTCTCCAAAGAAGACATACAGATGGCTAACAAACACATGAAGAGATGCTCAGCATCACTCATTATCAGAGAAGTGCAAATCAAAACCACAATGAGGTACCATCTCACGCCGGTCAGAATGGCTGCTATGAAAAAGTCTACAAACAATAAATGCTGGAGAGGGTGTGGAGAAAAGGGAACAACCCTCTTACACTGTTGGTGGGAATGAAAACTAGTACAGCCACTATGGAGAACAGTGTGGAGATTCCTTAAAAAACTGCAAATAGAACTGCCATACAACCCAGCAATCCCACTGCTGTACATACACACAGAGGAAACCAGAATTGAAAGAGACACGTGTGCCCCAATGTTCATCGCAGCACTGTTTATAACAGCCAGGACATGGAAGCAACCTAGATGTCCATCAGCAGATGAATGGATAAGAAAGCTGTGGTACATATACATGATGGAATATTACTCAGCTATTAAAAAGAATAGATTTGAATCAGTTTTAATGAGGTGGAAGAAATGGAGCCGATTATACAGACTGAAGTAAGTCAGAAAGAGAAACACCAGTATATTAACAGTATATATATTACAGTATATTAACATGTATATATGGAATTTAGAAAGATGGTGATGACAACCCTATACGCAAGACAGCAAAAGAGACACAGATGTAAAGAACAGACTCTGTGGGAAAAGGCGAGGGTGGAATGATTTGAGAGAACAGCATTGAAACATGTATATTACCATACGTGAAATAAAAAAAAAACACACTAGAGTGGGTTGCCATTTCCTCCTGCAGGGCATCTTCCTGACCCAGAGATCAAGCCTGGGCCTCCTGCATTGGCAGACGGATTCTTTACCACTGAGCCGCCAGGGAAGCCCTAGTTACTATATTGCTCCTGTTTTTGTTTTGGTTTGTTGGCTAAGAGTTATATAGGACCTTGGCTCACTGACCAGGAATCAAACCTGCACCCCAAGCACTGGAAGGCGAAGTCTTAACCACAGGACCACCAGGGAAGTCCCCTCACTCTTTCTTGAGGGTGTGCCTCATCCTTGAGGGCAGAAGCAATGTATTACCTCTGTATACTGTCACCCTGCTTATTTAACTTATGCAGAGTACATCATGTGAAATGCTGAGCAGGATAAATTACAACCTGGAATCAAGATTGCAGGGAGAAATATCAACAACCTCAGATATGTGGATGATGCCACTTTAATGGGAGAAAGTGAAGAGGAAGTAAAGAGCCTCTTAATGAGGGTGAAAGAGGAGAGTGAAAAAGATCACTAAAAACTCAACATTCAAAAAACTAAGATCCTGGCATCTGGTCCCATCACTTTATGGCAAATAGAAGGGGAAAAAGTGGACACAATGACAGATCTTATTTTCCTGGGCTCCAACATTACTGGGAATGATGCCTGTAGCCGTGAAATTAAGACACTTGCTTCTTGAAAGGAAAACTATGACCAACCTAGATAGCATATTAAAAAGCATAGACATTACTTTGGTGATAAAGGTCTGTATAGTCAAAGCTATAGTTTTTCTAGTAGTCATGTACAGATGTGAGAACTGGACCATTAAGAAGGCTGAGTGCCAAAGAATTGATGCTTTTGAACTGTGGTGTTAGGGAAGACTCTTGAGAGTCCCTTGGACAATAAGGAGATCAAACCAGTCAATCCTAAAGGAAAAAAACCCTAATACTCATTGCGAGGACTAATCATGAAGCTGAAGCTCCAATACTTTGGCCACTTGATATGAAGAGCCTACTCACTGGAAAAAACCCTGATGCTGGGAAAGATTGAAGGAGAAAGCAGAAGCGGGCAGCTGAAGATGAGATGGTTGGATAGCACCACTGACTCAATGGATATGAATTTGAGCAAACTCCAGGAGACAGTGAAGGAAGGGGAGCCTGGTGTGCTGCAGTCCACAAAGTCACAGAGAGTTGGACATGACTTAGCAAATGAACAACAGCAACAACCAAGTTCTGAGCACCATGCCAATTACATCAGAGGCAACCAATGAAATGTCTACACCATAACGAGCTATGACAAGCACAGACCCACTAACCCAACCTTGTCTCTGAGTTCCTGCCCAACTCTAAGAACCATGGCCAAGCTCTAGGTAATGGCCATGGGTAAGTCATATCAATTTGCCATACTCAAGAGATTACTCCAATATAAACTTCACTAATATGGCTGGCCTTTCCAAGCTAGTCTTAATTAATGAGGTTTTATCTGTTGAGATGCTTCACAAAGAGTTTTTTGGACTGAATTATTCTGATGTGTGCCACAGTTCTCTGTCACTTTTCATGGATGGAGCCTTCAACAGAAATGACAGTTTACAATTTTTGCAAAGTTCCTGTTGAGGATATTTCTAGGCAGAATATTAGAGCCACCTGTTTTCACTCAATCATAACTTCCTTCCTCAGCCAAACTTATTTAAGCTTGGTCCCAGTCCTTTTTTTTTTTTTTCTTTCTTTGGGAATAATTTGAGGGAAAAAAAAACCATTTAGCCATTCTGGAGTGAGAAGAGATTGAAAATGATTAAAAGATACTTTACATTGAAGGTGTAACTGCTTTTGGCTCAGAATAACCAACATAATTCAAAAATGCATTCAAACTACATTTCAATTTAGTATCTAGCTTACTCTTCCTGATGAAATCACTGTCTAACCAGCTTAAAGCAAAATAAAATATTTTTCAGTTAAAAAGGACTAAAGCTATCACTTCTGAGTGAAGGCAATCAGTGTAGTATTTTAGTAGAACATCATGATTATTATAATACTAATAAAAATAAACATTTCTGCCATCAGGGTCCTTGGCTCTGCAGAGGAAAGAAAGGAGCTTGACCCATGGGCTTGTAATGTAAATTAAACACACAATATGAGCCACACAAGTTTCACAGGTTAGAGTTAATTAACATTTTATCCAAAGCAAAGGAGGAAAAGGGAAAGAAAAATAAAATCATTATTAAGAGAATCAAAATTCACTTCAAACCTTATAGGAGACATCTCTAATGTGAGTATAACTGAAAAGACATCACCAAGCCCAATCTGATACCCCCTCCTCGTGCCCCTACTCAGCCAACCCTTAAAGACAGCATATGTGTGGTTGATTCTTACAGACTCACGAAGCCAATGGCAGACCTGCCAAGAGACACCAGACAGATCAGATGAATTCCCGGGACTCATTCCTGTTTTATGACTGACTCTTCTCTCTTTTGTCTTCCCTTTATGACTAGGCTTCCCAGGTGGGGCAGTAGTAAAGAATCCACCTGCCAATTCAGGAGATCAAAGGTTTGATCCCTGAATCTGGAAGATCTCCTGGAGGAAGAAATGGAAACCCACTCCAGTACTTTCACCTGGAAAATTCCATGCATAGAGGAGCCTGGCAGGCTACAGTCCACAGAGTCACAAACAGTCAGATACACCTGAATGACTACATACACATACACTCCTTATGACAAAGTATCTAATGACAGAAAATACACTGAACCTACATTTATCACACACCACATTTACCCTCTTTTTTTAATTGAAGTATAGTTGATTTATAGTATATTAGCAATGGCACCCCACTCCAGTACTCTTACCTGGAAAATCCCATGGACGGAGGAGCCTGGTGGGCTGCAGTCCATGGGGTCGCTAAGAGTCAAGCACGACTGAGCAGCTTCACTTTCACTTTTCACTTTCATGCATTGGAGGAGGAAATGGCAACCCACTCCAGTGATCTTGCCTGGAGAATCCCAGGGACGGGGGAGCCTGGTGGGCTGCCATCTATGGGGTCGCACAGAGTTAGACACGACTGAAGTGACTTAGCAGCAGCAGCTATAGGTATATGACATATGATTCAATATTTTTATAGATTGATTATACTCCATTTAAAGTTATTACAAGTAAAGTCTATATTTCCTTGTTCTGTGCAATGGATCCTTGCTGCCTATCTACTCCACACATGTACCTCAATGTTCACAGTTGCACTGCTTACAACAGACAAGAGATGGATGTAACCTGAGAGTCTACCAACAGATGAACGGATAAAGAAGATGTGGGATACGTGCACATGGGATATTACTTAACAAAAATTCAAATTTTGTCATTTGCAACAATATGGATGGACCTAGAGGATATTACACCCAGGGAAGTAAGTCAGAGAAAAACCACCATTCCATATGATCACTTACATATGGACTCTAAAAAGTAAAACGAATGTATGTAACAAAATAGAACAAACAGACTCACAGACACAGCAAACAAACTAGTGTTTACTAACAGGTAGAGAGAAGCAGAGAGGGGCAAGATAGGAATACGAGATTAAGAGGTACACCATAGTTATTTTTATGTATGCACCCTCAATTCCTTTTAACCAAAGCCTATTTGAAATTAATGTATAAACAATTCAGGGCTTCCCAAGTGGCGCTAGTGGGAAAGAACCCACCTGCAGGAGACACAAGAGACCTAGGTTCGATCCCTGGGTCAGGAAGATCCCCTGGAGACGGACATGGTGACCCACTCCAGTACTCTTGCCTGGAGAATCCCATGGACAGAGGAGCCTGGCGGGCTACCGTCCATGAGGTCGCAGAGTCAGACACGACTGAAGCGGCTTAGGAAGCACATATCAACAACTTAGGCTTCTAGAATACACTTTTGTTTTCATAAAAAGGAGCTGCATCTTCTACCAAACACTGAAATACACATGCCAAATCAAGAATAAGGCCCTGGCAGCCTCCTACTATTTAGAAAAATGTTTTTCAAGTGAACTATCTGCTCCATACTGAAGAACCAATACCAAAACCAGTACACTTGAAAAAAAGACAAAAGTGCTAGTAAGTGAAAGAGTAATAAGATATATGTCTCTTAAACCTTGCTCCAAGCCTTTCCTAAATGAGAATCCCCACAAGTATTAAGTTGGCAGATTCTAAAAGCTCAGATGGCGGAGCACAGTTCAGGCATCACTACCTATCAATGCTCTGGGCTCACTCACTGGGTTCTCTCTGGCCTCTCAGTCCACCCCAGGGAAGCAAGACAAAGCAAGCTCTCCACCTGCCCGTCAGACCGCTCCGGGTGCGCCAAGAGGCCAGGCTGTACACGGTGACGGCTCACGCCACGGACACAAATTACAGCTAATTGCACAGGGGCACAGGCACAGCGTAAAAGACAGCCCGCATCGGAGAGACCAGGCCCGTCCTAAGAGGCGGCTCAGTGTTCATCAGTCCCTTTCCTGGAACCTTCCCTCCATCCCTGGTGTGGAGGGTAAAACTCTATCCAGGACATGCCTTCATACCTGGATGTTCAGAGCCCATTTCTCACAAAAAGTGTATGCATCATGGGGGATGGGGAATAAAAATATAAGGATTTTACGTATCCGAAGTCAATCCTAAAGGAAATCAACCCTGAGTATTCATGGGGAGGACTGATGGCAAAGCTGAAGCTCCAATACTTTAACCACCTGATGTGAAGAACCGATTCACTGGAAAAGACCCTGATGCTGGGAAAGACTGAGAGCAAAGAGAAGCGGGCAACAGAGGATGAGATGGTTGAATAGCATTATCAATTAAATGGACGTAAGTTTGAGCAAACTTCAGGGAGACAGTGAAGGACAGGGAAACTGGTGTCCTGCGGTCCCTGAGGTTGCTAAGAGTTGGACACAACTTAGCGATTAAGCAACAAGTAATCTTATACCGTTCTTATTGGGGAACAGTAACAAATATACACACGCACATGTGTGTATATTACAACACTGTATTTTATATAAATGGTACATAAAATACCTTCTACAGCAAGAGAAAAGACAAAGTAGTAATTGCTATGTGAAAGGTCCCATAACCATTTGTGAAGAACAGCATTGGCTCAGTTATTTCCCACACAAAGAACTGAAAGATAATAACCTCTATGCACAAACGAATCTGGGGCTTTACAAACATGTCAGAAGCATCAAAAGGCATTAACGTAAGCCACATCCAACGTGGCAATTTATCCTCAGACTTTGTCTCAATGCTCCCAAGTAAAACCAAGACCCAGTTTTTCAACATACCAAAAGCACTGTCCTTTAAAAAGCTTTTTCATCTCTCTTTGTACCTGAGACTTGTTTTCTAAACACATCGTTCAGATTGCTGACCTGCAGGTTCAACCCCTCAAGAGGCTCCTTGAATCTTAGATATGGAAGGAAAAAAAGAGCTTTAGGGTTATGTTGGGGTGAACTGTGTCTCCCAAAATGGGACGTTGAAGCCTCAAACCCAGTATTTGTGGATCCAACCTTATTTGGAAATAAGATTCTTTGAAGATGCAATCAAGTAAAAATGAGACCATTACGGTGAGCCCTAATCCGATCTGACTGGTACCTTTATAGGAAGAAGGGGACAGATATTGACACACAAGTGTCCTGTGAGGACCAAGGCAGGGTCTGAAGTGCCGCAACACAGGCTAAGGGGGGCCAAGGTCTGCCTTCCACTGTTGCCAGCAAACTGCCGGAAACTAAGAAGAGATGAGGAAGGACCCAACCCCTCAGCCCGGCCCCTGAGATGTCGGGGGAGCATGACCCTGCCAAAACTTTAATTTCAGACTTTCAGACCTCAGAACTATGAGCCAACAAATGTGTGTTGATTTAAGCGATACTGTTTGTGGCACTTTCTTATGGCAACCTTCGGAAGCTAACAAGAGGAGCATCTTTCTTTTACCTCCCAAGCAGGACTTCATGAAAATTAATCCTGATAGGGGTCTAGTTGAGCCCATAGAAGCTCCCTCCATAACCTACGGAAGCATTAGTTGCTCAGTCATGTCTGACCAACTGTTTGTGACTCGCCAGGCTCCACTATCCATGGAATTCTCCAGACAAGGATCCTGGAGTGGGTAGCCAATCCCTTCTCCAGGAGATCTTCCCAATCCAGGGATCGAACCCAGGTCTCCCAGATTGCCAGCAGATTCTTTACCACCTGAGCCACCAGGGGAGCTCCATAACCTATTCCAGTGGATAAAACCCCCTGACACTAGAAATTCGTATCTATACCTAAGAGAGAAACTTGCTGCCAACTGCCACCTTCAAGCCTGAAAGTATCTTTGGAAACTGCTGAGGTCACCCTGCCTTCCTATCCCCAGGGACTCACCCTGGACGAGGCAATGAAGCAGATCCAGCAATCAACTTCTCACCTGTCATTTGCTTTTTCAGAACACCCAGCGCTAAAGAGCCCCTAGCAACCTGATGTTTTAACAGCCACAGGTATGAGCGCATAGAGGATGACAGCCCTGGATTATTTAATGAGATCACAGCATGTAACACTAGCAAATGGGAAGACTGAACACTCTTGTTGCAGAGACGGTAATACTGCGTGATATGAAGGGGATGCCAGTTTGCTCTGTTTGGAACAAAGGCATGTGGGATGTATTCATTAGGACAGAGGACGGCTCTGGAGACGCAGAAGCAGAGAACTCACTACAAGAGCCAGTTACGCTTTTAGAGCTTGCATCCCATAATTTTACAGATGAGAAAAACCACGCTCAAGACACATCTTGAGGACTCCACTGCCAACCCTGACCTAGGCAGGCCTTCTGCCAGACTACTGTCTGTCTGCTTCTCAACCTCCAAAGAGTGGGGTGATGATGTCTTTTTTTTTTGCAGGGGGCTGATGATGTCTCTCCATAATGTGCTTTTTTCCCCCTCCTTTTGAATTTTTCAAAGCTTCAAACATATGACAGTTGGGATATGCTCTGGTTTCTTTTTTAAATTGGAAGAAAATTGCTTTACCATGATGTGCTGTTTCTGCGAGACAACAACGCAAATCAGCCATGTGTGTGTATTTACATACACATGTGTGTATATATTTACATATGCACGTGTGTATGTTTACATATACGTGTGTGTGTGTCCCCTCTCTCTCGAGTCCCCTCCCGCCAGGTCATCGCAGAGCGCCAGGCGGGTGTCCCCCTGCTATACAGCATCTTCCCACCTGCTGTCTGTTCTATACATGGTAATGTATATATGTCAGAGCTGCTCTCTCAGTTCGCCCCACCCTCTCCTTCCCCTGCTGTGTCCACAAGTCCGTCCTCTACATCTGTGTCTCTATTCCTGCCTGCAAACAGGTTCATCAGTACCATTTTAGATGCCCCAGTTAAAGCCAATTCTGTGCCCACAAAAAAAAAAAAAAGACAAAAACTCTAATATTTTAAATGGAAAGTGGATTTGGGAAAATGAGAAAGATATTCCTATACAATAAATGTTAATCAAAATTCTCAGTGTTTAAACGTATCAGAAAGCATGACATTTAAGGTAATAATCTAGTAGTTGGGGCTTTAAAGATCACAATTACAACTTGGCTTTTCTGAACAGACATAAAAAAAAACATTCTGTCACATGTTAAAAAAATAATAATAATGTAATCAATAAAACATATTACAGTATTTACCAAACTGAAACAAGTGATATTTATTACCACTCTTTTTCAATCACACAAAGTACTTGGAGAATTAGGAAGCTGAATGAAAAAGGCAAATGTGGAGCAAAAATAATCAAATGTGAAAGATGAAAGCCCATGGAGAAAAATAAGTCAAAAGCTAAGGACTGTTAACACACACAGATTGCATCAGACCAGAAAGCTGGTCAAGGTGAAGACCTAAAACAACCCGGGTCTCCAATTCAGCACTGACCACAGCACAACGATGGGAAGACTCCATGCTTCCTCAGATTTCCCATAAAAGGGCAGCAGCAGAAGGTAAAGTGAGCAAAACACAATGACGACCAAAACCCATCCTCAGGACTAACTCCTTCCATTTTCCTCCTTTTATTGATTTTTTTTTTAAGCCCACTTTGCACTCTGCCAGGCAGCTTGGTTTCAGGGAACACCATTTAATGCACCTTATTGATTCAATCGTACACATTTATACGTGTGTAGAAACTTTTGCTACAGTGCCTTTATTGATCTTTTAATTGGTAATGGAGGCCAGACAACCTGACAAGAGCCTTATTGCAAATATTTTTTATTTTCTCAAGTGAGGGCAACAAAATCATCAAAAATGTTCAGCAAATGAAGCACTGTGCTTTGCTTACCTTGGGTTATGTTTTAGAGATGCTGTCACTAAGATTTTTTTTTTTCTAAAGTCAAAATTACATAAGACTGACTGAACAACTCATTTGGATGGAAATGTCTTTTTTTTTTTTCAATTTCTAGAAATATTCCTGATGGACCCTTAATTTATCGGCCCTGGGAATGACAAGCCAGTGTTCCCTTTCAGTGTAGCCATTTTCAGATTACACAGTGCTCACTGGGTGAGCAAGCCTTCTGGCAAAGTTGCCACAAGGTTAAGCGCTTATGTTAACAATAGTTGTGAACACACTGTGAAGGGGCCCTGGTGAAGGACTTCATGACACTGAGTTAATTCTGATACTTTGTCTCTCATCTACAGCATGGCCCTCTAGTCCTAGGGAAAGACTCATTCTCACCCAGATATTCTGTACCCTTTAAGTCCCCTACATACAAACCTTCAGGTCATGAGCTTTCAAAGGTGCAACGTGCATGTGTAAGTCCAATCGTGTAAGTGAGATCATGTGTCTGGAGTTACCTATAAAGGCTGGGTTCTGAGGCTAACTTTGCTGGACTTATGAACAAACTGGACATAGGAACTCATTATCAGAATGGAACTTGTCCACATACAGGAGCTGAAAAGTGAAGAGTTAAGGGGACTGTTTGGGTAGCAAACTCTACAGAAGCAGTCACAAGGCTGTAATGAAAAGTGGGTTCCAGGGTCTTTGGCAGAAGTGGAGGGAATGGAGCCCAGCCCTTACTGAAGGCATGGAGGCAGCAGGGACGCTGGGTTCAAGGCGGAAACAAGATGAAACCTTGGCTTGTCATCCATGCCCCTCAAACTCCTCCCTCGTCTCTCTCTCGCAATCCCAACATTATGTAGCCTGGTGGTCTTGTTCAGTCGCTCAGTCATGTCTGATTCCTTTCAACCCCATGGACTGCAGCACGCCAGGCTTCCCTATCCTATCTCCTAGAGTTTGCTTAAACTCAAGTCCATTGAGTCAGTGATGTCATCCAACCACTTCATCCTCTGATGCTCTCTTCTCCTGTTGCCTTCAATCTTTCCCAGCATTAGGGTCTTTTCCAATGAGTTGGCTCATTGTATCAGGTGGTTAAAGTATTGGCACTTCAGATTCAGTATCAGTTCTTCTAATGAATATTCAGGTTTGATTTCCTTTAGGACTGACCAGTTTGATCTCGCTGCAGTCCAAAGGACTCTTAAGAGTCTTCTCCAGCACCACAATTTAAAAGCATCAATTCTTCAGCGCTCATTTTCTTTATGGTCCAGTGCTCACATCTGTACATGACTACTGGAAAAACCATAGCTTTGACTACGTAAGCTTACGTATACTCAAACTTGGATGAATCACGTGAACCAGAAGTTCCAATCCTAATGCAGTGAGTGAAAGTCATTCAGTCATGCCCGACTCTTTGTGACCCCATGGGCTATGCAGTCCATGGAATTCTCCAGGCCAGAATACTGGAGTGGGTAGCCTTTCCCTTCTCCAGGGAATCTTCCCAACCCAGGGATCGAACCCAGGTCTCCGGCACTACGGGAGTCCTAATGCAAGTCAGGTCTAATTTCACTCCACCATAGAAGATTTCTAGTGGAAGGCACACTTAAACTTGGATTTTTTTTTTTAATTTAGTAATATTGACAAGCAAATATTTTTCCCATTGCATTTTGTACTTTCCAATATCAAGGCAAATAATGTAATAAAATCAAGTGTATAAAAAGATAGAAATAAAAGGAAAAAAACAAGTATAACCTCTAAAAGGCATCCCCAGAATCATGGATCAAATTTGAAAAAAGCAGTTTAAATCTGCATTGCTACATACCATTCACTGACCTTTAGGTCTTCCCATGCCTAGGTAACAGCTAGGTGGATCTGCCACTTTCTGGCCTGACTGGTTATTAATATTAACAAAGGGTCTACATATCTTGAGGTTTCTGGGCTGGCTCAGTGGTAAAGAATCTGCCTGCTAATGCAGGAGATGCGGGTTCGATCCCTGGCTCAAGAAGATCCCCTGGAGGAGGAAATGGCAACCCATTCCAGTATTCTTGCCTGGGAAGTCCCATAGAGAGAGGCGCCTGGAGGGCTACAGTTCGTGGGGTTGCAAGAGTCGGACAGAACTACTGAACCACAGCGACACATACCCTGAAGTTCTTCTGGTAACTACCAGACAGCCTGGGCATGGGTCTGGTGCCTGATGCAACTTCCTCCAGCAAACGATCTCTGGGAAATCTCTGCCTGTCTCAGCAGCGGCAGTGAACTGAACACGTGAACAGGCTGACAGGCTCCACGGTCTCCCATGCCCCCCTGTTCCCGAGCATGACATGCTTCTTCTGTGTGGATCAGATCTTCACTGAGTTCTTCTGGATAGATGGGAGCTCTTCCCCAGCACTGATCTCACTGACCAATGACACCACCCAAAACCGTGCAAGTTATATATGTTGCCCAGAATGCCTAGTTAACGTACTTATACATCATGAGTGCACTGCAGAATAACACAGTCAAACAAGGAAGGAGACGAGGCCTGACCTTCTGATCAGCGAGGACCACCTGATTTAAGGCCTGTATTCACAAATACCAGTGCTATCGAGCAAGGCGTAATTTGTGAACATCGCGACTATACCTTGACTTTTATTATTTAAAATTCATGTATAGCTAATTTGCCAATCACACTGAACACACAATGGGCCCTTACATGCAAACAGAACTAACAATGTGGGATCTAATTCTTATGCTGCCCCACATCCCACACAGGAGATCAACCTCACTTGAACAAATTCTGATAGGAGAACAGGGGCTGTGATTTTAAGTCATTTTCCTTTTATTTTCTGCAGAATTCTTTAAATTAAACCTACATCCATAACTGTAATTAGTTCCCTTGAAAATCTTCAGGATTTTTGAATTAAAATGTGTAGGAAAATATTATTCATAAGATGGTATTTTCCAAATATTATAAAGCATTGGAAACGCCCTATTTTTTATTTTGTAATATGAAAACTTTCAAAAGCCCTTTTAATCTGGGCTCAAAGAGCACACAGTATATGATACAACCTAGAGGAAAAGAATTTTATAAACTATACCACAGTTTTTTAAATATAAGAATCTCTAATCAGTTTTTCAACATAACAAAATGAGTTTTTACAGTCAAGCGATCTAGTAATTTAAGGAAAAGCTCTGTGACATTAAGTGAAAAAAACAAAAAGATTTTACACCAAAAACATTCATTCTATGGTCAACTGCCTTTCTCTGGTGCAATGTATAGAATTACAGTGGAATTAGTTCTTAAGTTATCAATTTAAAAGATTAATTGGTAAAGATAATATTAACCCATTATATTTAAATGGTCCATCTCTCATTGACATTTAAACAGAAACAGTGCTTTCATTTGCTGCTTTTCAAAAAGAAGTGCCTTCCAAATAATAATCCTTTAATGGCATATCATTAGAGATGTTAATAATAAAGACAGTTAAAGTCTAATAGGCATGCCAAGATGGCAACTGATTCCTCTTCGGTTATATTTGCTCAGTCCCTTTTCCTGATACCTGACCATAACAAGCATCCTAAGCACAGATTAACAATTTTTGCCTAAAAAACTCTGAAACCATCTTATTTACTCATACTAGCTTTTTGTCGTTTAGTCGCTAGTCGTGTCTGACTCTTTGCAACCCCACAGACCGCAGCCCACCAGGCTCCTCTGTCTATGGAGATTTTTCAGGCAAGAATAGAGAAGTGGGTTGCCATTTCCCTTCTCCAAGGGATCTTCCTGACCCAGGAATCAAACCCACATCCCCTGTGTCTCCTACATAGCAGGTGGATTCTTCCCTGCTGAGCTACCGGGGAAGCCTTTGCTAATCAGCAACTCATTCTTAAGAAGGGCCAACACCACCCTAACTAAAGCTGTAGAAGAGGCACTGTCTTTAACCTAGTCCTTTTGTGCTCTGGAGGTCATCCCATACCATTTCCTTGCTGAATCTTCTCAACTAGCATCTGAGACCCTGACCCTCAACTATTCATGACTTCATAGGGTAGCCTCTTTATGGACAGTATTCCCAAATCTGACCAATCTACAAAGGCACAGTTTTTAAAAACCTATCCTTTCTCCTATCTGCTACCGTTTCCTAGGTTCCAACCATCTAATCAGATTGATACCAACTGTCCACTAAGAATCTTATACTGATCCATTCATTCAACAAGTATCCACTGAGCACCAACTATGTGTCAACATTCTTCTAGGTGCTAGGGGTATATCGATGGGTGGGATCAGATCAGGATGTTCACCTGAGAGGTTAACACAATACATAAGCAAATTAACTGATAATAAAGATGGATGTAGGTATGTATATATATTCCGTTAGATGTTTCTCAGATTAATAAAGGAAAAGAACACAAAAGAAGAGCTGCGGTTGTGGGACTGCATTTTAAATAAGATGGTTACACAGGTGATTAGCTACATAAAGGCCTGAAGACGGGGAGAAAGTCCTGTGGAGGAACATGGGGAAAGTGTTTCAGGCAGAGGACAGCAGATTCCTAAGTATCAAGTGTAATATTTCTGAGCAACAGAAAGGAGGCCAATGCGTCTCGACTGGGGTAAATGAGGCGAAGTGTAGTCAGGGCAAGTACCAAGGACCACTGTAAAGACTCTGATTTTACTCTGAACAAGGAGGGAAGCTACTGAAGAGTTCTCAGCAAAGGAATACTATCACTTCTTATTTTCAAAACATCTATAGAGGAAGTCCCCGACATACGAACCTTCAAGTTACGAGCTTTCAAGGACGCGAACCTGTGCTCCATCAACGTCCAGCAGATGAGGCTGCCGCTCGCCCTCTGGGTCTATCACTGACGACTCTTCAGCTGTATCATCTCCCGCCACCTCTCTCACCTCCACTCAGAAGCTCTTGCCTGTTCCTTCAGGGCCAGCCCCTGGATGCCGGCTGCTGTCCTGCACTACTGTACTTTTCAAGGCACTGCACTGTCAGATTAAAGACATTTTATTTCTATGTTTGTTTTTACGTATTATTTGTATGGGAAGTATTACAGAACAGAATGATATGGTTGAGTGCATTAGTTGGGTACCTAGGCTAACATTGCTGGACTTACAAACAAACTGGACTTAACAAACGCTCTCGGAATGGAACTCGTTTGTATGCAGGGAACTTACTGTATTGAGATACAACCGACAAATATAATTCACTGGTCTTCAGTATATTCATAGAATTATGAAACCATCACCACAATCAACCCCAGAACATTTGCATCACTCCAAAAAAGAAACCCTATGCCCCTCAGCAGCACTCCCCAAGCCTCAAGCTCCTAGCCTAGGCAACTCCTCCACAGACTTGCCTATTCCAGATATATCACATAAATGGCATCATGCAACACGTGCTCTTTTGCCATTGGCTTCTTTCACTTAGTATAATGTTTTTAAGGCTCACTCTTATTGTAGCATATACCAGTACTTAATTTCTTTTTACTGCTCAATAGCATTCCATTAAATGGATATATACCACACTTGGTTTATCCAGTCATCAGGTGACGGACATTTGGGTTGCTTCCATTGGGTAACTGTCACAAATAATGCTTTGAAGAACATCTGTATTGTAGTTTTTATACAGATGTTCACGTATGCTAAGTCACTTCAGTTGTGTTCGACTCTTCGAAAAGCTACGGCGTGAGCCTGCCAGGCTCCTCTGTCCATGGTATCTCCAGGCAAGAATACTGGAGTGGGTTGCCGTGCCCTCTGCCAGTTTTATACAGACATGTATTGCCAGCTATCTTGGGTAAATATAATGCCTAAAAGTATACTTGCTGGGTAATATGCTTAACCTTTTGAGGAACTGCAAAGCTGTTTTCCAAAGTAGTTGAAATATTTTTACTTTCTACCAGTAGTGTGCGAGGGTTCCAACTTTTCCATATTCTCAACACTTGTAATTTTACCTGTCTTTTTATTCACAGCCACCTAAGCTGGTATAAAGTAGCATCTCGTTGTGGTTTTGATTTGCATTTCACAGATGGCCAAAAATATTGAGCATCTTTTTGTTCTTACAGGTCATTTGTACATCCTCTTTGGAAAATGCATATTCAGATCCTTCACTGTTTTTTTTTTTTTTTAAATAGGGAATGCCTTTTTATTACTGAGTTGTGACAGTTCACTACATATTCTAGATAAAGGTCCCTCATCAATATACGGTTTGCAAATATTTCCTATCATTTTTGTAAGCTGTCATTTCATTTTATGATTTGCCATAGAACATTAAAGCTTTTAATTTTGATGAAATTCAAATTATCTATTTTTTCTTTTATTTTCTTGTGCTTTTGGGGTCATAGCTCAGATGACCCCATTGCTTAATCCAAGATTGTGAATTTTTATACTTTTATCTCTTTCTCAGAGATCTTTCATTTTAGCTCTTATTTTTACATCTTTAATTAATTTTTGTATATTGTGTGAGAGAAGGGTGTCTAACTTTATTCTTTTGTATGTAGAAACCAAGTTTGTTTCAGCATCTTTTGAAAAGACTGTTGGTTCTCCACTGAATTACTGGCTCCCATGTCAAACTAAATGACACTTTAACAGGATTTGTCTGTTGCCCTTAAATTGGCCA
Organism: Oryx dammah; assembly: GCF_014754425.2. Lineage (NCBI taxonomy): Eukaryota > Metazoa > Chordata > Mammalia > Artiodactyla > Bovidae > Oryx > Oryx dammah. The sequence continues at coordinate 14,120,750 of NW_024070208.1, forward strand.
GGTAAGAGATGATGGTGGCTCAACAAGGAGGGTGACATGGAAATGCAGAGAAGTGGTCAAATTCTGGATACGCTTTGAAAATTGAGCTGATGAGACTTGCTTAGAGACTGGATGTGGGTGCAAAAGGAAGAGGACTTAAAGTCATCTCCAATATTTTTGCCTTGATGTCACACAGACTGTAATTCTGGTTTGGAAAAGAGTCACACGATCATCTGGGCTCCTCTGTCCATGGAATTCTCTGGGCAAGAATGCTGGAGTGGGCTGCCATTCCCTTCTCCAGGGGATCTTCCAGACCAAGGATCGAACTCGGGTGTCCTGCATCTTCTGCATCACAGGTGGATTCTTTACTGCTGAGCCCCTGGGGAAGCCCCTTTATGAGCAAAGAGGTGGCTTAAATGCCCCTGTTCCGGATGAGAGCGGACGGACCATTCAGAAGGCTACCGTGATAATCCCTCTTTGAGGATTTATCTGAATTGTCCCTAGTCCTTCCTATAGACACGATGACTGACCTCTGACAAATAATTACTTGTGAGAACTACAACTCTCACCATGGGGCAATGCAGAAGACGGTACAGGCTAGAAGGGATTTTTAGGCAGCCTTCAAGTCACACTGCTGCAGAAGGTATTCACTGAAGACAGGAGAGCTTCATTTCCTATTAACTCAAGCAGCTCTTGTAGCAGACTTGCTAATAGGCCCAGGCCAGCAGGTTCTCAGGCATTAATCTGCAAGTTCTATGAAAGCCCCTTGAGAAGATGGTCAAGGCACAACTCACACAGCTCACGTCTCCACACTGGTGAAAATAACCAGCTCATCTCTAGCGTTCCTTAAAGGCACTTGATCTCCCTCCCCTGGCCTCTGGAGTGGCAGGGCAAGCAGGACAAGGACTGCGACATGCAGGGAGGGAACAGGGGCATTTAAGCCACCTCTTTCCTCATAAAAGGGCTTCTCCGGGGGCTCAGAGGTGAAGAATCCACCTGCGATGCGGAAGACGCAGGAGACCCGGGTTCGATCCTTGGTCTGGAAGATGCCCTGGAGAAGGGAATGGGAACCCACGCCAGCATTCTTTCCTGGACAATTCCATGGACAGAGGAGCCTGTTGGGCTACAGTCCATGGGGGTCACAGAGTCGGACACGACTAAAGTGACTTAGCACGCATGCACGTTCTTCATGAAAAAAAAAAAGGTGATTTTCTTCTGGATTTAGCACCCCTCCTTTCCCCTCTAGCCTAGCCAAGATTTCCATTTCAGTGAAACTCTATGGAGTCCGGAGGGCACAAGGAAGAGCTAGTGCTCCTTTCAAGGGAAGGCTGGGAGGCATCTCTGAAAACCAGCTCTGGACAACCTTGAACTAGATCTGAGAACCTGCTCTACAGACAGACAAAGAGCCTCTGTGCAGGACCCTAATAAGTCCCTCAAGTCATTCCTTGTCAGTGAAGCAACAGCTAATGAGGAAGCAGTGCCTCTCAGCACTAGACACACTCAGAGGGAAGGAGGCCAGGCTAGCACGTCAAGGATTTCCAAGGCACACAAAGGAAAATGTAAATCTGTCCCCGGGCCTGGAGACAAGACAAAGACCAAATGGAATCCGAGAGGAGGTTGTCAAGCACTTCGTTATAGATGCATGGGAGGCTTTTGATGGACCCCTCCAAGACGGACGTTAAAACAAACAACCCAAATGTAAATATGAAGACTGTTTGCTTCAATTAAGTCTAAGCTACAGGAGTGTGAACTTTCCTACTGCCTCTGTGCACCGCTCTGCCAGTGCCTTCACCATTATTAAAGTGTGTTTATACAGGGTTTGGCTTTTCATCTATTATGGAAAAATTACATCTTGCCCACAGCACTACAGAGGCCTGAGCACAGTAAATCCCCCACTGACCTTGAACCCAAGCTAAAACAAACAGTCACTCTCCTTGGTGCTGAACTGCCTAAATAATGCACTGCGTGCATGCCTACGAATATAAATTACAACTACAAGGCATCTTGCCAACAGGGTTTTCCAGAAGGCAGTGTTTGTAGAGGCACTTGGATGTAGACAAAATCCTTGGAGAGATAACTGGGAAGACGCTCCGTGGCAGAAGATGATCATGTAGGTACTGAACACTAAGACTCTTGAGAGGCCCTTGGACTGTAAGGAGATCCAACCAGTCCATCCTAAAGATCAGTTCTGAATATTCATTGGAAGGGCTGATGCTGAAGCTGAAGCTCCAATACTCTGCCCACCTGATGCAAAGAACTGACTCATCGGAAAAGACCCTGATGCTGGGAAAGATTGAGGGCAGGAGAAGGGGATGACAGAGGATGAGATGGTTGGATGACATCATTGACTCAATGGACATGAGTTTGAGCAAGCTCCGGGAGTTGGTGATAGACAGGGAAGCCTGGTGTGCTGCAGTCCACGGGGTTCCAAAGAATCAGACACAACTGAGCAACTGAACTGAACTAAGGAGTGCTCAGTCATGTCCAACACATTCAGTTGTGTCCAACTTTTTGCGACCCCAGGGACTGTAGCCCACCAGGCTCCTCTGTCCATGGAATTCACCCGGTAAGAATACTGGAGGGGGCAGCCGTTCCCATCTCCAGGGGATCTTCCCAACCCAGGGATCGAACCTGGGTCTCCTGTATTGCAGGCAGATGCTTTACCAGCTGAGCCACCAGGGAAGTCCAAACACACACAAGAGTGTGCTGGGGTTGGAGCCCCACCAAGGAGGTGGCAAGACTGCAGCAGCTGCTGGTCAGAAGGCTTCACAACGGTGGAGGAGGAAGGAGTTTCAAGAGCAGAGGTAATTGCAAGGAAAAGCTCAAACCGGCAAAGCATCGTGAGATGGGTAACAGGAAGCAAGAAAGAAGACAAAAATGTCAACCAGAAGGTCAACCTCATGGAAAATGGCATTTCCATTAGAACCACCACGAAAATGCATACACACGGAAAAGTGTTTCTAAAATAATGTTAAATGAGAAAAGCAAGACATAAAACAGTGAATGCATGATGGTTGCAATCACGCATACAAAAGGCTGAAACATGCATGGGAAACCTATCAGTACAAAATTCAAAACCACCAAACGACAGTCATAGAATTATGGACAGATCAGTTTTCTTTTAAAACAACTTTTAATCTTATGGTAAAGACACATGTGTATACACTCACCATATTTTTGTAGGCAATTAGAGTGTACCTAAATATTCACTGCAGCCCTGTAATGGTTTCAAAAATGGGAAGCGATTCAAATATCTGTCTATCAGGGACAGATCAAATAAATTCTGGCATATGCAGAAAATGACTTCCTATGCCACTTTAAACACTGAAGTATATCTGTCTGTACTGACGTGCAGCTAAGTCTGTGAGATACAGCCAAGTAAAATTTTTAAAAGGCAAGATGCAGAAAAACATGCATGATATAATAATATTTTTATTAAAATAAATAACTGCATTAGTATATGCTGGTATATATACAGGAAAGAAAGAGTTTGGAGTAATAGACACAAATGCAGGGAAAATTATGGGAGTGCATGTTTTCATTTCCTACATTAATGTATGTCTCTGACGCTTGAATTTTGTACAATATGAACCTATATGGGTCACAATTTTAAAGAGTGAAAATTGAACCAAAAATTTTGATAGCGACTAGCATATGTGGGCTTCCCTGGTGGTTCAGTGTTAAAGAATCCGCCTGCAATTCAGGAGACAGGAGATGCAGGTTTGACCCCTGGGTCAGAAAGATCCCCCGGAGAAGGAAATGGCAACCCACCCCAGTATTCTTGCCTGGAGAATCCCCATGGACAGAGGAGCCTGGCGGGCTGCAGTCTATGGGGTCACAAAGAGTAGGACACGACTGAGCAACTAACACTTTTCACTACAACTAGAGAGTCCATGTGCTGAGATCTCACATCACGCAGCAAAGATCCCACGTGCTGCAACTAAGCCCCGATGCAGCCAAATAAATAACAAAGATATAAGTTTCTCAAAAAAAAAAGAAAAAGAAGAAGTCTATCCCAGGGTAATAAGTGGTAAAATCTAAGCATAGCTTTGAAGAGCAGAGGGTGGTAGGGCTGCAGTGGGGTAGGGTACAAACAGGCAGTGTAACTAAGGGAATGAAAAGCAGTGGTCACACTGAGCTCTAACCTGGGCAGGGAGCTAACCAGCTGCCCTGAGTTGAAGGGTAGGAGGAATGAGAAAACCACCTGAACCAAAGGAGAAGTACTTCACAGGGTACGAAGATCCACTGTCCATTCACAGAGTCCCGAGGGAAAAAAAGTGACAGGGAATTTCTGAAATGCAGAAGGAGGTGGCAAAAAAACATGGAAAAAGCAAGGCTGAGAATGACTGGGTAACAGTGAGTAAAACAGCACAAAAGAATATCAAGAGGCGAGGAAACAGAATTTATGCGGGGATTCATAACATACGGCTGATTTACCAAAAGCCAGTCAGACACCCAGTAAGCTGGCTGCAAACCCATGAACCTGAAATCTTCTTTCCTGCTCTCAAAAGCAATCGGAACTTCAAAACGCAGTTTGTCTGCCCTTAACAAGTTCAGCAAATTTCAGCTGAAAATCACTGTTCCTTATAGATCCTGTTAGTCTGTGTCACCATGTCCCAGATGTTCCTAGGAATCGGAACAGCTAATTTATTTAGTTACCAAGCCCTCCCATCCAGTAGGCGAGGAGAGCTGACAAGAGGAAGCAGCATCCCTCAGTATAAAAAGTAAAATGATGGGCTCGGCTCTACCACCCCCAGGCACATCTAAACCACTAAGTGCCTCAGGCTCCCAGTCTGAAAAATGGGTACACAGAATTGTGAGATTCAAATGATAGAAAAATGATAACTCAGTGTCCTGGACATAGCACAACACTCAATGTTACTGAATGAGCAAATGAGCCAAGGTAGCTTGGTGCCACAGGTACTATGATTGTGCATAAAACAAAGGTATGGGAAAGGGTAACATTCTAGTGAATTCTACCTTACTGAAGTCAGGGCAAGTCACTTCCTTTCAACATCCAAGTCTCCCATCTACTGCTTCTACTACTGTTATTGCCCTTCCTGGGCATTTATAACGCATCCTCGACATTGGAAAGTATTATTTCTGTGCTTTTTGGCTTTTCTCTTTAGAACTGTAAGATCTCAGATGGCCAGGGATGTGACTTCAGGATTCATGAGCAGGCAAATTACCAATGAACATTATAAAGCCACACAGAGAAGAAAGCATGTCCAAGCCTTCCTCAGGCCCAGGGCGGACCCCACGGTGCCAAGGTTTATATGGTGGCAGTGAAGGGGACCGCAGATCCTTTGGCAACGCTGAGGTGAGGCAGCCTTCAGAGCACATCAAACGGGGTACCTTTCACTTGAAGGCAATTAGGATTAAGCAGTACTCTCTAGGTTAGGGGTTGTTAACTCTAAGTCCTTGGATTCCAAAGGGACTCACGGATGGAATTCACAGAGGTGCTGATACTCAAGTGGGGAAAAAAGTCAGATCTTTATTTTTACCAAAATAAACAACAAACATTTGTTGTTTAGCCGCCAAGCTGCGGCTGACTCTTTAGCGACCCCAAGGACTATATAGTCTGCCAGGTTCCTCCATCCACGGGATTTCCCAGGCAAGAATACTGGAGTGGGTTACCATTTCCTTCTCCAGGGGATCTTTCTGACCCAGGGACTGAATCCATGTCTCCAGCATTGGCAGGCGGATTCTTGACCACTGAGCCACCTGGGAAGCATTTTTTATTTTTTCTTACCAATATCCAATTGAAACTTAGCATTTGTTTCAATTATAAATCTAGGCAACAAATCACGGTAGCATTAATGGGACTTGTACATTTGTCACCAACGGAAGCCATCAGTGTTTTCAGATCTCATTGTAACTGACACAGATACCTGGAAACATCATGTGCGTTTATAATCAGCTTGAAATTACAGCAGTTACTATTCCCTCTGCCAGATCTAATATAATATAAGCAAAGAGCACATGTGATATTATTACAAAACAGATTTGACTTAATACTTGATAACTATAATTAACATAATTGGTTCCTTATTATTGTATGTATTTCATCTTACATATTTACATACTTTGCTGTGAGATGCAAAAATAAACTCTGCCAGACTACCAAAGATGTCCAGGACACTGAAAAAGTGTAAGAAGCCCTGGACTGCACCACCCAACAACTGAAAACACTGTGTAGGCTTGAAGCGATGCAAATGCAAAGGTGGAAACGTCTGAGATCTGTAATTATTCTGAGATGCATAAGTTGCTTATATTGACGAGAAAGTTTGAAATTAATAACAAGACTTACATAATAGAGCAGGCCATGCATGAGACAGTCCAATCTGAGTTCTTTTTATAACCTTTTTCCCTTTGGATTAAAAAAAAAAACAAGCCTCTGAGTCAAGCGCTTGGTTTTGAATCCTATCTCAAATTTACTGTCTGGCCTTGGGCAAGCCAGTAAACCTCTCTAAGCCTCATTTTTTCTCGTCTATAAAATGTGAATGATAATACCTGTCTCAAAGCATTATTAAGAGGATTAAATAATACATGCAAAACACTAAATAATACATGCAAAGTACTTAGCACAGTACCTCACATAGTAAGTACTCAATAAATCAGAGCAATATCACTGCTTTTAGTCGTTAATGGCATTTGAATCATAACTTATATTGAGACTTAAGATGATTTCTTTACAAGATTACACAATCAAGAGGCAATATAACACACGGCCTCAGAACACAGACTCTAAGGAATAGACTGCTCGCATTTGAATTCTCCTCCACCACTTACAAGCTGTGGAACTCTGAGTAAGCGCCTCCATTTTTTTGAGATTGAGTTTCCAGATCTGTGAAATAGGGAAAATGGTCATATCCACTTCATAGGATTGTTACAAAGGCCAAGTTATAGCCATATGCAAAGCCCACTACAAAGTGCCTGGCAAACAATAAATACCTGGTGATCATCAGCTGTTGCTATTCATCACTAGTCAGTCATTATATAATGGTTTCATAACAGGCGACACAGAACTCTTTCTTCTTCCTCATCTTAATTTCAGTGATGATGACCATAAATGAAGTGCAGTAGTCCCATTTCAACAAAACTATTTACTGGAGAAGGGAAGAGCAACCCGCTCCAGTGTTCTTGCCCGAAGAACTGCATGGACAGAGGCATTCAACTGTAAACCTGGCGGGCTGCAGTCCGCGGGGTCACAAAGAGTCGGATGCGACTGAGACTAACACATTGACATGAATATATTTGGATGCTAATAAGAACAAGGCAGGGAGGAAATTCAGCTACAGTCATTTCCTAGGAGGGATTAGAAAGGCCCCACTTCTCAGGTCTTTGGAACCAAGGCCAAGCTCACATAGAAAGATACTTAAAAAAGAAATGCTTCTTTCAGGACCACAGATCTGTGTCAGAGAGGGACAAGCGTAACTCTGCCTCTGTTCCTTTAAACAGGCGCTGAGGGGGGGCCTCTGTGGCCCGGGCTGGAGCTCACCTTGGAGAAAGGAGCCATGGAGACGCGGGGCTGGGTGACAAGGACGAGGAGCACCTGTGCTCAGCAGGGGGCCGGCCCTGCTCCTCACCCCGCAATTAGTGGGGTTGGCTTAATTCAAATCCTGCACCTACCACTCATCTCTGAGAATGTGACTGAGGGTCACAGTAAAAACAACAATCATGATGATAACAAACACACTCACTTGTCCCCATCTTTTAAGGGAGCTGAGTAATCAGTAACCCAGCAATTCACCATCACGGCAAAATAAGGAAACAAAACTATCCTCACCATCCCTGTATTTCCTTGATTTTTACTCATAAAAATCAAAAACTTTTACTCATAAGCTTTAGGAATTCAGGGTTCTCTGCTGATGTAATATTAACACTCCCAGCATATAAGGGAGTAAATACTAAAATCAAATGATGATACGTAAGCACCATAATTCTGACCGATGATAAAATGAATGGTCATGGCTCTCCCCAGTATGCCACAAAAATGCAAGGGTCGGATCTGCTTTTTATTGCAAAATAACAATTAAGAGATTACTAAGTCACCAGTTTGAAAGTCAGAAGCACTAAATCTTTAGGTTTTCCCCAGCTGCACGCAGCGGTATTCCCTGGAGATTGAGTTTTCCAACACACATAGCTAAAGGTCCAGACCGAGGAGGAAGGAAAACAAGAAGTTTTTCATACCAGGAAAGCAAAATTTGGCATACTCTGGGCTCAGTGGCCAAAGGTTATCGGGGAGTAGAAATATTTACAGTGGAATCAGGGTCAATTGGTAATTAGAGGGCTCTCCTCTTTGGGCTCGAGTCATGCCAGTATTATTATTTCCAGCATCCCTTAACAGGAGCCACAGTAAAACATTCCAACTGAGGGATTAACAGTGCCCTTTCCATGCTGGCTTTCAGCACTGCAGGGGCGTTGCCAAGCACCCAGGGAGAGGCGCGCCTGGGCTTCAGCGCCTGGACCACTGGAGCTCAACCACACCGAGATGCTTTCCAAATCTCCAGGCTGCTGACTTTGGGTCTCAGCTCCAGGCTGATGTGATTCTGCGGCAGAGCAGGTTCACGATTTGGATTAAGGCAACATCTTGGATCTGGAATCTTCTGACAAAGCAACCTTAGACCAAGACTGGCACATGTGCACTGTCAACAGATGGGGGGAGGGGAAGACAGGAGAGAAATCCAGGAATGGATGTCCACGGGTATGTGTCTGCAGAGTTGGCATTAAGCGCCAAATTTTCCACAGGACCCCGTTTTGGGGTGGGAGCCATTCAAAATACAATACCTATCCCAGGAAGTGATCATATGGGACCTTTATCAATGGCAGTTTTTCTTATTTAGCTAAAATCCTGCATATCCTTAATTATCAGAGTTAAGCATTCATTCTAGGGTAAAAATAATCTTCCTTAAACACAGCCTCCTCCTCCATCCCATCCTAAATGGGAAGGAAATCTAAAAAAGAGGGGATATATGTATTCGTATAACTGATTCATATTGCTATACAGCAAGAAAACTAACATAACATTGTAAAGCAACTACACCCCAGTAAAAATTCATTTCAAAAAATATGGCCTATTACTGCCCAGATTAAACAGCTTTGGTGGCTTTCCTGTACCTATGAGCTACAAATCCTAATACTTCAGAATGATGAGCAAGACCTCTACGGTCTGGTCGCTATCTACTTCCCTGCACTGCCTTTACCTCCAGGCTGCCAGGATGCTAAACCTCCCTGTGAGTCCTCAAAATTTCTGCCGCACTCCTTCACACCTCTCCGCCCTCACTGAGCCTCTGTACTCTGTTCTGTCTTTGCAGCATTTCTGACAAATGCGTATCCACCTTTCCCAGCTCGGCGAAGATCACCTCCCAGGAAAGGCTGACCACCCCTTTCTTCGAGCCCACGTCATGCCCTGTAACCTCCTGTCTGCCACAGCCCTTCACTGCACTGGTTCTTACTAGTTTTATGGAGGAGTAACTCAAATTCACTGCACATTTAAAGTGTACAGTTTCGTAAGGTTTAGCATAGGCTGTACCTGTGAAAATATGACCGCAATCAAGATCATGAACAAAAGCTTCAAAAGCTCTTCACACCCTGCTGCCATCTCTCCCTGTCACCCCCTCCTGGCCTTTTCTCATCCTCAGGAAAAACTGATTTGCTTTCAGACACTCTAAATTCACTCTCATTTTTAACAGTTTTAAATATACGTAACTATACGGTATGTATTCTTTCAGTTGAGGACAGAGGACTTGTTCCTTTCATTCAGCATAATTACACTGAGATTCATCCATGCTGTTGCACAAATCAATAGTCCATCACCTTTTATTCCTGCGTCATTTCAGCACAGATAGGGAGACCCAGGTTCGATCCCTGGGACAGGAAGATTCCGTGGAGAAGGAAAGGGCAACCCACTACTCCAGTATTCTTGCCTGGGAAATCCTGGAGGGCTAGACTCCCTGGGGTCACAAAAGAGTCAGACACAACTTAGCGACTGAACAGAAGCAGCAACAAAGGGCTGTGCTTCAATGCGCCTGCTCTTTCACCTACTGATGACCGTTTGAGTTGTTTCAACATTCTGGCTATTACAAAGTCCACTGCTATGAACTATTCATACGTAAGTCTCTGGGCAGACACATGTTGTTATTTTTCCCTCTTGGGTAAACATTTAGAAGTGGGCATGGATGAATCATGCGCAAGGTGCTTAATTTTTTTAAGGGACTATTTTAAGGAACCGCCAAACTATTTTCCCCAGTGGCGATTCCATTTTATATTCCCAGGAACAAAGTATGAAAGTTCATTTCCTCCAAAGCCTCATGGGCATTTGATACGGTTAGCCGTTTTAATTATAGCCATTCTAATATGTCTTTGTGTTATTTCATTGGAGTTTTAATTTGCACTTTCCTCATGATTCATGACATGGAGCATCTTTCCATGTATTTATTTCTCTTTCTCCTTGGTGAAATATCTGTTCATGTCACATGTCCATTATTTTAGTCAGTTGCTTATTTTCTTATGATTAAGTTTTGAGAATAATTCAGATATTCTGGATGCAAGTCCATTATCATATATATTTGGAAATATTTTCTCCCAATCTGTGGTCTATCTTTGCATTTCCTTAACAGTATCTTTTGAAGAGCAGAATTTTTAATTTTAGATGAAGTCTAATTTATCAATTTGTTCTTTTATGGACTGTGGTTTCTGATCTAAGATCTAAGAAATCTTTTTGGTTTTTTTTATCACTGTATTAAGTTTAATGTGTATAGCACAATGGTTTGATTTACATGTATTATGAAATGATGACCACAATAGATGTAACTAACATTCATAAAATCTAAGAAATCTTTGTCCAATCCAATGTCACAAAGATTTTTCCCTATGCTTTCTTCTATAAGATTTATAGTTTTATGTTCTCCTTATAATGTTGTTTATCTATTCTGTGTTCATTTTAATACATACTACAAGGCATGCTTCAATGTCCATTTTTTTCGCTTTTGCATGTTGAATGGTTTCAGAGCCATTTGTTGAAGAAACAATCCTAGAGTCAGTGAATGAATCTAGGATTCATTTGTCTATAATATGCACGCACCTTTGTCTAGATATACGCGTATCTCTTTCTGTCTCTTTCTGCTGTTCTAGTACTCTATACACTTACTAAGATAACAGCACCACACTCTTGGTTACTAAGCTTTATAAGTCATTAGATCAGGTAGTTTTTGTCTTTCAGTTTTGCTCATCTCTTCCAGAGTTGTTCTGGCTAGCTAGTCTAATATCTCTGCATTTCTACGTGACTTTTTAAATTCATCTTTGCAATTTCAAAAACTACCAGCATTTTGATTGTGGTTGAATCTACAGATCAGTTTGGGGAAAACAGACATTGTAACAATATTAAGACTTCTGACCATGTACAAAATACACCTCTCCATTTATTCAGGTCTTTAGTTTTTCTCAGTAACAAAGTGTGCTTTTTTAGTCTAGGTTTTGTACATCTTTCATCAGGCTTATTCATAAGTATTTCTGTCTTTGATGCTATTGTAAATGGCATTTATTTCAATTTCTGATTGCTCAGTGTTAGTATAAAACAACTATTTTTATGCATTGATAGTGTGTCCTGGAATCTTGGTCGCTGGAATTACAAATTAAGTTGCCATCTCAATGCCTCAGGGGAGAAAGAAAGTTGATCACAACCACATTCAGGAAACTGTATGCTGTGGAGATGCATTTCCTAGGGGAAAATAAAAGTTAAATATCTCCTCAACATTCCTGTTTCTATATCTCTGACCTAGATGATTCGAATGAGTTCTTGAGCTCATGAGCCGAGTGCTTCGGAAAAAGTTCTAAGATTAAATGCACATGGTCCTTCCTAAACTGTTTCTGAAATGAGAAACTCCAGGGAGCCCGTAATGGCAGAGCTTCACCAACCTATTGGTCTTGATTCCTTCGGGATGGTTTCTGCTCTTTTGTCATCCTTTTATCACCAGGTTTTCTCAATGGGAATCTAGCCCTTCCACTTCAGAACTAGGCCACAAATTGGAGGGTTTCCTCTATGAATCTGCTTGCATGTTGAATGATTAGTCTTGAGTTCCTGACTCTGAACTCTACATATGAATACACGTCTACAGCCTGTATAACTGAGTCTACTTACGTTCTTGTTGACCCCGCATCCATAAATAGGATGCCTGCTTCCCAGTGCAGCATATCCTCTTTGCTGCACTGATTCTCCACAAGAGAAAATTCTGAGGTCATGTGTTCCACCATCCTTCACATCCCCAGCATTCTATCTGCTTGGGGCATAAAAGAAAGGACACCATTGTTACAAACCCCAGAACACAAAACCACTTCTCCATCCCACACTGCACAGGGAACTTCAAAGTATGTTCCTAAACTGAAAGGATCACGGGTAGAATGTGAGCATCCCCAACTATATCCACATCTCCAGATGACTATCACTGTCAGAAGGAGCACCTTTGAGTATGAACCACACAAGCTATGAACGCCAGAGCTCAAGGGAGACGCCAGCGGAGACACATACAGAATCAACATCAAAGGATGAAATCTGGTCCAAACTCCCTAAACCTGCTTCCTATCTCTCTGCATTAATGTAACAGTTATTCAGGAGGCCTCTGCTGCTGTCTTAATCAGGGTCTCGCATACCCAGGAAGCTCTAATGCCTGTCCCTCCCACTCTCTCTCTCTCTGGTTATAAAGCATTACCTGTGGGCCATATTAAAAAAAAAAAAAACCTTTTTACAACCATCATACACTTTACAGTATACATTACAAAACACAATGAAGCCAAAATATGAAAACAAATCATCATTAAACTAGCCAGCAAGAAATCACCACTCCTAACATCTGGTATATATTCTCTCAGACTTTTCTTCCCTGTTACAACATTTTCAAAACAAATGAAATCAGAAAGCTATCCACAGTGATCTTCTAAGTTGTCAAGGAGGTAAGCACGGCAGAACACATGTCGATAATTTTTTGCTGCGATTTTACCGAGAGAAGTAAAACGTCACAGAGAGTGTTAGAACCTTCAACAAAAGCCGTAAAATAATTATGGTGTGATGCCTATACTCCCTCCGGCCGCCTGTGGTTCATTACTAAAATGAGCAGAATTAACTAGCAAATGGAGAAATCCCTCAGTAATTAGAACACCGTACTCGGAACACTGTCACTCAGCCAGGTGGCAGCAGAGCCCCATCCACAGACAGAGCTCTGGACAGCCCAGGTACATAGGGTCACACACTGGGGGGCAGGAAATGGGGAAAGATAAGGGCCATGTCGCTGCTGCTGAGAAGGAAAAAATTTAATAAATGCAAGAGATCCCCCCCCAAAAAAAGGGTGTAGATGAAGTGGGAGATACAAGCTGCCACTTGGCACTGTTCTGTACACCCATTTCTCTCACTGGCCTGGAAGTCCTCAGCAGGTGTGTGTGTGTGTATATATACACTTATATATATATAAGTGTATACATATATTTGGCTACACCCCTTAGCATGCAGGAGCTTAGTTCCCTAACCAAGGATGGAATCCAACTACCTGGCAGTTCAAGCACAGAGTCTTAACCACTGGAATGCTGGGGAAGTCCCCTTAGCAGGTATATTAATCCTGTTTTTTGTATCCCCCATGCGTGGCCCTTAGTTAAGATTTGCTAGATGAATTTAGGACTGCCCTAGAAGCAGCTGAGTTAAAACTGGATGGGAAGAAATTAGCCTACAAAACACACTACAAAAACAGATGAAGATATAATCTTCTTTAATTATAACTGTCCCATTCTGATATTGGCAGAAGTCAACCCTGCATGAGTTAAAGGTAAATGTTTATAAATAAGGTGGATAAACTTAAGGCCCTAGGCATCTTTAATCCAATTTCTTCACACACACACACACACACAGATTTTCCAACTCCTAGGCAAATATATAGGGCTTCCCAGGTGGCTCAGTGGTAAAGAATCCACCTGAAAATGTAGGAGACTGGCATTTGATTCCTGTGTTGGGAAGATCCCCTGGAGAAGGAAATGGCAACCCACTCCAGTATTCTTGCGTGGAAAATCCCATGGACAGAAGAGCCTGGCAGGCAACTGTCCATGGGGTCACAAAGAGTCAGACACAACTGAGCAACTTAGCATGATGACTAATCAAAATACTTTCAGAAGTACACTACTTGTGTATTATAAAAGAAAAATGAGAGTTGGACCATAAAGAAGGCTGAGAACTGAAGAACTGATGCTTTCAAACTGTGGTGCTGGAGAAGACTCTTGAGAGGCCCTTGGACTGCAAGGAGATCCAACCAGTAAATCCTAAAGGAAATCAGTCCTGAATAGTCATTGGAAAGACTGATGCTGAAGTTGAAGCTCCAATACTTTGGCCTCCTGATGCGAAGAACTGAATCTTGGAAAAGACCCTGATGCTATGAAGGACTGAAGGCACCAGGAGAAGGGAATGACAGAGGATGAGGTGGTTGGATGGCATCACCAACTCAATGGATATGAGTTTGAGCAAGCTCTTGGGAGTTGTTGATGGACAGGGAAGCCTGGCATGCTGCAGTCCATGGGGTCGCAAAGATTCAGACATGAATGAGCGACTGAACTGAACCAAAAAGAAAAATGGGTAGAAAATAATTATACAAGATACCTGATGTGGTATATTAATTGCAAAACGGCCCTCAATTCTGTTACTCTCTGTATCCATACTCTTGGATATCTGATTTTGCAATTTCTCCCGTCAAGAGGTAGATGGTCTGTTTTCTTGCTTCTCGAGTCATGGCTGGCCTTGTGATTTTCCGTGATTAACAGAATACAAGGGAAGTGGAAAATGTGCCAGGTCCAAGCTGTCTTGTTGTTCAGTAGCTAAGTCACGTCTAACTCTTTGTGACCCCATGGACTGCAGCACGTCAGGCCTCCCTGTCCTTCACCATCTCCCGGAGCTTGCTCAAACTCATGTCCATTGAGCTGACGATGCCATCCAGCCATCTCATCCTCTGGCGCCCTCTTCTCCTTCTGCCTTCAATCTTTCCCAGCATCAGGGCCTTTCCCAAACAGTTGGCTGTTCGCATCAGGTAGTAAAGTACTGGAGCTTCAGCTTAGGACTCAAAAGACCTGGAGGACCTCCACTCTCTCAGAACCCTGCCCGATCACAAGACTGGCCTGTTGGATGAAGGCAGACAAGAGGGTTGTGGCCTCACTATCCTCATCACTCCTGCCGACAGACAGCCAACCACCAGGCTTGGGGCCGGCCAGTCCTGAGCCATGTGGCAATGTGCACACAGAGGCAGATGAAACCCACCCTGAAATAACACTAAAAACCCACCAAGGTGGCTGAATAAAAAAGAAGGATCACACCACGTGTTGGTAAGGAGGCAGAGAAACCGGATCACACAAACATCGCTGGTGAGGGTGTGAAATGGGATAGCCATTGTGGAAAACAGTTTGGCAGTTTCTTATAAAACGAAGGCTCAGATGGTAAAGAATCTGCTTGCAATGTGGCAGACCCGGGTTTGATTCTTGGGTCAGGAAGATTCCCTAAAGAAGGAAATGGCAACCCACTCCAGTATTCTGGCCTGGAGAATCCCATGGACAGAGGAGCCTGGTGGGCTACAGTCCACAGGGAGTCAGACATGACTGAGTGACTAATACTTTCATTTTCCGCTATAAAAAGAAACATGAGGGAATTTCCTAGTGGTCTGGTGTTTGGGACGCTGCCTGCTATTGAAGGGGGTGAAAGTTCAATCCCTGGTCAGGAAATTAACATCCCATATGCTGCAGGGTATGGCCAAAAATTAAAATAAATAAAACTTGGGAAAAAAATCCTTAAAAAAAAAATGAAACTACCCACCACTCATACTCTTGGGCATTTATCCTAGAGAAGTAATATGTTCAAAACAAAAAACCTACACAAACGTCCACAGCAATTTTATTCTTAGTAGTTGAAAACCAGAAACGACCAAAGTTCTTCAATAGAGAAGATGGTTAAAAAACTAGACTGCTCCTCAACAATGAGTGTGCTAAGTTACTTCAGTTGTGTCCAACTCTGCGACCCCATGGACTGTAGCTATAGCCTGCCAGGCTCCTCTGTCCATGGGATTTTCCCAGGCAAGAATATTGGAGTGGGTTGCCATTTCCTGCTCCAACTATAAAATGTAACAAACTCTTGGCACACATCAATTCATGTGGTCAAGAGGCTCACTAGCGAACACACCCTATAGCAAGGGAAAAGAGATCTGCTCAAGAACCAGGAAACTCAGCTCACTCTCTTTAGAAAAACTCTATTTTAGAATGGAACAAAGAAAATTTGTGTCCAACAGCTGAGTAAACGAAAACCTAGGTTGGAAATGGATAAGTCTCTATAATATACCTAAAGAGATGTAATTAAACACATATCCTGAGAGACAAGATCTTGCAGTTAAACTTGTTTCCATTAAAATTTCAGCCCCTCATGCCATGCTCCACAATGCCTAATGAGAAAGTTATCTCCCTTTAAACAAAAAGTAATGGAGATGATGAACAGGCCACTGATCTTTTAGAGTTGAACATTACACTGTAACACTCTAAATCAGAGCTTGGCATAGGCATCCCAAGCTGCACATCAGAGCATCGGGATAAGCATTTTGAAAATGAGGATTAATGGCCTCCATCTTCTATCACCTTGGAATGATAGAGAGTGATGTCACTTCTGGGTGTAGATAAAGGCAACAGTTTAAGACACTTACTTCTTTGATGGCATCTGAATCTAGCCGAGGTTCGGGCTCATCAAGCCGCAGTGCGTTTAAGGGCATCCATCCATCCATCCATTCATTCAACAGGTAATCACTGGGTATCTGCTTTGTGTTAGGTACCACATCAGATGCTGCAGCTACAACTGTGAGCAAGGGTGACACGATCTCTGCCTTCATGAGACTTCTATTCCACGAGGAGAGGAACTTAATTTTGTTTTCTTTCTCTTTAAACATATTATTTTGTTGGAGTATAGCCAATTAACAATGCAGCGATAGTTTCAGGTGAACAGCGAAAGGACTCAGCTATACATCCGCATGTATCCACTCTTCCCCAACACCCCCTCCCACCCAGGCTGCCACGTAACACAGAGCAGAGTTCCATGTGCTATACAGGTAGGTCCTTGTTGGTTATCCATTTTGAATTCAGCAGTGTGTGCATGCCCATCCCGAACTCCCTAACTATCCCTTCCCAGGGGGCACCCATAAGTTTGTTCTCTAAGTCTGTAAGTAGGAGAGGAGCTTAATTACTTGTTAATAACAAAATGTACAATAATGGGGATTATAGAAGGGCTTAAGACTTCACTGGATGCAGAAGAATCTACTCATCTGAAAAGTTATCAACAGTAAGTTGATCTCTTCCACACAATGTAAAAATAGCTCTTTTTTTTTTTTGCCATTTAAGTAATGAAAACAAATACTTCATTTTGCCTGCCATTATCAAAGAGTATTCTGGTCTGGCTGAGTATATTTTCTAGAAAGCTGGAAAGTATCACCCTGTGGTAACATTTTATTTAAAATTTAAAAAAAACTACCAGTGAACCAGTGAAGTTGCTCACTCGCGTCCGACTCTTTTGCGATCCCATGGACTGTAGCCTACCAGGCTCCTCCATCCATGGGATTTTCCAGGCAAGAGTATTGGAGTGGGCTGCCATTTCCTTCTCCAGGGGATCTTCCCGACCCGGGGATCGAACCCAGGTCTCCTGCACTGCAGGCGGACCCTTTACCGTCTGAGCCACCAGGGAAGCCTAAAAAACTGCAATCCTTCTGAAAGGCAACAAGTTATTCACACTTCTGTATCAGTACACTGCGCAGGCGACGGGAATTTCCTCTCCTTTCCACGGTGACACTGGGAATGTCAGTACCACCTAGTCACTCTGAATCCTGCCCAAGAGGACCAGACCTCTGGCCTGCTGTCTGCAGACCTGCCCACCGCCTCTCCGGTGACCCAGGAGGACATCAGTGTTGGGCCGCATCACACAGCCCAGGGCAGCGCCGTGGTCTGTCTCCCGTGTGGCCCACTCGCTCCAGGGGCATGAGTCCCTGCTACCTGCCTCCACCACCACTCCTCACTGCTCACCTGCTTTCTTCAGCTTTTATTCTCCTTTTATTTTCTAAGCTAGATCAAAAATGAAAACTTCCAAGGGAACCCAAACAGCAGGCACAGTATTCAAATTTAAAGTAAAAAGACCCTTTGCCCACAACAGAATTCAAATGCATGGGATTTGTGAAAAGTCTTTTCGGGGTGTGTGTGTGTCAGGGGAGGGTGCTGAGGGATACTGTGCTTTCCTCCCTTCGCTTCAGAATCACAGCTATCCCAGAGCAGAAAAGTGGAAGAAAACAAAAAGAAACACCACCTGCCTGGCAGTGAGAACTATGTCAATTCATATTACTACAGCATTTTTCCCTCAGAGGAGCTTTGTACTACTATCTTGCTTATTTTCCCCAAATGTGTGAAATACAGAAAAATACCAAGTACAACTATTAATACTTTGACAGGGAGGTTGTGATGATCAAGATTATGAGTTGTCCAAAGTCACAGGAAGAGACCTGAGGGTCTTCCTGCCTCCTGGTCCTCATTTTCATCCCAAAAAACAATGCTTCCCAAGGCTTCCAGAGACAAGCTGCCCACAAGATACCTGATTTTCTGCTCAGATATAGAGACACTGAAGTTAAAAAAAAAAGCAAGTTCCTCAAAACTAAGATCGGCAAATTTTTCTAATAGATGTTTTCCATCATGAAAACCACCGTTATTTCACACAAAGATTTATGGATAGTACCTAAAACTTATAGGAAAATACTCATTTTTTCTACACCATCAGATGGACTTGTCACTTTGAAACTACTGAGATAAATGCAAAAACTCTCAAAGTACTTGTCATACAGTGAAAAAAAAAAAAGCAACAGCATGCTATGACAGCATGTAAAACTACACACTTTCACAAGACTTTGCATTCGAAAGTTACAAATATTAACTACCCGCCCACTCTATTTGGCTGTCCTCTCAGGCGACAGCACTCGACCGGATTGTTTTCAGATGAATTTCACTGTGGGGACCCACCTCTACTGGCTATTCAACTAGAGGGACTCGGGCGCCTTTTCTTTCTCCTCATTAGTGTCTGCGGAATCTCCCAGGATGCTTGTTATATGATATAAGTGTTCACAATGGTCTCGTTGCTTTAAGCCAAATTTGTGTCACTTCCCAGCCTCAATGAGGAAAATACTACCAACTTCTACAGCACAGGAGTTGGAAATAGCATTCCGGGCAGTCAGCAGCACATCAGGAAGAGAAACAAAACCGGTAAAATAAAAGCATGCGTCTGTGTCCTTCTTGAGGTCACTGCTGCCTCCTCCTGCAAATCTAATCACTGCAATCCTCCTCCTTCACTTTTTCTGCACCAGATGTCAAATAAAGCTGGACATCCCACTCCAGTACCCTTGCCTGGGAAATCCCGTGGGCAGAGGAGCCTGGCACACTACACTAAGAGTCGGGCACGACTTCGCGATTAAACAACGTTTAAAGAGCCCAGGTGAGCTCGAGGCGGCCAGGACCGCCGAGGTGCGTCTTGAGGGACAGCTCAGTGCTGGCGGGAGTCAGCAGAATTCCTCTGACAGCATCTCCATCAGGTGAGAGGCTCATAAATTAAAGCCACTCCGGGGCAATTTGAACTCTGTTACCAGTTTGGCCTCTCCTTCCACACTGCCCCTTCTGTTTGCAGCTCAGGGTGTGGCCATTTCCATTCCTTCTGTGCACACCTCCTTCCAACTTTCTCCTTTCTCCCAGTCTGCTGACACTGAGAAGAGAGAAGCAAAGCTGCGCAGGGAGGGCCTCATTATTTACTCTCTGGGGAAAGCGAGGCCTCAGTTCTCTGCAGTAACTGGGGCTGAGAAGTTACCTTCCTTTTAACGCTCTGATTGGAGTTTCTTCCTTATCAACTTCCTCTGCTGTTTATTCAACCAGGGGATAAAATTTGAATTTAACTCCCTACAACTGCCGCTGTATGTCTTTTAAGTCAGGTCCCCAACCTCCAGGATCTAGTGCCTGATGACCTGAGGTGGAGCTGATGTAATAATAATAGAAATAAAGTGCACAGTAAATGCGGAGGAGGCGACGGCACCCCACTCCAGTGCTCTTGCCTGGAAAATCCCATGGATGGAGGAGCCTGGGGGCCTACAGTCCATGGGGTCGCCGAGTTGGACACGACTGAGCGACTTCACTTTCAATTTTCACTTTCATGCATTGGAGAAGGAAATGGCAACCCACTCCAGTGTTCTTGCCTGGAGAATCCCAGGGATGGGGGAGCCTGGTGGAGTGCCGTCTATGGGGTCGCACAGAGTCAGACACGACTGAAGCGACTTAGCAGCAGCAGCAGCAGCAGCACAGTAAATGTGATGAGCCTGAACCACCCTGAAACCATCCCCTCCTTCCAGGTCTGTAGAAAAATTGTCTTCCACAAAACCGATCCCATGGTACCGAAAAGGTTGGGGACCGCTGCTCTAAGTGGTACTGCTACCAATTAAGTACTGAACCAGACAAAACAAAATATAGAAAGAAAAGAAGAAGCTGGATCTCCTGCCTCCGAGAAGAGTCAGCCAGTGGTACCCACGTTCACCAGGAAGACGTCAAGAATCTGGGACATCATTCACTTGGATCCAACAGTCCCAAGGAAACGTCCTTTGGATGGCCAACTGTGAAAGTTAGGCAAGATATTCTCTCTTACTATTCATCATGCAAAACGATACTTATTCTACCTAAAATAAGAAAGCCTTTTAAGAAAAAAAAAAGGGTCACGCTATATGAAGCCTGAAATATTTATGGACTATTTACATTTTTGTTAATGTAATTAAGAGGATGTCTAAATGATTCCATCAATTCTCAATTATTCCTACTAATGGAGTGGATCAATACAGTTGGAGAGCCTGAAATGGCAACCCATGTAGTTTAATGATGGCTCATAAATCCCCTCTCTTTATTATTGGTATATGGGTGCGTTGAATATTCTTCAGATTTAATAGAATTCATCAATTCACAGTGCTTGGGACTCTTAGAGGGTCATTCTGTTCAACCTTCTTTTGCACACGAGGGAAATCTGGCTTAAAATGTTGAAGGGACCACCACTGTAAATGGAAGGGCGGGGGGCGCCTCAGTATAACCATGGCGATTGACATTGTGAAGTAGACCCCTGCGGCCTCTATTTTAAAAGAAGTCTTAAAAACAACTAGTTGCTTCAGTTAGTGTCTTGTACCTCCAGCCCCATTCTTAGTAGACTTCCCAAAATACTAGTAACAAATACCACCTACTGAGAACCTCCTCAGTACAAGTTTCAGATGGATTCAATACTCCAGCATACATGGGACTTAATGTCCTTCCAGCGTGCCATGGCTATGGATTGACATCTTCCTCGAGGAAATAAGCAATTAGCAATTCTGATTTTAAAAATGAATCATTGAAATTTTTGCTAGCCTGGAAGCAGCAAAAGGCTTCTGTAGATCAATTATGCAAGAGGGGTAACATAGCAACTTACTTAAAAATAAAATGTGAGCGCAGGCTGGAAATAGAGTTACATGCATCCTCATGGAGACTAAAGACTCACAGAGCATCTGTATCCTCAACATGTGAGGATGTATCCTGTTCCAGAAGAATTCTGAAGGAGACTCCAGACTTCCCACAACCTTCCCTGGCAGCACATGTTCCTGTTTGCCTCTCTCACCACCATCAGGAATGAAACACCAATTTCAAAGCTGCCTGCATCTCCCCAGTGGCTAAGTCACTTTAGCCATGTCTGACTCTTTGTGACCCCATAGGCTGTAGCCCACCAGGCTCCTCTGTCCGTGGGATTCTCCAGGAAAGAATACTGGAGTGGGCCGCCAAGCATTCCTCCAGAGGATCTTCCCGACCCAGGGATCAAACCCAGGTCTCACGTTTCCTGCGCTGGCAGGCAGGTTCTTTACCACTAGCGCCACTTGAGAGGTCCCTAAAACCTGCCTACTGCAATTTAATGGGGCGTCCCTGGTGGCTCAGATGGTAAAGAATCCACCTGCAATGCAGGAGACCCAGGTTTTGATCCGTGGGTTGGGAAGATCCCCTAGAGAAGGAAACAGCAACCCACTCCCACTCTAGTCTTCTTGACTGGGAAATCCCACGAAGAGAGGAGCCTGGTGGGCTACAGTCCATGGGGTCACAAGAGTTGGACGGGACTTAGTGACTAAACAACTGCCATTTAATAGGCACAGTGTTTTTTTCTAAATTTGCCAAAATGAGGTGGCTGACAACATAAACGAGGGGATATGGTGCCTCTCACGGGTCAGTACTACAGAGGAAAAGGTGCCTCAACCTACCTCTCCCCAATCCCAGCCCACGCCCCAAAACATCTATGAAAACATTTTTAAACGTACAAAACAGTGAACACGAGAGTGTTAGAGAAATCCTTGAGAAGTCTGTGAACGAGAACACTGCTGGAACAGAAGGTCTTACATTCCACAAGGAAACATCCTCATAAACCCAGCTGAGAAATGAGCCCTCTTGTAACCACACAACCGGGGCGCTGGGATAATTACAATAGAAACACTTTATTTCAAATCATGAAAAGAGTTACACTTGATCTTCTTGTTAGCAGGGGCTGTGCAGACAGCAACATTAACTGTGAAATGTAAGGGCAGATAACAGCTGATTTGAAAGGGGATTGTGTAAATCTAGTTAAGGAGCAACTTTAGAAGATTATTTTCAATTACTGAGATAGCATCATGGTTTTCAGGAAAAAAAAAAATGGAAAGGTTTGTTCTTTACACCACAGACAGTGTACTGAATCTAACAAAACCACCTGCTTTCAGGCAATGATATCAGCCAGCAGCTAATACGCCTTGCTTCCACCTTACCCCCCCCTTCTTCAAGTCATTTTCAATTATTGCTAGCACTCACTCAGCTCTGTGAACAAAAAGTCATTTCAGCAGGAGAAACAGCTTTAAAAAAAAAAATCCCCTTCAGAATAATTACTAAAAGCTTTTAGATTCCCAAGTGCCAAATATACCTAGCCTGGGAGACCTCTAAACTAGGGCCAAGGTCAGGCAGGTAAAGAAAGGGTGCCTACTTCATTGATGGAGTGGCAATTGCTTCACCTGTCGGAACATTTAACCCAGAACGTCTGGGCCTTGGCCCTCCGTCACCCCAGCTCATATACAGGAACGCACGCAGATTCATACGTTGCCCAAAATGCAAGCTACATCGCTAGCTACATGAGATAACCTTGTCAAGTGAAATCCCCGTTTGTCATTCGCTTTAACATGGCTTGTGTGTAAGGTGGCTCAGTGGCAGAGAGCCCGCCTGCAGTGCAGGAGACGCGGGTTCAAACCCTGCGTCGGAAGATCCCCTGGAGAAGGAAATGGCAACCCACTCCAGTACTCCTGCCTGGAGAATCCCATAGACAGAGGAGCCTGGTGGCTACAGCCCAAGGGGTTGCAAAGAGTCAGACACAACTGAGTGACTGACACTTCCACTGAATTTGTTCCCTCACCTTTAAAACTGGGACAGTAATAATTACCCAGTTCATTCAGAAGTCACGATGATCAAAAGATGAGATGGCACTTTGCACACTGTTAGATGCTGTATAAATGCAAGTAATGATTAATATCTCAGTGTACAAATATAGTATGATATCTCCACATGCAGCAAAAATGTTATTATTCCCCATAGGCACCACATGCCTATGCCCGATTTCCATATTCTTTTCTCAGAAGTGAAAATCGCTCAGTCATGTCCGACTTTTTGCAACCCCATGGACTTATATATATACAACCTATGGAATTCTCCAGGCCAGAACACTGGAGTGGGTAGCCTTTCCCTTCTCCAGATCTTCCCAACCCAGGGGTTGAACCCAGGTCTCCCTCATTACAGGCAGATTCTTTACCAGCTGAGCCACAAGGGAAGCCCAAGAATACTGGAGTGGGTAGCCTATCCCTTCTCCAGTGGATCTTCCGAACCCGGGAACCAAACTGGGGTCTCCTGCATTGCTGGCAGATTCTTTACCAACTGAGCTATCAGGGAAGCCTAATCAGAAAGAGAAATAAAAAATTTGGCAGAAGAGCACACTTCACTGTTTTTAAAAAAATGTTCTTCTGACGCTGAAACTAAATATTTAAAAGTCAGAGAATAATTAAAGTCACTTTACATGCGCTTCTCCGCCCATTTAAGGGCTTTCGGGGTGGCTCAGATGGGAAAGAATCCACTTGCCAACACAGGAGACCCGGGTTGGATCCCTGAGTCGGGAAGATCCCCTGGAGGAGGGCATGGCAACCCACTCCAGTATTCCTGCCTGGAGAATCCCCATGGACAGAGGAGCCTGGGGGGCTGCAGTCCGTAGCGTTGCAAAGAGTTGGACACGACTGTCGCTCAACAGCAACAACTCTTCCCTTCAATTAGCCACAATTTTCCGTGCAGACGTGTGACTACAGATGCCACTAAATCCTGCAGATTCCGCCACCAGGCTGTCACCTCAAAAGCAAAACAGCACCTCTCTAGAAGCACAGCTCCACAACATCCTGGAGGACTTGGGCAGCTCTCTCAAGAGGCAGAGCAAACAGAGAGATGATGTCACTCTTCAGCTGGTGGGAACTGAGGACTGTGTGCTCAAGGTTTCTCTTCAAATACCTCTGCTCTTCCTAACCAAAATGCTCCCTTGTCACAGAAACAGGAAGAATTCTCTCAGTTGATCAAGACCACCGCTGCACAGTAGGAAAACCTAAAGCAGTTCCCTGAGCTTGCGGAAGCACAGCATCCTAGCCTCATCCGAGCCACAACCACGCCCTCTCAGGCCCCAGGACAACAGGGCATTGTCATCGCAACGTCTCAGTGGCAGAAGAACGGGCTTGGTACACTGACGCCTCAAAGCCCATATGCTCCCGACTGTCCCATTACGGATTTGTCGTCATTATTTTAAGGTGACAAAAAAAAAAACCTCTAAAATGATGTTCACAGTCCACTGCTCCCTTCCTACAGGAGAACTGAACGGGGACTTCCCTAGGGGCCCAGAGGTTGAAACATCACCTTCCAACGCAGGGGCTGTGGGGCTGATCCCTAGTCCAGGGGAACCGGGGTCCTGCATGCCTTCTGGCCAAAAAGCAAGAAGAGAAACAGCGGGGGCAATACTGCAACAAATTCAGTCGAGACTTTAAAAATGGTCCACATCAGGGCATCCCTGGTGGTCCAGCGGTTAAGAATCCGCCTTGCAATGCAGGGAACACCAGCTCGGTCCCTGGCCTGGGAAGCTCCCTCATGCCCGGGGCAACTAAGCTCCTGTGTCACCACTGCTGAAGTCTGCACACGAGCCTGTCCTCGGCAGCAAGGGAAGCCGCTGCGGTGAGAAGCCCACACGCCACAACTAGAGAAAGCCCGCGTGTAGCAAAAAGCGCCCAGTGTGGCCAAAAATAAATCAATAATAAATAAATACACAATTTTTAAAAATGGGCCGCATCAAAAGAAGAAGAATGAAACAGACATAGTTTCTAAACATGCAGATATATTCAAGGTCAAGCTACGGCTAGTCGAAATCCTGCAAAAGAGCTAAAAAACAAATCTCATCATTGGCTGGGAGGGTGGGAACATTACCGTCCTCACTAAAGGGAAGAAAAGCCTGCCCCAGCTGCAAGTGATCATAAGCGACTTGATCATCAGCTGCCCGCTACAGCTGTATCCACCGCTCAGCTCACCCAAAGAGATTCGTGCTCTTGTGGTGCCAAAATAAATGTCTCTCGTCCAAAAAAAAAAAAAAATCGCCCATTTGAAAATAACTCTCTAATCTGCATCCTTTCAATAGAACTGAAGTGCACTTCACCAACACAGAGGATGGGCAACTTGAATTAGCAGAGAACTATTTTTAACACATGAAGGATAAGATATGAAATTAGTTTCACGGGGAATGAGAACCTCGGAGATTATTTACTTTGCCTTAATTACTTTGACTCACCATTAATTTAGCTTTCCTAGGGTACTCAATATTTCACGCTAAGATTTGGAGACCAAAGAGATGGGAGCACAAGTCTGGAGCTCCGGGGTCCGGGGTAGCATCTTCTCCGCGGAGGCGCGGATGGTCGAAGCCCAGTCACAGTGTGTGCCGCTCGAGCACACGTTCAGGGGCCCGTTTCTGTTGTTTTTCCGCCCTCGGACCAGGAGCTGTGCCCTGAAGGATGCACAGAGCCAAACTTTATTCAGCTTCTGTTCAACTCCTCGGCCAATAACATCACTAGTGCTCATAGCTACTGAGGCGACTGCCAAACAGGGCAAGCCGCGACTGCCTGGAGCCTAGGGGAGGCGAGCTGGGGCTGCACGCTTCAAGAAGTTGTTAATGATCAGTGCAGCTGGGCGATGCAGTGATTCCCAGGAAAGGAGATAGAGGAGCCAGCCTAGCAGAGAGTCCACGACGGCTGCATGAGAGCATCCGTGGGTCAGCAGGCGCTCAGCTCCAAGCAAAGCACTCACGATGCGCGGGGGCTGCTGTGTGCAGCTGGGCACTGACTAAAGTCCTGCAACGCACCCCCAGGCCCAGAATCGCCTGCCTGCCGGCAGACGCCAGGGACAAGGGCTGCGCCCAGCAGCGGACAGCAACGCAAAGGTTCCCGGATGCAAGAGGGGCCTTGCTGGAATCACTCAACCTGCTGGTGCTTCCCCCATCCTCCTGCTCCACGTGGCCTTCAGCAGTAGGGGGCTTGGGAGAGGGGTGCAGTAGGCAGAGACCCTGAGACCCACGATCTTTCTGAGGCATGATCGAAAGGACTCTCCCTTACTCTCAAGGTCAGAAGAACTGACCCTGTGTTACATAATCCCATTCCTGAGAGTTCAAGCCATTCTTTTTCTCCACGAGGCTTGCTACACCCTGACATTCTCTTTGCCCCTATAAAGGTATTTTTCACTCCGACACAGTTGTGCTTTATTTGGAAGTTGCCCTTTTGCTTCTTTCTCTTGATGAGGATATTGTTTGACTACACCGAGCTGTAGCCTTCGAGCGTGCTGAACCCACATCAACAACGGAGCAGCGAGGTTCACACGTCTCCAGAACTCTGCAACTTCTCTATTGGTGATAAAATAGCTGTCATGGAAATATGCTTCCACGATAAACATTTCTAATTTAACAATAATAATTTATATTTCTGTAGCACATGCATAGCTTTGAAACATGCTCACATGTATTATGAAAGAGAAAGTGTGAAAGTGTTAGTCGCTCAATTGTGTCCTGACTCTTTGTAACCCAAGAGACTGTAGCTCACCAGGCGCCTCTGTCCATGGGATTCTCCAGGCAAGAATACTGCAGTGGGGTGCCATTGCCTTCCCT
The DNA here is from genome assembly GCF_014754425.2 of Oryx dammah. NCBI lineage: Eukaryota > Metazoa > Chordata > Mammalia > Artiodactyla > Bovidae > Oryx > Oryx dammah. Next base: position 14,148,042 of record NW_024070208.1, read on the forward strand.
CCTGACCCAGGGATCGAACCCAGGGTTCCTGCACTACAGGCAGATTCTTTACCATCTGAGCCACCAGGGACGCCCATGCTTCATCTTAGCTACTTTTTCCCACCTGGCCCCTTTCCCCGAGGCTCCTGCTCATGAAACTGCCACTGTGCAGTCATGTCCCACAGGGAACTCTGTCCTCTTTGTCACGGCCGATGCAACAACACTGTGGATGTCACTGCAGCTTTCTGGGTCACACACCTCATTTGTGCCATTCGCACTTTCAGTCCCTTTTATCATTTACAACTCTCCGGTGACTCTCCTCGCTGCCATATCTTAATTTTAATACTAGACACTACATTCATTCCTTAGCATCATCAGAGACAACAAAGCACAATGCCATTAATCATTTCTACTGGGCAGAAAAGAGCCTCAAAACACAGTGTGGTGGAGGACAGGGTTCAAACTTCCTACCTCTTCCTCCTACCGGCTATGACAGTGGACCAGTTGCTCAATCTTCTGGAGCTTTGCTTTCCTCTGGTTACCGACATAAGAAAAGGCTACCATGAGGATGAAACAGGACGGCATGTCAACTGGGCCTGAAAATACACAAGAGACGCCAACTGCAATCCTCCTGCTGGGTCCCCACTCATGCCACTGTCATTCACATGAGCAAAGGCGATCCCGCAAACAGCACCTGTGTGCCCTTGGATCCCTGAAAGCCTCGCCACTCACTTCCTCCAAAGGATGACCAAGGCACACGAGATCCTACCATCCCAAAGATCACTGGCTTCCAAGCTTTTTTCTACAAAATTCAACTGCAACACGTTCCGACGTACTACGGTTGAAATTGCAGGGCACGTGCACGCATGGCCATCTTCTCCTGGCATTCCCAATCCCATCTGGCCTGTCTTCGTATCACCCTGAGATGGGAGTAGACAGCAACAGAGTGAATGCAGAACACGTGCTGATGGCAATTTCCAGGTGGCCACTCAGGGCACCCACAGAGCCATCCCTGAGCCGCCGCCCACCAAGCTGAGACTTGCAGCTGGTAGAATCCGTCCTTTTTGCCTGCCTGGTGAAACATTTTTGCACCACAGAAGCTTTGATTAATCTTAAATTCTGTCACATCAAATTTGTCTTGCTCAAAGAAATTGTGACATCTGAAATTCTGCTGTAAATCTGAAGTCTCCACTTAATGATTCAAAAGCTTAAAAAAAAAAAAAAAAAAAAGGCTCCCAACAGGCAGTTGAGGGATTTCAACATGTAACTGGCAAAAGGCTGGTTTTAGAGCTTGGAAGGTGGGTGGCTTACGTCTATTAGATGGAAAGTGGACATACTTTTTGAACCAGCAACTTTTCTAGTAAGAATTTACCCCACTGAGGTCACTGCGCAAGTGTATAATGGTGTACATACAAGCATGCTTAGAGTGGAAATGATTTTTCAATAGAAAAATCAGAAACAACTTAAATGTCCATCAGTAAAGCCTGGAGTAGGGGCTTCCCAGGTGGCTCAGCAGTAAAAGTCCGCCTGCCAAGCAGGTGATGTGCGTTCATTCCCTGGGTCAGGAAGATCCCTTGGAGAAGGAAATGGCAACCCACTCCAGTATTCTTGCCTGGAGAATCCCATGGACAGAGGAGCCTGGCATGCTACAAAGGGTCACAACAGAGTCAGACATAACTGAGTGACTAAACAACAACAAAGTCTGGAGTAAAGCCTAAGAGACAGCATTCGCTGCCTCCTCAGGAAGCTGTTTCTGGTATTTTCTAGCAGAACTCTGGATGTGTGTATGCACTGAGATTGGGTTGGATTAGCATGAACTTCTACCCAACTCTGAAGCAATCAGTGCATGCCACTTCCCTGGTAGCTTTACCTATGATGGTTCAAGCAGAAGGAAGCCAGGATTTCTTTTTTTTTTTTTTTTTGATGATGATGATGATTTGTTTATTTGATGATTAAAAGCAGCTATCTTTCACTGGACAGTGAATGGGTCCCTACAACTTCAGCTGTTTTGCCACCATGAGGAGCAAGGAAAAAACCAAGTTCTAAACAAAGAAATCCTAAATCCTGATTAAATCATGCCTGAAGCCCCAGCCCACAGGATTTTTCAGTATGATCTATTATTTAAACTAGTTTGCCCTGGGATTTGCATTACTCACAATGAAAAGCATCCAATACAACTATTCAGTCATTAAAAAGATAAGATATATTTGTTGACATGGAAGGATGCCCAGCACACGTCAGCAGAACAACAGTAGATTACAGAATAGCATGTACACCAAAATCCCTTTTATTTAGAATTTCATCTGTATATCGGGTATACATATATATGCACATGTGCAGATACATACATATATACAGAGAGAGAGACAGAGACAGAGAGATATGCCTGGCAGAACTTTACTAAAATGTCAGCAATGGTTAGCTCCAGTATTTCTGAAGAATTTAACCTTCCTCTTTGTATTCTTCTAAAGTGTTTCTTCTCATATAACAACATGTATTTGGGGAGGGCACAGAAAAATCAAGCTTTAATAAAAGTTATTTACTGATTCTGTATATCTTGAGTGTAAAATAAGTGGACAGTTTTGCCTTCTATCCCTCACAAAACCGAAGTGTTTCAAGATTAAAAAAAAAAAATGAAGATGCTAGCCAGACACTCAAAATATTATTTCTTTATAAAATTCCATGATGAAGCAGTAAAACCACTTTAAGATCTGAGTTTGTACATTGCTGGAAAAGAAACACAGCCCGAGGTGCCTAAGTGTCTTTCTAGGAGAGTGGAAATAATATTAATCAAAATGAAACATCTTCCTAAAGAAGCTGAGCATCAAGGGAAAGTGGGAGTCGGGGAGGGCTGGAGGGGCAGAGAGAGTGTAACACACAGGCCCCAGTGAGCAGGACAAGGGCACAGGGCCGGCTGCTGCAGGATGCTGCCATGCTGGGGTGCAGAGAGCTTAACCCCTTGGCTGCTGATGCACAGCTGCACCCTTTTCTCATGGGGCCAGTCCTCCAGCAAACCTAACCCCACTCCCCAGCAGCATGGACTGTAACAGTCCCTTCAAGCTCTCCAAAGGTAATCACTTCAAGCAGACTAGAAAGCTAGATGCTCTCTCTCCATGAGCTATTTTGGTTCTAAAGCTATAATTCAACCAAACGTATTCTCTAAACTGTTGGGAGGAAGAGGATTATTTGAAAGATCCAAACACCATTAGGACAGAATCATCTGAGTGGCTTAGACTTGGCGGGAAATTCTGTCTGTAAGAGGAAGCACTGTGTTAGAAAAACGTACCAAAGGCAAGTGGAGAACAGAAGTTAAAGACAAAAATCTCCATCTCTTTGTTGCTGATCTTTACTACAGCTTGTAGGATTTTCTGACTATGAAGTCTCAAAAACTCTGGCTCTGAAGTCAGTTAATTTGAGGAAATATCTCTTTAAAGTTGTAAGAATCTTGTAGCTATACGGTAACTCCAAAAATCCCAGGATGGTTTTCTTTACAAGTTAATTTCCTGCAGTTATTGGCTTTTTTTTTTTTTTTTAACAATAAATTGGGCTTCCAGGTGGCTCAGTGGTAAAGAATCTGCCTGCCAAGCAGGAGATGCTGGTTTGATCCCAAGGTTGGGAAGATCATCTGGAGAAGGGAATGGCAACTCACTCCAGTATTCTTTGCCAGGAGAATCCCATAGACACAAGAGCCTGGCGGGCTACAGCCCATGGGGTCACAAAAGAGTCAAACAGGAGTTAGCCTCTAAACAACACAGTTAATTACTACACAGTACCTACATTGTATTTCATGATAATTCCATTGTTCACAAGTCAGCAACCATTAATTCTGATACTCCTCAAGGGAAAAGAATCAAAAACAAGCACCACCCATAAAACTGTCTACATTACACATCCTAGTCTGCCTTCGGGATCAAGTCAAAGATACATCTCGGAAAAGCCTCTCTCCAACTCAAAGTTATAAGCATGCGCTAGGCAATCCGTTTGTCTATCCTGTGTCTCGTTCTGATTCATCCCTCTTGGATGGACTGGTGGCGACTTTCAACCTGAAAGGGCATCGGAATGAGAAGACAGTTAAGTGGTTCTCAAACCGCAGTTCCCATAAGAACCCCTTTAGGGAACCCGCCTCATTCCTTCTGCTTCGGTATCTTGGGGTGGGCTTAAGAAGCTGTACCTCCAACAAGTATCCTCCACATGTCTCAATGGGGTATGGATCACCCTTTGGGAAACAGTGACGTAGGCTATTACAAGGTGACCGAGCCACTTACAGATCATCGCACATGACCGTCCGATGCTCGCGTGGCTCACTCCACCCTTCTCCACATCTCCAGTGATTCCTCTGGCCCCCCGGTCCAGGAAGCCACTGCCACCACCTCTTCCTGGAGTCGACTCTAATTTCCCTGTTGCTTGTCTTGCTTCCACTCTTGCCCTCTCTAATGCCATCTCCAAAAGCTTGCCAGAAAGATATTACTCAATAAAATCGCACTACATGACTCCCTAAAACCACGTGACTGCTGCGTGGGTCGGGGGTTTCCATTTGGGGTGATGAAAATGTTTTAGGATAGACACGGGTGGCAACTGCACAACGCTGTGAACATACAAAATGCCAATTTGTTCACTTTAAAATGGTTCAGCTTATGTTGCATAAATTTCTCCCCAATTAAAAAAAAAGAAAAAGCAAAAACCTTTTCAGTGATGCCCCAGGGTGTTTGGGCTAAAATCCAAAGTCCTCAGCTTGGCCTGGCAGGTCCTGTGCCGCCAGACCCCAGCCTACCCTCAGCAGCCTCAGGCCAGCCACGGTCACCCTCACTCTGCCCTGGAGCCACACTGCCTCTTCCAGGGACCCCCCCCCCGCTCACACACAGGTCCGTCCCCACCACCGCGGCCCAGCACAACCCCAACCAATCTCCAGGTCTTGAATGACTCTCCCACACAGGCCTTCCCTAACCACCCTCACTGTATCTTTTCAGAGAAGCCTGGTCTTTTCCAATAACTTCTCATAAGCTTCAGTTACATCATGCTTTTTGTTTTATTTGATATTCTTTCCAGTAAACTATGGACTCCCCGGAGGACAGGACCGGGACTTTTTGTCCACTCCTGTGTTCCCAGCACCCAGTGGGAACCTGGCAACCATAAAATCATTTGGCATGCCTTCCTCCAAAACCATTAACTCTCTGCTGCAAACAGAGTAGAGAGCTGGGTCACGATACCACAGGAGATTTAAAATATACATGTCAACATTATTAAACTAGATGAGAAATGTCACAAACTACTTAGGGCCAACTCAGCACAGTACCAAGAACACCCACCTGGCGCAGAAAGCAAGCTCTTCGCCTTCTGCAGCACCTGCTTTGTGTTTCTGGGCAGAGTCGAGTCCCTGACGCTCAAGAAAACTCCACATCCAGACTCTCTCCTCATGCCACTGCCCCTCACTGAGGAATACGGGAAGACACAGAGACTGTATCTCTGCAGACAGATACACCTGAACCAGGTGCAAGACCAAGCTTTGGAAGTATGTCAGGAGAACCCGTGGGCTGGCTCTCCCGTGGGTACCAATTTCTTAGAGGAAAATGCGGAGAGCCTGACTTGGGAAGAGAGGATGCTGAACTCAGTCTGTTCTCAGGGATATTTCTTTGCAAGGGAAATAGAGGAGAAACTCACATAAGAGCAGGCATAATTGGTGTTTTGTTACTAAATAAATTGTTCTTTGGAGATTATAGGTGTGCAACTGACTTATTCTTTTCAATCTTGCATTTGTATTAACTAGAACCCTAATTTGTAAGTGTGTCTTAATTAACTTCCTTCAAAGCTTCTGCCCATTAAAAACAAGCTTATTTCTTTTCCATTGTCGGCTCACTCAGAGCCTCTAATCCACAGTCCTTGGGCCTAGCTCTTGCCACTTGAGTTCAGCGTGGAGAGCAGAGACTAGCAAGTGACCCAGCTCCGAGGAGACCCATCTGTGCAAAACTCTGCATGAGCCCTGTTCCCCCGATAAGGGCAGGCGAACATCCGGACTGGGCACATTTACTACCCATGTCATCAGCTATTTCTCAAAACTTAAACTCTCCTTTAGCCAAAGCTCTTGACTTCCCCAAGCCCCAGTCCTTGGACCTGGTGGTGATTTGCAAGACTGGGAATTAGGGTATCTCCCTGTATGCTGCGGGCTTCCCATGTGGCTCAGTAGTAAAGAATCCACCTGCTAACACAAGAGACGCAGGAGAGGCAGTCCGATCCTCGGGTCGGGAAGATCCCTTGGAGAAGGGAATGGCAACTCACTCCAGTCAGGTCTTGCCTGGAGAATCCCATGGACAGAGGAGCCTGAGGGCTACAGTCCACGGGGTCGCCAAGAGTCAGACAGCTGGGCACAGACAAAGCTGAGCACTTGTGTGCTGCAACGCCAAAAGGTTCTGCTCCCGGCACCTGAGGATGGGGCACCTACAACTGGGCTGTGTGTGCAAGCTCTTGGACCTCTTGGTCGAAGACAACTCTAAGGCTTTCTCCTCGCTTCAATTCCCAGCTCTCTGTGCTCAACTGGGGACCCCCTGGAGAAGGGACAGAGCTGTCCCTGTGGCCAACTATGGGTCCCTTATGGAAGCAACCAACAAGACTTGCCCTCCAGCAGGGGAGGGGCCTGGGCACAGTCCTTACGGCAGAGCACGAGACGACCGTGCCAGCTGGCCGCCAGAGTGGCTTCCTCTGATGCAGCTCCTAAGCTAGGTTTATACTGGAAGATGCCACCTGAGTCCTACCTCCTTTTTCCCAAAGCATCCTTATTAACGTTCTTACCAATGGTTTATTACAAAACCACATACACTTCTATAGGAGATGAGAGGGTGAGGAGCCTGGTAATACATTTTGAAAGCATCTCAGTACGGGAAGGTGAAGTGCCTGCAAACCCATGGTTGTTGTTTAGTCGCTAAATCATGTCCAACTCTTTTGTGACCCCATGGACTGTAGCCCACTAGGCTCTTCTGTCCATGGGATTCTCCAGGCAAGAATACTGGAGTGGGTTGCCATTTCCTTCTCCAGGGGATCTTCCTGACCCAAGGATAGAACCTGAGTCTCCTGAATTGCAGGCAGATTCTTTACCACTGAGCCACCAGGGAACTCCAGCAGAGGTACAACTGTAAACCAAAGCACATTCAGGAGTCAGTCATGAGACCAACACACTAATATAGCCTATAAGGATATTACACACAGGAGATGAAGCCAGCCAGAAAAACCACTTGCAGAAAATAAGGCAGGGATGGTTAGACAAAGAGAAGCTCAAGGACAGATTACAAGGACATCAGGGGAGGTTGCCAAAATGCAGAATATATTTGACAAAGAGAAATTAGCGCTTCGGAAACCAGAGCCTAGGAGAAGATGAATAGTCACTAAAAGGAAGGAGACTCCTAGTGGGAGGTGGTGACATTAAAAATGCAGGTACTTTCTGCCAGGACTGGAGCTGGCCAGATTCTTGCGGTGGAAGAAGCCAGCATGTCACAAAGAGGAAAATCTCATCAGATGTTTATCGTTCCCACGCTTTGAGGACCTGGGGACTGTCTAACTAAGGAAACAGAAATCTCTACAAGTATATTTCACAGAGGAAATGTATAAGCCAGAATCGGTGACTTGGGTGATGGGAGGAGCAGAAAGCCTACACCAGGATAGTTAGATAATCCAGAGATAAGCTCAAAGCAGGAAGCTGCCGCCTCCCCTGGGCTGACAGGGGACAACAGACAATAGGAGGAGGTAGGGCTGCAGGCGTCCAAGGTCACTTGTGAGCAGCTGGAACCACAGAAGGTCCGTCAGGCATGAGTGGTGCTACCGGGGAGGGACTCCCACTGCCAGGGATGCCCCAGGAAGCTGGAGGAAAGGAAAAAAAATACCCTCCCTGGCTGGGCCCTTCTCCCTGCTGCCTCCTACGTGCCTCCCGAGGGCTGAGAACAGCAAAAGCAAGCAAACTCAGAAACCTGGCAGAGCAGCCTGCAGGGGTGAGCCCCCAGGACCTGGAGAGGAGGGGGACCACGAGAGGCCACGCGCTGTAACAGACAAGCTTCCCTCCCAACAGGCGCACTTCTAAAAGAGTCACTTACTGGGGCCTCCCTGGTGGCACGGGGTAGAGAATCCGTCTGCCAGCGCAGGAGACACAGGTTCAAACTCTGCAACCACTGAAGCCCGCGCCCTAGAGCCCGTGGTCCGCAGCCAAAGGAGCCCCTGCAAGGAGAAGCCCAAGCACCACAACGAGAGAGCAGACCCGGCTCGCCGCGACCAGAGAAAGGCCGGCGCAGCGACAACGACCGAGTGCGAGCCAAAAATAAATGAAAAAATAAACTTATTTAAAAGAAAAAAGGTTTGCTTCCTGCCACATAATGGTCACATAGGAATAAATTAAGTGGAAGTTGCGCCTGCAGAATGGCCTACTGACCTTCCGGCCACATGCAGCGGGCCCTGACCTGGGCTGCACAGTCCCTGAGTAGCAACGGGTGGGGAATTTATTCTATACTTTATAATTTATTCTATACTTTATATAATATCCTTTCTTCAGTTACAATTACTCAAGGACTAGTCTTAACAAGCGCATTTTCCCCCCAAAATCCTAGGGGAAAAAAGGCTCTTTGAAAAAATATAGGTATCGAATAGGAGAAAATATACACGAACATGGCTGAGCGCACACCCCCAAATAAGTCCAAGTGAAACTGGGGGAATCTGACGAAGACTGGCCTGCAGCCATCCAGGCTGGTCATGATGCTGCCCTACAGGTCTGAAAGATGTTACCAGGGGCAGGGCGTGGGGGTGGGGTGGTAAATGTTACCAGACACAGGCTCGCGACTTCCCCAGCAGTCTTTGGAAGTCTACTGGAAGGCCACACTTCCAATAGAGAGAGCTTGTGTTCGATCTCTGGTTGGTGAACTAAGATCCTGCACGCTGTGCAGCCAAAAAAATTAACTGTTCAACTTGAAAAGTTTCAAACAGATTTACACATTTTTTAAAAAAAAAGTACAGAGGTTCTGCGTTACTTCTTACAACTGCACAAGAATCTATAATCATCTCCAAATTAAAATTTTAATTAAAAAATATCATAAGTATGTGCACGCATGCTAATTCATTTCAGTCATGTCCGACTCTTTTGAGATCCCATGGACTGTAGCCCGCCGGGCTCCTCTGTCCATGGAATGCTCCAGGCAAGAATACTGGAGTGGGTGCATTCCTTTCTCCAGGGGATCTTCCCCAACCCAGGGATTGAACCTCATCTGTCTCCTGCATTGGCAGGCAGGTACTTTACCACTAACGCTACCTGGGAAGCCCAGACATACCTGCAGCTCCTCAATTATCAAGCCTTCTTCCTTTCCTCCGTGTTTCCCCCGTAAGTGTCTCCAGTTTGAATACTCACCAAGCACAGCATCTCTGCTCTCAGGACTCTGATCCACCTGTGCAGCGAGGCTCAGGAAGCTCTGAGCTGGCCCCATCTGCAGCTCCTCCAAATTCTGTCTATTCTGTGTCATTGGCTCAGGGCTACTTATGCAGAAATATGATGGTGTCGCTTACTTGTGTTTGATTCTTCAGCCTTGGCCTTCCTGACTGCAGACGGGGCCGGGACATTAGTATTCACGCATGGGACAATTAGGAGGCCGCCTGATCTTAGCACAGATCAGCTAACAAGCCTTAACCTGTTCATTTCACAATGAAGGATTCATTTCAAAACTGCTCTCTTTCTGGAATGCATGCTTTCCTTCCCGCACCCTCTGGTCTCCTGAGAGAGCTGGTGGCCTAAGAACCAGTGGGAGAAGCTGCATTGGGAGAGCCTGGCACTTTGACAGATCAAGAGGCAAGAGCCAGCCCACCCCAGACACCACTCATCCACTTAGCTAAAATACAGTCTCTGGGAGAAGCAGGGAAAACAATAGATAGAAGTGCATGCTAGGTCTTCCGGAAACTGATGCTGGATGAAAATCCCTTCTTAGCCAAGAGTATGAGGGTGGGGGAAAAAAAATCACTATTCATCACAAAATGGACACGCACCACAGACATCTCTCCAACTCTCCTTCTCTACCACTCCACAAATCCTGCCTGTGAAATATAACTTTCTTCCTTTAATGATCTGGTGGTGAATTATTTATACGCTTCAATTTATCTTTCTGTCTTCTTTTATTTATGCCCAGAATTGTACTACTTAACTCTAAGACAGCCTGACCAGGACTGCAGGCAAGGCAGAGGCGACCTGGCCCTTTAGGGGGTCACTGAGCCGGAGGGACAGAGCAGGCGGAGCTGTGGGGAGGGGACCAAGATCTCGGTCTAGGGATGCGCTAAGTGAGCCCGCGTCTCAGGCCTCTGCATCATGCTGACTTTTCCAGCCAGCTTTCCATGCAAATCCATCTTGCATCCCGTCCCCTTCTCCAGCCCCCCAGCCACTATCTTCACTATTTGTCTGGGCAGCGCCACCTCAGAGCTGGTCTCCATGCCCCCAACTCTATCAATCCCTCCCCCCCGACACCTGTTATCAAGAGTAACAATGCCATCATCGTAATTCTTCAGCAGCTCTCTATCACCTGAAGCCAGAGCTCCCAAATCTCCCTAATTAGTGAAACCTGTGTGGTAGTGATTCAGTCACTAAATCACGTCCGACTCTTGCGACCCCATGGAATGTAGCCCACAAGGCTCCTCTGTCCGTGGGATTTCCCAGGCAAGAATACTGGAGTGGGTTGCCATTGCCTTCTCCAGGGGAATCTTGCCTCCCAGAACAGGAATCAAACCCAAGTCTCCTGCCCTGCAGGCGGCTTCTTTACCGGTTGAGCCAGTGGGGGCATTACTTTTAAAATAAACAAATCAAGCAGATTCTTCAGTGTCTTTCATTAGGTTTCTCCTGAAACAGATCTTGAGACAGAGGTCTCTTAAATGCAAGTTATTCATCTGAGAGAGGATCCTGGGAAGGACTAGTTCCTGGGGAGGAAGGCAGCCAAGTAAGCCCAGATCCTGCAGGAGACGGCCACCACGGGCAGCACCGCCAGTCTCACTAGGGGATCCTGGGACATCGTGCAGGACGCGGGTCAGTCTCTGCACGGGCTGGGTCAGGAGGCCAGGGCACTGCCTCCCTGCTCTCTTCCGTCATCAGCTGAGGTCCACTTCTGGGGTCACTTAGCTCTGCTGTCCCCACAGGTCAGAGAGAAAGCCCTCAGGTGGAGAACAGTAGATGCTTGTAGAAGAATTCTGCAGAAGTGTACAGGAGCAGTGAGTGTCTGGGCGTATGAATGCATCTACCCGACCTGGCCGTGTCCCTGAAGATTCTGATTCGGGAGGCTCGGGGTTGGGACCCAGGAATCAGCACTGTGGCAAGCACTGAGTGGGACTCTTTTGCACAGGCAGACTGTGAAACACTGACCCATATCATGAAGTGCAAAACCTTCAGGGGCAGCTCCCAGCAGTCACCTGTAAACCACACTGAACTTGTGCCCTTTTCACAAGTCTTCCCTTTAGGCAGCATACTCTTCTACAAGCAGGAAATGTGCTTTAAGAAGGTCCATGATCCCCAGAGCCAAATACCAGTCATACAGAAAATGCTCAATAACTGTGTGTTAATGAAACCACCGTGAAAAGAAACAGTATGGTACTAGGTACCTCTGTTCCCTGGACAAAACTATCTGCCAAATCTCTCAAAATAGTAGTAAAACGAAAAAAAAAAAAAAAAAAAAACCTATTGAGCACCTAATCTATGCAAGACACTCAGGAGCTCCTCCTGAGATACTCCATAAGTGCTGATCAACGTACACCTTAAAAGAGACTTGCTGCTATAACACAAAACGGTGAATTAATTCCTACAAGGGAGACAAAAGACCAAGGTCGTGGTGGGAAAGTGAAGGATGCTTTCCGAGGAACCGGAAGCCTTTCAGGCTTGACCCTACCTGGTGATTCTGCCGGGGTTGTCCCCAGAAACATGGTCGCCCTCCACCAACTTCACAGAGATGGAGCGGGATGAAGAGGAAAGTCGTACTTCAGCAGCAGGTGCTGATGTCTCAGGATGAAGGCTTCTTCCAATGACCAGAAATTCGGTACCTGGGGCCTCAATGGGAACTCCGGGCTCCACCCTCAGAGGCACAACAGTTTCTGCGGTTTTCAAGGAGCTCTCTCGCAAAAGAGACCAAAGCAGAGGCCTGGGCACTCAGAGTCACTACAGACCTCATTGGTGGCTTTTCTCCTCTGGTCTGGGATGTTAAACCACAGCACACTGGCCACGCTCCAGTCTGGATAAGCAGGCTGGGGCTAGCAGACTTCCCCCTCCAGCTCCAGCTAAATAAAGTATTCCTTCAGACCAGCTGCCCTAACCTTTGTTATGCTGCTGAGGGCTGTTAAAGAGCTCTTCTGTACTTAGGATGGCTGTATTTGTGAAAAATCAACACCCCTGGTATAACTTTCTACACCGACAAGGTTCCAAAATATCACTGCCTACGTCCGTCCTTTTGATATGCTTTTATACAGGGCTGGAAACTATTAGAAAAGTATTTCTTCTCCATTTGCCCAGCTTTTGCTATTCATGAAGATACAGACCAAAATATTTGCAACATCACAAAAAGGAGGTGGTAGGTGCAATACTTCACAAAACACACTGAGAGTCTGCTGCAAGCCAAGTGCTGCTGCATGTACCGGGTGCTGTGGGAAGGGTCACAGGTTATGCGGTCAGCACAAACTTGACATTTTTCCAAAGGGAATAATTCAATTTAATTCTTCCTCTTCTGCTGCATTTCTGAAAATCTGAATCCATCGACTTTGCTTAAAATCTATCATACACAAGTAGCCCCATCAAATACTATTTCTGTACACCCTTAAAATTAAAACCACCAAGAGAAGAATACACAAGACCTTAAATTCAGTGTGTATGTGGGTGTGTGTAGAAGTGTATATGTGTCAAAGAATGAGAAAATATGCTTTCTTGGCCAGCCTGTAGGGCAGCAAATGGGATGCTGCTTAGATAAATATTTATTTGTTTGCTTGTTTTTAGCAATCATCCTATTTGTGTGGGTGAGAGTTTACAGCTTATAATAGCAGAAGCTGACATAAGGAAGTGGAAAACATAAATATCTCTTGCTTAAAGATTCTCTTTACTGCATGAAAAAAATTACAAGTCATGCCCTTTGGCATTCTATTGTTAGGATGAAAACAACAAAAAGGAAAAAAAATGCCAACACATATGTATGCATACACACATTATCTTGAACATGAAGACAGAAGAAGGAAGTTAATTAAATTTCAAGATTCCAGGGGAATAAATTAAATGTATGAACGACGAACATTTAACATCATGCCACAAAAAGAGAGACAGTTCTGATTTTTTTTAATAATAATAACTTTAAAATTTAGATTATTCCTAGAAGACCCAAAGCAAGTGCTTGTCCTGAACTACAGACTATGAACAATAACTTTAAAAATCAGTGAAGTTCACTTGTAATCTGCCAAAGTATTCTGCTTGGAAATCCTTCTAGCTAGAACAAGTTAACAGCAGGCTTCTAACACTAGGTGAAACTTGCTGTAAATCAATTTATTCCCCCCAATAAATCTGCTAAAGTGCATGCTTTTCTGGTGAAAATGATTCTTCAATGATACTTAATACTGTTACTACATTGCTTCTCCAACCAGTCCAATCCAAGTTTTTCTTCCAGTTAAGGTGTATTAAAGTTAAATGCCTACCTTTGCCATAAATAATAAATGAAAGAACACAGATTCTTCAAAGTATTTATGGCAGAAGGAAATTCAAAATGTATCGCCCATGCAATACATTTCCTAAGCTTAAAAAGAAGGCTTAATAAAGCCCGTGATTCAAGTTCACCATCCAATACTCCATTCTTAGGGTTCAGAAACAATGTATGCCATTGTCGTCTCTCGCAGATAGATGACTATCGTCCACAAGTAGGCTTCAGGTGACACCTTTGGCAAAACAGTTTTGAAAAGGACCAACAGTAGGATTACGCAGCAACATAGTCTGTCCTGTATACTTCTTTAATTTTTATTCTATACTGGAGCACAGCTGATTAACAATGTTGTATTAGAGTCGGGTGTACAGCAAAGTGACTCAGTTATACATATACATGCATCTATTCTTTCTCAAATCATTTTCCCATTTAGGTTATTATAGAATATCGAGCAGCATTCCCTCTCGCTACACAGTAGGTCCTTGTTGGCTAACTGTTTTAAATATAGCATGTATACCTGTCAATCCCAATCCCCAATCTTGCCTCTCACCAACTCATCCCCCGGGTAACCATAAACTCAGTTCTCTAAGTCTGTGAGTCTGTGTCTGTTTTATAAATAAGTTCATTTGTTATTTATTTATTTATTTATTTATTTTGGAGCCCCGATCATTAGACCAACAATATGTCTATCCTTTGCAGACAGAAGACCACAACGAGCGATTAATTAGCTGTAACGGTTAAACTCTTACCGGTATACCCGCTGACCAACACAATCCTCAATCTCATCCCCATTTTAAATTCATATAGAGAAAAGGAGAACATTAAAGACTGTCCAAAGATGTAAACAATTACCAAAGCAAGGGAAAGGGCATCCCCAGTTTGAGGAAAGAGGTGGGAGTCCCAGGACTTTCTGAGACTGAAGGCTGAACACAGTACACAAGGTATCTAAAACCATAATGAATTTTGATTCCCAAATACTACTGTGTTTTTCTAATGATCTTTATCAGGGTAAAAATCGTGATTACAAATTACGTGTAAATAAAGAACAAAGAAAGAATGATTTGGGGGAGGATATGGGGTTGGGGGGGGATTTTCAAGTGTGACCCAAGGCAAGACCTCCTGGAGAGGGCTCGGTCACCAGGTCTGAGTCACAACACCTCCCTGGGCCTCAGTGTCCCTTAAAACTAAAGGCTTAGGCCAGAGCATCCGTCTCTAACTCCCTCCTGGCAGTAAAACCCAGTCACCTATTTTGAGAGAACTCAAGATTTTGCAAAATCCTAAGAGCATCTGAGAGTGGCAGAAAACATGCTTATGGTGTTTAATGGCTACAAAGGGGAGAATGAGGAGGGTCTAAACAATCCTCCCAGCCTTGCATTTTTCAGTTTCTACCGGGCTTAAGAGGGCGATTGAAATTAGATGCTTCATTTCATCCCACAATAACAATGTAATTCTGATTATAATAAAACGTTGAAATGTTCTTTTTAAAAACATCCCCCTCCAAAGGAAACAGCTTTACCTTCCTCAAATGCAACTTGGTAGATCTGTCTCCTTCTGAGGGTTGCAAAGCCCAAGCTACAGTATGAGTGTCAGGATGTGGAAGCAGCTGTCACCGCTTTGTTTTTCATTCACAGTAGGTGGTTGCCAAGCAACAAAATACTATTGTCTGTTTCCATGATCTATTGGCCAATTCTACCGGTGATAATGCTTTCCACAGTTTAAAACAGGGCCACCTTTTGGACAAGAAGAAATGCGAAAAAATTCTAAGAACAATAAACATATATATAAACAAACACACCGAACATATCCCTAAATTATGTTTATAAATACACAGCTGTGTGCTGATATACATACACACATTTGCATGTGTATGTATGTGTGTATGTGACTATTTATTATACATTCCCCTCCCACCTACCTCCAAACTCATCTAAATTAAATAGGCTAAAAAATAGATCTAAATCCCAAAGGGCAAATTAAAGCATGACCTGGAGATACGAAAATACAGTCAGAATTATTTTCTCAACAATAGCAATAACATCCAACTTGCCAGATGTATCAAATTCTGTCCCTTGAATACAAAGTTCTCTAGTCAGGAAAGCAATTCTACTGTTATAAAAATAATAAATGGAATGCCTTTACTATCTACTTTGGAATCACTGATCATTTGTTGTTTTACTTCATGTCATCATCTGCTACCCCTGTGTACAAAGATAATAATTCAAATGGGAAAATTCTGTTTTTCTTCACACCCAAGAATATTAACATATATTTACTTTTAAAATAATCGAATTGTTCTCTCTGGAATAGCCTCATGTGATTCCCCACTTTGTTCTGACATTGGTCCCTCAGGAATAGCAGACATGCTATGTTACTCTTGCATATTTCACTAGCTTACAAATAAAATAACGCAGTGTACTCAATATAAAGTTGTCAACATTCGCTTGCATCAGTTGCTGTTTGTTTTCCATTGACAAGGCTTCTAAAGATAAGAATTACAATATTCTTAGATGTACAGACACAACATCAAAACAGCCTGAAGGAATTAAAGCTGGAAACTGCTAGAGGCAATCATGCTTTGAAATGAAGAGAAATCAGTATCACTTATGCACACACATATATTTCTGCAAAGACCCTAAATAATGCCAGAACAGTCTTTGCATTTTATGCAACGCTCATCCATCTTCCTTCACAATATTTCCAAACCACTTTAACTATTTAGTTCATTCCTCTAAACAAGCCTTTGAAATTCACCTTTTGAAATTCACCACCACTTGTAAATCTACACGTTGTAACAAACTGGTAATAAGCAAAACTCATTACGTGGATTGACGTTATTACTATAAAATCTGCTATCAAAAGGGCAACTTGAGCAAAACAGAAACAGAGTGTGTTAAATAATTAACTGAATACTAGTCAAATGATCACTTTTCCGGACAGAGCCATCCTCAGCAGACCGCTCCTGGGAGGGAGCCCCCAATCCAGGTTTCTCCTTCAGGTCTCACCCCATACATGACCCACTTCCTTCTCCCGCAGCTTCTCAAGCTTGTTCACCTGTATCCCAACCTCACTAATAAACATCCTCTCCCCACTTTCTCCACCCTTTTCGTATTCCTTGACACTCATTACTTTCTGCAAACCACCGGACTCAAACCTGCAGTTTGCCACGAACCTCCCCATAAACACTTGTCTTCCCGATTCTTTTAGATCTGCTTTAAAAATCTCCACTACCGAACAAATACAATATTAATAAAAGAAAGGCTACAAGCCAGTTGATTTTGTAATGTCATAGCAGCAAAATGTTGGGGGGAAAAAAGACAGAAAAGGAGACATGCAGGCGTGTACTTGCAGGAAGGCGGGTGGGAGTGTAGCTCTGCACAGTGGGTCGCGGGGACTCAAGGGGCCTCGCTTCCCCTACCTGTCGACCCCACTTCCCCCATGTGCGCACCGCCGCTGACAACCACAACACTCCCGGACCACCCCCTCCGGAAAGGGGGCGGGGTTACACCTTCGGCCAATCAGAACCCGCAAGCCCCGGGTGTCCAACCTATGGGGTGGCCCTAGCCGTGCCGGGGGAGGACGCGGGGTGGTCGGGGAGGGGCCGCGTCCGTGGGAGGCGCGCACGTGTCGGGTCCGGGGAGGCGGCGAGGCGGCGGGCGTCTGGGTCCCGAGGCGTGGGCTCTGCACTCCGGCAGTCCCCGAGTCCCGCTGCCCAGTGCCTCTTTTGCCTCGGCCCGTTCGGGCAGGACATGCTCCCGCGGAAAAAAAAAAAAAAGACCGGTCCACAACGTCTGACTTCCCCCCCGAGTAAGGGGACAGTCACAGATGACAGTAGTACCCGGCTCAGAAAAGACCGGGAGAAAAGTTTGAGGCCCGCACCCGACGGAGTCCTCCAGGGCTGGGAGGAGGAGGAGGACGGAGGCTGGGCGGGAGGGTGACGACCTGGAAAGCAGAGGGCTGCGCGGGCTGCGCGGACCGGGGCGCGGTGCTGGGGGACGCTAGCGGTGGGGTGCGCTGTCCAAGGTGCACGGGAGGTGGTGGGTGCGCGGCGGGCGCGGAGCCCAGAGCCAACACTGGCTGGCGACGGCGGGGGAGAGAGCTCGGAACGGCTGTCCGGGGGCGCCAGGCACCGCCCCCCCCTCACCTCCCCCACCCAGGCTTGTAAAAGTGAGCCTAGTGGAGCTGAGACAGGAAGGGGAAGGGCGCGGGCGGCTGCGCCGAAGCCCCTCACGCTCCCCTGCACCCCTCCCTCCCGGCCGCACCTCGAGCTCTTTTCCTTTTTCCCCTTCCCCCGCCTCGAGCCCACTCCCCTCCGAGCTTCGATCCCGGTACCGCGGCGGGGGCGGGACCGCGAAACCCCCGCTCCAAGCCCGGACGCCCCAGGGATGCTGCGGGCCCCCCGGAGCTGCTTACCTGGGGCCGCGGCACCAGGGGCGGGCGCGGCGCGGCTCCTCCTCGCCTCCGCGCCCTCCTTCTCCGCTTCTCCCCCGGACTCTGTCCTGGGCGCCGAGCTCTGAAACCGGGCCGGGCTGCAGCCGCCTTCTCCGCCGCCGCCTCGGCCGCCGCTGCCGCAGACAGAGGACGCCCAGTGGCGGCTGGAAGCCCGTGTGAGTAGCGGCGCCGGAGATTCCGCGGCTCCGGGCGCGCGGCCGTGCGCACGCGCGCCGGCGAGTGTGTGTGTGAGTGTGCGCGCGCGCGCCCACGGGGAGGGGGGGAAGAGGCCGAGAGATGCTCGTAGGGACCGAGGCAAAATTCTCCTGCCTCAGGAATCCGTAAGCCGGGGAAGGAGGCTCGAACGCGCGTCTCCCCGCGGGAAGGAGCTGCCCGCCCGGCGACGCCGAGGAGGAGGAGGGCTGCCGCGCCGGGCGCGCAGGTTCCGGATCGAAGCGGGGCCGAACCGAGCGGGACGCGCAGCCACGGACGCAGCGGAGGCGGCGCCCGCAGCCCACGGTAGCGCTGCCCGCTCTTGGGAGGGGCCAGGCCGCTCGCTCCCGCCGCCGCCGCCGTCCGGACTTCTCAGCCGGGCGTGGAGGACAGGGATCGAGACCCCCACCGCTGCCACCTCGACCGTGGAGGCGCCCCGGGCCGAGCCGGGGAACCCGGGCGCACGTGGCCGATTACCGGCTGCAGCCGGCGTGCGCAAGGGTTGCGGGCGTGCGGTGGGCGGTGGACCCCGGGCGGCGCGGCCCGCCGCCTCCGCTGGGTGGAGGAAGCCGGGCGGGGGAGTGGGGGTGAGGTCGGTCCAGGGTGCGGTCGGCGGGCAGAGTCGAGGATTGTGGGGGGCTTCCGCTCCGGGAGGAACGTTGCCTGTTTTCCCCTTCGGAGGGCACTTTTCCTCAAAGTTATCCACTGCCCAGGTAAAAGTGCTGGGTTCCTCTTTGTTCGGAGCCAGCTCACTGTGCAAGACATCTGAACACCGTGCTGCTCTGAAGTCCGGCTTCTCCAAGAACCAGCCAGCCTGGCGCCTCTTAAACCTTTTAAACCGCTACTCTCTCACTCATCCGGGCTACACTTTATATCACAGAAATAAACTGTTCCAGCACATTTACACGCCTTTTCTCCTAAAAGATTTGTCGTCCTAGCGGTATTCTTTCCTCTGCTTATTTTAAATTCGGAGTGCACTTTTATTCACTCAAGAATTTCTTAAAAGGTCATAAGTTCTGTTTGATACTTGAAATAACCTGTCCGAGTCCGCCGGCAGGGGTTGTTTTCCGCGTACTTTTGCATGTCCTCCAGTACTGAGCCCAGCACCGAGCACTCTGTGTGTTCTCTATAAACGTTAAATGAATGACATTGTTTTCTAGCTTCACATGTCCTGAAGGCAAAGGCTTGGATGCTGGGAAAGTCATTACCACCCCACCAGGCTTGCTTGATTTTCACTTAGGCCATTACCCTGTATGTGTGTGTGACTATTTTCCCCTTTGGCGGCCTGAGCCCCAGTGCAAAGAAAGACAGCAGAGAATACTGACCCTTCAGTGCTGTCTCGCCAAGGTGCAGGCAGAGTGCACTCTGCAGGGAACCCCAGAGGACACCCAGGGTGAGAAGGCTAAAGAGTGCTTCATTTCAGTCCTGGGGGAATCTGATCTCTCAATCGGAAAGTCACATTTCATTAGCATTTTATAATGTCTATTTTTTCGTGCAGGACAGGAAGAGAGTTAGGAGAAATGCATGCTTCTAATAGCTTGTCAGGTACAAGCTTTTTCTTGTAAAAAGCATTACTTCATGGCTACTTGCCAATCTATGCAGGGTCATCTCAGATTACTAATTCTGTTGTAGCACCGAGCCCACGCAGTTCCACGCTGGTATTTCCACAATTATCCTCTGAGAAGCAGAAGTCCTCGATTTTACATTGCATACTAAATTTCAGTGCGTTTGAACTCGGGCTGTTCTATGAGCTGCTTCTCTCTCCACTCATGATATCACAGCTTTGAAGCAGAACGGAAATAAAGTGAAAATTGAAATGGATTTATTTGGGTGCTGCCTTGTGTTCTCTAGTGGGAGTCCCTTTAAATGACTTCTCTTCTGTCACTCAATTTACAATCATTTTGGAAGCCATTTGTTGTGCTATGGAATTCATGTGCTTTTTTGTTAAAAGCGTGGATATTTAAATTTTTTACTTGAAAGGAAGCTCTGGAACTTGCAGGAGCAGAAAATCTCTGACACTCCAAATGGACTCTTGACAGCCAACCTTTACAATGGGTATGAGTCAAAGTCTTCCGATGTAATTGTAAAGCTTTATCTTGCTTAGAAAGATGCCTTTAGGGTTTCATTCAACAGCTTCCCAAGAGCTTGCTCGTTTGGTAGGATGGAAGAATGGAACAAAGCCATAACTTCTCTGATGAGCACCAAAGGGAGCAGACTTGGCCTTGTAAAAACAAAAACATTTACTAGAAGCCAAAATTAAAAAACAAGAATGTAGGCTTGTAGCAGTCCTAATAAATGTTAATTTAAAAGATAAACAATAGAAAAAAATCACAACATAAGAGTTAAAAGTGCTTCTGACCCACTTAAAGTTTGGAGGAGGAGCTAGGATGAAAATGCTATAAACCGTCGCTCTTCCTGCTGCTGCTGCTGCTAAGTCGCTTCAGTCGTGTCTGACTCTGTGCAACCCCATAGACAGCACTAAACACTAAATTATAATAGTACAATGTTCTACTGAAAGATTCATTTTCATATGTTATTATCAGTTAAACTGAGAATAGCATAATTATAAAGGTTTGATTTTTCTTCCTTAAAAGGGAATGCTCCTTAACATAACTGCCTTTTTAAAAAATTCACAGTAGTGCAATAAACCGAGTTAAACATTAACTTAGAAATACAGGACTGGGAAAGGGTAGGGTGTGTAGAGAAACATTTTAAACTGATTTGACCACAACTAACTAATCTATTCTGTCCGTCTACAGAAACAACAAAAGCTTTCTAACTCTGAAGACTGTTAAATTTAGGCTGTGAGACGTACCATGAATTCGAAAGTCAACTCCTCATGCCGGGAGCCGATTGCCCCAAATTCTTTCAAGTGAGAAGACAGGGACCGTTAGCTGAAATGCCGCTGTTGAGTTTAGTGGTGTGAGCACGCATAAGGATACAGGTAATTTCCCCCATAATTAGGTTGCAGATCACTTCGTGCATTAGAGTTTTAAATGATAAAAAATACCTTGACCTGCACATGGACCTAAATGCTAGTTCAGTAAAGAGTGCAGCCTGGGAACAAGAAGAAGTTTCAATTACCCTGTCTTCATGCTTTATACACTGGTTTATTCCAGATATTATTAAATGCTTAAGGCAACTTAATTCTAACTGGAGATCAGGCATGTTTAGGAAAATAAAAGATCAGAAAAAAAAAAGGTTATAGTGTATTCCAAGCAAGTGTAGATGGGCTTCCAGAGTTATCAGTGCTGATATTTGAAATGCAGGAGAAAATATTAAATACCACTTGTTCTTAATAGTTTATGGAGTGATGGATTTCCTGGAAGTGAAGAACTTTCTAGATCCTCTCCCCAGCTAAGTGAACATATGAACACACACAAGAAAAAACTGAATAAAATTTCAGAGAGTTCAGGGAACACCCTCTGAAGCTCAGGGTAAGAACCCCCATATAACATAGATCCTTTGCACATTGACATTTATGGCTAAAGGGAACTGAATTGGTAGATACACTACTATCCTTACATCTGTTTTTAATCTAGTAAGTTATTTAACTGCCAAAGCCAAGAAGCTGCAGAAGCAAATCAGCAAACCCCACAAGTAACTATTGAGTACCTACTTCATCAGTTCAGTTCAGTTCTGTCGCTCAGTCGTGTCCGACTCTTTTTGACCCCACGGATGGCAGCACACCAGGCTTCCCTATCCATCACCAACTCCCGGAGCTTGCCCAAACTCATGCCTATCGAGTCAGTGATGCCATCCAGCCATCTCATCCTCTGTTCTCTTCTCCTCCTGTCTTCAGTCTTTCCCAGCATCACGGTCTTAACCTACTTCATAATCAGTACTATTCCTTACGCCATGATTGTTACCAATAAAGTATAAAATGCAATCTATCTCTGCCTCTAAGGAGCCTACAATCCAGCTATCATTATTCTTGGAAACAAAAAAGTAAACATAAGCATACTTTATCACTTGACAAGGTACAACAAACTTAAACTTGAATTACCAATGTGACTTAGTGAGCCACTGGTTAAGTAAATAAACCAACTGAAAATTGATTAGTGGCCAAGGTATATATGCATATTTCATATTCATATTTCCTGGTAGTGATCACTTATATTATCACATCATGTATAAGGTGAAAAGCTCATCTGATGCTGAATTCTGAATTTTAAATTGGGGACAAGAAGAAAATTATGGACAAGAAAAAAATCAACCATATTGGCAACGGCACCTGTGAATTGCCTATCATTGGGGATCCTTGGGCAGAATGGAATTGATAAGAATATGCTAACCAATTTTATATACTTTATATTTCAACTGATTCATAAGTTAGTAGGGCTACCCATGTATTTTGAAGTTTCCGTATCTACAAAGACCCTTTTGTCTATTCTTGGATAATGTTAGTATAATACTTTATTGTCACTCTCCTTAAAATTTCTTAGTTTTGCCCTCTGTTCTTTTCACTTATTAACATGATTTTTTTAATTTACTTAATTTTAACTGGAGGATAACTGCTTTACAATATGGTGTTGGTTTTTTGCCACACATCAACATGAATCAGTCATAAGTATACCTAGGTCCCCTCCAACACGACTTAATTTTGGCTAGTAGAGCTTTTGAAACTACAACTCAATACATGAAAAACTTATAAATAGGAAAAGCAATAATCCAAGGAAACAAGAAGCTGTCAGGTGAAGGCAGTGTTAAGGGGAAGTCCCCTGCCACTTACAGGGTGGCACAAACATAAAATCAGACGTGTGATTCAGTTCAGTGCCCTCGCTCAGTCATGTCCAACTCTTTGCAACCCCATGACTGCTGCATGCCAGGCTTCCCTGTCCATCACCAATTCCTGGAGCTTGCTCAAACTCATGTCCATCGAGTAGGTGATGCCATCCAACCATCTCATCGTCTGTCGTCCCCTTCTCTTCCTGCCTTCAATCTTTCCCAGCATCAGGGTCTTTTCTAAGGAGTCAGTTCTTTGCATCAGGTGGCCAAAGTATTGGAACTTCAGCATCAGTCCTTCCAATGACTATTCAGGACTGGTTTCCTTTAGGATGGACTGGTTTGATCTTGCAGTCCAAGGGACTCTCAAAAGTCTTCTCTAGCACCACAGTTCAAAACATGATTAGAGCTGTGGAAAGCTCACCCATCCATGTGTTGACCCTTTACATAACCTGCCTCGCCAACTGCCAGGACTACCAGTCGCATCTTTTTACTTTCCCAGCAGCAGTCTTGATGTCATATAAAAATGGCACTGAGCACCAAGTGTATGATCCAAGGTCAACCCCAGCCTGGTTTTAAAGGTGCCAGGAGACCTTGGCAACTCACTTTCTAAGCTTCAGTTGACCTTGCTGTAATCCGGACAATAATAACTACCTCATTGGTTAAGAACATTACAACGTGAGAAAGGGTTTCTCACATAGGAGCTTAGTAACTCTTGCACAGTCTTGGATCTAAATCAAGTGTGTGGCAGAAAATTGGAACATGTACATGAATGGGCAGCTCCCATAGAAATGCTGGAGCCTTTGTTAGAGTATAACTTTGAGAACGTTGAACTGATTTGATGATTTCTTGGAGTCCCTTCCAAGGATATTTTAAGAAAACCACAGACAACCAGAAGTTGGCAGAAACAGACACATTGCAGGAAATTGTGGGTTCCATAATTCTAGAGGTGCTGTAATTCTATAAATTCTGCTGCTGTTGCAAAACCCAAGCTTTTGTGTTCATTTGTTTTTAATTAGTCTCTGTTTTTCCTGCCACACAGATCCTGCTTCTCCAGTGGTGCTCCAAGTTGCTAACTTAGCTATAGGAACATTTATTTTACAGATTAAGGCCAATCATAAAATTTCTTTTGTTTTTAAACAAAAATAATTCACTGTTTATCCCTCAATTGTGAAAGCAGTGTGTGTACTCACTGGGGGGAAAAAGGCAATACAGAAATGTATAAAGAAGAAAAAAATTGTTGTTTAACATGCCTTCTCAGGGAACAACCAACATTCCTATTTTGATGTGGACCCTTCCAGACATTTTCTTTGCATCATTTTATTCTTTTAAAATGTCATTCAAGTCAACATATCACCCACTTAAATATATGCTACCAGCATTTTAGCAAAAATAATTAGACTCTTTCACAAAAAGGTTCAAAAGTAAGTTTTTTTTTTTCCTTTCATACTCTTTCTTATCAGAATGGTTTCTTTGCTCAGCAAGTCCTTTAAATGGGATTTTACCAAGTTATCCATGAAACCTTTCCTTTGTACTTCCCCACTTTCAACACATCTAACAATAAGCACTTTTTAGTGACCCTTTAAAAACTTGATCTCACCTTGAACTGACATATTCTGGAGTCACAAGCCCTACTCCTTGGCCTCTAGCCATTCTGTGGATGCTTTGCATTACTTAACCTCCACCCCCAAGATGTGGTCCACCACTGACCTTGGATCTGGTACTGACTTCCCTGATGGAGCAGGAAAGATTCTTGATTTCAATAAGTAACCAGAATGTTCACTGGAGTGACCATCTACTGGTTATACAGAAGGTTAGCCAGGAGGTAAATTATTTGAGTTCATGTTTTGCGTCAACTGCTGCAGGCAAAATTTGGGAAGTATGTTTTATTTTGTTTTCAGAGTCCCTAAACAGTCCTTCAAGACACAAATGCTGACTGTACTTCCAAAAGAATCTCCTGCTTTTGCAACTGAGCATGCTCATTATTTTACCTAGGAAGCTATCATTGTTAATGAAACATGTAACAATGCTTATAATTTTGCTGATTTGTTAATTGTACAGAGCATAAGTTCCCAAAGTAAAACAACTCCAACTCTGCCTATCCCACTCTGCCAATCCAAGAGACCAGGACATCTGGCATCACTCTTAAAATGAAATCTAAAGAACTTGCAATAAGAAGGAAGGAACGAAAACAAGGTGAGATTAATTATCTATGGGAGCTTTCTAAGGAATATACACTCGACACTGTGAATTATGAAAGTTTTAAGTAAATAAGTTACCACCCTCTATGTGCAACTCATATAAGAAAATAATGAGATAATAAAATGCAACATATGAGATAAGCTAAAATCTTAGTAATTGCATACATGGCATAGCAATATGCATTAAAAAGTTTTGGAGAATTGATAACATGTCTCTAGCATTCATCAAAGGAGAGAGCCACCATGTTTGGAAAATCAGAGAATTTCAGCAACTGGGAAGGTACACTTGTGTTGTGCAGGATCATTTATCCTGCTTCTTTCCTGTCCTAGATGCTGCAAGTTTATGTCTATGAGTCCACCTTGGGCTGAGAAGTTGTCTTAGGCAGGAAAAGGTACCATGTGTACAGCACTGACTCTGAAAGGTGAGGTGAGAGAAGAAACAGCAAGTCTGAAACCTGGAGACAGGACGCGGTGGCTGCTCTGGAACCAAGTCCGTGAGAGCTGGGTAGCCATGGGATGCGTCTCGTCTGTGGGACATGGCTTGGTTAAAGCGCAAAGGGGTGAATGTGCTCCACTTTTCTTTCTTTTGACCCCAATTCTCAGAAGTCAGCCTTTATTTCAACTAATATAATAAGGCCATATTTGACCAGAATAATTAAGAAAAGTACCAAAATATTCTTAAATTTAATTATTAAATACTTTATGGAATTATGCTAAAATATAGTATGTTGTATATCCTTTAATCTTCACAAATTAAAATCAGTAGTATAAATATAATATTTAATAGTAAGATAAAGAGCATAGCACAGTAAAAATATTACACGATTTAAGATCAGATTGGGCTAGATTTAAATCAGTTCTGTTACTCTCTGAGTGAATATGGGTGAGTTTTTCAGGTTTTATTTTTTTCAAGATCAGTAGAATGAACTTTTTAAAAAATTGGAGTATAATCAACTGATTTACAATGTATGAGTTTCAAGCGTACAGCAAAGTGATTCATATATATATATATATACACACACACACACATACATACCTACATATGCATATGTGTGTGTGTGTGTGTGTGTGTGTGTGTGTGTGTGTATGTGTTCAATCCCGAAGATCCCCTGGAGGAGGGCATGGCAACCCACTCCAGCATTTTGCCTGGAGATCCACATGGACAGAGGAGCCTGGCAGGCTACAGTCCATGGAGTCGCAAAAAGAGTTGGACATGACTGAGCAACTAAGCACACACACATACCTCTCTGGAGAACTCTGGCTAATACACCCTCCTCTATACCAGACAGACCTTTGAGTTCACATGTCTGCCTTCTCTACATTCTTTCAAGGTGTCATGCATTTCTTATTAAACATTTCTTCAGTGTGACTGACTGTAGATTCTTCTCTGCTCAAAACAGAACTCCATTACACAGACTTGAGGACATCAATTTTTCACTACAAATAGTCTCTTTATTTATTTCCCATCTCCAAGCTATGTTCAGCATGTATAACGTATTGATATCTTAAAATAGAACAAAAAAAAGTCCAACAGAAAAGGCATACATCTGTCCTGCCTCCTCCATGTTCAACTCCGTACCCCTCATATCATACCACATGTTCACCCTTGTAAACAAGTTTCTTGTGATTTCAGCTAGCATGAATCATTTGCTCGGGGCCAGACCACTCCTCAATTTACTGAAACTGTAAAACTGTGGACTGAGGCCCAGACCATGAAAATTTCATTAAGAGTCACAACATGTGTGATCTAGCCTGAAACATTCAGTGATTTTTCATATCATAAAAATCACAAGTTTTTGGAAGTAAATTAACTTCTTTTCTATATTTAAGATAGTCCAAGAGTCAAATTTTCAAATGCAAGTATTCAGTCTGTATATTTCTTAATCTGTGGTAAGGGATTTAATCAGTATAAAGAAGAGATTTGAGACAAAGAAAGTGATTGCATTCTAATTGAGTTAAGAAAGATGGTGGGATTGTCCTCTCTGAAACAGGTCTAAATGAAAGTATATTATACACAGTACTTCCTAAAGGCAGACACTGATAAGCAACCAAGTACTCTTCTAGTCATATGATTCTCTGATACAATAGAACAGAAAATTCAGAGTAGGATGATATGTTTTGATAGTTTTATTACATGACAATTATAGAAGGAAAAATTAAAAGAAAGGGAAATTGGCCTTCAGCATGTGTTTTAGTAAGACAATCTTTATTTCGGATTTCTGAAATGGAGACAACAGTCTGGGAGAGAAGAAACAAGATTTTGTTTTTATTGTGATAAAAGATCTTTCATTAAAGATTTTGTTTTTATTGTGTGTTTGTGGGAGAGAGAGAGAGAGATCTAAGCTACCTGCTATGGACTGAATGTTTGTGTCCCCGCCAAAATTCATATGTGGAAGACTAATCCCCAAAATGATAGTATTGGTATTAGGAGATGGGGCCTTTGGGAGGTAATTCGGTCATGAGGATGGAGCCCTCATGAATGGGATTAGTGCCCTTACAAGAAGAGACAAGAGAACTTGTTCTTTGCCATGTGAGGCTAAGACAAGAAGATAGCCATCTGCAAGCCTTGAAGGGAGTCTTCACAAGACCCTGGATCTACCAACACCTTGATCATGGACCTCCCAGCCTTCAGAACTGTGCAAATAAATGTTTTTGTTTAAGTCACCAAGTCTGTGGTATTCTGTTATATGAGCCTTAACTATGGCACTACCCCAGGAGTTATTACAGCGGTTGTTGTCTTTTACCCCAGCTTTGGCAAAGGGGCCATGCTGTAATCCATTCTTGGACTAGAAGACTATTAGAATTTCCAGGAAATCAGTAAAGTTTTGCTACAACCATGCATAATTATGTGATTGTGTATGTGTTTTACTCATACAGTCTTCTCATTAATTAGACATTTAACTAGAATCTTATTTCATTCTTTAGAAAAGAGATGTTAATTATGACTTTATATTTGGGTTATGTTTCTCTAAAGCTATTTTCACTCTCTTTTTAGATTTCATGTTACATATGACTACCTGTAACTAATGAAAATAAACTAAATGCTTTATGCTTTAAACTTTTTTGGTGAATCTCACATCAGGGCTCTTTTGCTTTTTTTGGAGAATTCTAACCATGTTATAAAAGAAAATGTCAAAACTATACAGAACCACAATCCACAATTAAATCTTCACAGTGACATTCCTTAAGAAGGCAGAGTTTGCCCCAAACCACCATTTCATGAAATTCTACTAATAACTGCATTACTCTAGAAACCAATGGGATGGACTTGTAAATCCTACAGATGGAATAAGATGAGTGTAAAAGGTACCAGGCTTCCAAGTTCAAGCCATGCTTTGAGTTTCCTTTTAAATTTATTTACCAGGTTTCTTTCTTTTTCCAGCACATTTTAACAGCAACTTATTTTAGAATGTTGACTTATTTTTATGTGACATGAAGATGGAAAACACATCTAAGAGTCAGAAAATCTGGGTTCAAGCCATGAGTCTCTCTCTTACTCTCTTACTTCAGTAAATTATTTTAACAATTCCTGCCCAGCTTTTTCATCTGTAAATTAGAGATAATGGTGATGCCCATCTCATGAAGTTATTATGAAGATTAAATTTAATTGTTCATGTAAAATATTTGTAAAACCTAAGGCATCATATAGATACTAAAATACCTGGGGGAGTAGTATTACAATTGTTACTAAAAAATATTAATATTTTCAAAGCTAACTGTAGGATCACAGTCAACTATGAGTTGAACTACTTAGTATAGTTTCTAGAGCAAAATAAAGAATCTCCTTGATGTTCATCTCATACCAACATCAATGTTTCCCCCATTGAGGGCTCAATGTAGTATAAAGCATAGAGCATCTTGTTGGATTCAACTGCCCCATGTTATTTATTCCTTTCTTTTTTTTAATCAACATATAATTTTTTTAAATTGACATATAGTTGATTTACAGAATTTCAGGTTTACACCAAGGTGATGCAGTTATATATGAATATATATCTTTTTCACATTCTTTTCCATTTTAGGTCATTACAAGATATTGAAAATTGTTCCTTGTGCTGTACAGTAGGTCCTTGTTTATCTGTTTTATATATTGTAGTATGTATCTATTAATCCCAAGTTCCTAATTTATCCCTCCTACTTACTCTTTCCACTTTGGTAACTAAGTTTTTTTTTTTTTTATCTCTATGAGTCTATTTTTGTTCTGTAAATAAGTTCATTTGTTTCATAGTTTTAGACTCCATATATATGTGATATCATATGATGTTTGTCTTTGTCTGACTTATTCTCTTCTTTTTACTCAATTTCTTTTCAGTCCTCCTATAGCTAGCTTTTTATTTTGCATTATGTGGATTATTTTTTCACAAGAAACAAATATCCTAAGGGCTACGAAAAAATGCCCATAGCATTTGCCATCTAAGAAATTCACAGGCCTTTTATAAATACGTTAATGATCATCACACAATACTGTCTACCTTGAATGTTTTCTCATTGTTTTGTCACGCATGTCTGCCTAGTTTAAAATCACAGGGCAGGAACTCTAATTCTGTCTGTAAATCAGGGAGCGAGCATTGTTCAATAAATGCCACAAAGCAACAGCATGCATGTGAGGTGAATAGGTGGAAATTATTATTTCTGTCTATTGCAAGGTGAAAATAAAATGGGCACTTTACAATTTTCAAAGCATTCTCCTATCGATTACCTGGTTTGTCCATCATACCGACGCTGCGAGGAAGCTGGATGGGGCAGTTTGACTGTTAGCCTCCAGGTATGAAAGCAGAGAGTGAGACTAAAAGGTTAAGTGCCCTCTCTCAGGTTCCTTGGCAAGTTAGCAGCACAGCCAGAACAGAACCTCTGCCATGCTCCTCTTAACTGATACCCCAGGAACTTCACAGCCGTCACTGGGGCTGTCTGTGAACACATCAGGAAGCATATCTATCCTCTTTCCTTTGAAAGTCAGCATTGAACTCTGACTAGGGCCCATAGCAAGTGCTCAGTAAACAGTTGTTTGATTAATTAATTAATACTATGGATGTCCTGTCGGCAAGATTCAAGAAATAATTATTGAATGCATAGTGAGGCCTGTATCTCTGCCATCTAGGCTGTTGCTCAGCCCACGGAAAACCATGATATATTTCTAATCTTCTGTTTCATTTAGGGCAACTTGTGAGGCCAGTTGTTAATCCCACTTTCCAATCATATGGTTCTCTCAACAAGTTGATGCCCCTGTTCAGTAGCCCAGTCATACAGCCATCAGTATGATAGACTCAGCTATAGCCTATAAAACACATTAGAAGAGCCCTTAAAAGTTTAACTTCTCATTTCATTAAGAAAATGTGTGACTTGTTACTGCCAGAATCTTCTGTGTTGTCCAGAAGTCAGACACCGATACCAGGACACATATGACTGAATATCTGCTATGAGGGTCCTCTGTTTGTGCTAGTGGCATACAAGAGTTCTGAGACATTGGTGTGCTTAGACTGAGTTTTGGAAAGTGATGGGCATGCAAGCTGGGTTGTGCAATAAGGGAGCTGGGGACTGTAGAGAGTAAGGAAGGGAAGGCTATGAGAATGGCTGTCCATTTCTCAGCAATGCTTTTCTTAGATGTTCCAGAAACAGTGAGGAATCTTCTCACCTAGATGAGACTGAGCTGAAGGAGCTGCTTGCTCACCTATTGCTAGTGTGATCATCAACCCTTGATGTTACCAGAATCAAATGACAAGGCAAGTGTTTGAATGTGCACTAGTGTAGGGACAAAGTTGACATCCTCCACCCCCTTTCTATGTATGCTTTCATTTTGCAGAAGCATTTTAGTGTTTCAGTAGCATTTTGCCAAATTATCTTTTCAAAATGGTTCAGGGAAGTCAGTGGTTGAACTTAGTCTTATTTCTCTTAATCATAATCAATTCTGATTACAATCCAAGAGACTACCAACACTTTCTCACCTACACAGCCTTTGTTAGACAGACATATTGGTGAATTCAACTAACTATGCATCCTCAGTTCAGTTTTCCAATTTCTTGTAAACTGACAAAACATCCATCAAACTATTTCTCTTGGAAGAAAATCTTATTTAAAATGAAGACCTTATGATAAAATGTTCTAATAACATTTTGAGAAATTGTAGAATATACAACCCTGGATTCATGAGTGCCAATATCAACATGTGGTAGTTCAGTTTTAATATCCCTTCAATAAAACCATCTGAGATTTTAAGTACTTTTTCAACTTTTTATATCAAATGAGAGATCTGAGAGACACACAGAGAAAAGGACAGAGGAGAGTGGGTCCAAACTCCCTATCTCTTGATCCTTAAGTCTTCTTTATGTTCATTTTGCTTAACCTTTTCACATCCTAACTAGGCACATATTAACAAATATTTCTGAATATCACAAAACAATACACACACACACAGAAAATATCTAAGTTAACAAACCTAAACATCTAAATATCAACCAGTCCTATTTAAAGTAAACTATAGACAAATACTTGTTGGGTGTTTCCCTACTCTTCAAGTAGGGAAGCTAATTTCCATTAATAGGAGTCAACAAATGAATGACTTAGAAACAACAATGTCTTCCTTTTGGTGTCCTGTTACTCCATAATTTCACCGTACTTAACATTTTTTACAGTGTCATTTTTGTTAAATTTTAAATGAACTAATAGATGCTTTTTAAGGTAATTTCATTGCTATTTACTTTTAAAATTATGTTTAAAAATAATTATCAACAAACTAATTTTTTGTAGCTGCAAATCCAGGTTTTCATATATCCGGTTGTTTAAGGGTCCACCTATGCTCTGAGTTAATTTTTAAGCAAATATTGAGCTTCTCCTATATTTCAGGCACTGTGATAAAATACTGCAATCACTTCCTATGGGGCATGTATTATTATCCTCATTTTTTATAGATGACAAAGTTCTGCTTCAGAAAGGTTAAATAAGTTCTCAAGGTGAGAAAACAAATAAATGCTAGTATCTATCTATGAATCCAGATCTGTCTTTCTCCAAGGCCTGTGCTCTTTTCAGTATATCATATGGTTTCTCAAATTTCAGAACCACCAGGTTTATATAGATATAACAAAAAAAAATACACACAAGCAGAGTAGGATTCTCTCTTCTTTAAAAATAATCTTGGCATCCAAAAGACAACTGCACTGAAAAGACATATGAGTATCAGTGGTGAACTTCTGACATCTTGGTATATACCTGCCTTGGCTTTAACCTGGACAAAATCTTTTTTAATTTATTTATTTTTAAATTGAAGGATAATTACTTTACAGAATCTTTTTGTTTTCTGTCAAACTGCAACATGAATCAGCCATAGGTGTACATATATCTCCTCCCTTTAGAACCTCCCTCCCATCTCCCTCCCCATCCCACCCCTCTAAGTGGATATAGAGCCCCTGTTTGAGTTCCCTGAGCCATACAGCAAATTCCCATTGGCTATCTATTTTACATATGGCAATGTAAGTTTCCATGTTACTCTCTCCATACATCTCACCTCTCCTCCCCTCTCCCCATGTCCAAAGTCTTAATTAACATTGGACCAACCTTTTGGAATCAACCTTGCTTTTAGTAAATATGGTTTGTGAAGGAGATACTTTGCCATTTTCTGCACTTCTAAACAGTTGTGTCACCAGGTATAAAGACTAACAGCAGATTTAATAAACTATTTATTTCTATAAAGAGACAGACTTATTATTCACCAAGAATAGACTGCATTTGGGAATACTATAATAGATGGCCGAAATAACAACTGAAATTCTGAATACATTAGAACCCCCAGCATGTTGCCAACCAATTAAAATTGACAACCAAGTAGAGCAAATACACATGGATAAATAAAATTCAAAATGTTTCTAAGGTGATTCCCTTCTTATCTCTTTACTAGTTGGTATTTTTCTTCCCTCTGAACATTCCAGTTTCAATTTGTTAATTTTTCTGCTTGGCTTCTGAATTTTAATCAAATTGAATACCGACAGACATCAAATTTTAATTCGCAGGAGAATACCTTGGCACTTTGATGTATTTAGTGCTCTGATGTTGGGAAACTATCACTAACTAGAAATACTAGCTTTTGTAGACAATATATAATTTTCATAATCTTAAACCAGGATGGGAAAAATAGATACTATACTAAAAGTTTCAGCCATGTGTTCACCTCTCTGTATTAAATTAGTATTGGCAGCTGAGTAGGAGATTACAGGGTACAGCTGCTTTAACCTTCAACAGTAAATGATGCTTGCTGAATTACCTCTGTGTGCCTGCCTCTAAAGCCCAAGAAGCTTAAAAATATAGGCTTGATGCAAATGATGAGAAAACACAGTAAATTAGCATCCTGTAGGTTGGGGGAGGGTTACAACTAAATATACTGCTGATAGAAATTATGGAATTTATTTTTCTGAAGTTTTTAAAAAGTTTTGTGTCAAGCTTGACTGATTCTGGGAGATTAAGTTTGATATAACAGCATAAACAACAGATAGCGCTACTTGATTATCTGTTGTGGATGCTGCACTGTACTGGATGCTTATACTATCTGGTTTCATTTTCATAGTATCCTTATGGAATAAGCATTGCTATCGCAATTACACACAAGGTAAAAATGATGCTCAGACAAGTTAAATACTGGACCCAGGGTCCTATGATTAGAGCTGGGGCTGGAACCCCCAAAGCTCACACCAGTGCTGCATCTGATCTCAGTGACCTACCCACAAGGATTACACCTTGTTTCTCTCATCAACAGACACAACGAGAGGTTTATTCATAAATGTATTATAGCATTAAAAAAAATGATGTTCGAGAACAGGTAGGTATAATCCCAATACAAACATAATTTCATTTTAGCACAAGTGCAGTTCTGGCCTAAAATTGATTTTGAGCCTACATCTTTTTTGAAGAGGGAGCATCTGTAGACTGGATGGGGGTGGGTGGCGGAGGAGAAATACAGCTGTCTCAGCAGCACTGAAGGAAAAGGGACAAGCTAAATGCATTCTACGCTCAAACAAGATTAATAATCCTTAAGTACTTTTCTATTTAATCAATTGTGACAGAGTTACTCAGTGTAGGTCCAGAAGAGGACATAATGATTGGGCTTCTTGTAAGGAACGCTTTTTTAAAACGGAGGTTGGATTTATATTATTGTAAAAACAAATAGATTTGGGGGCAAGGAGAATATTTCCTTGCTGAATTACTTGTAAAAAGTAGCAGACAGTGCCATCTACTGGGCTTTAATTTTCTCTTTGTTAGAAGTTTTTCTAACAGCTGTGTACATGTATCAGAGAAGGCAATGGCATCCCACTCTAGTTACATGTATATTCAATATACATACACAAGATAAATAAAACAATAAAATAAGAAAAAATGTGTTACCTGTCATGAAGATTTCAAGATATTTTAAAGTGGCTGTTTGTTTATGAATACATTCTAGGTCACATCACTTTACTAATGGTAGGCTTCCCAGGTGGCTCAGAGGTTAAAGCGTCTGCCTCTAATGCGGGAGACCTGGGTTCAATCCCTGGGTCAGGAAAATCCTCTGGAGAAGGAAATGGCAACCCACTCCAGTATTCTTGCCTGGAGAATCCCATGGATGGAGGAGCCTGGTGGGCTATAGTCCATGGGATCGCAAAGAGTTGGACACGACTGAGTGACTTAACTTAGAGTAATTAGTACTTAACTTTACTAATAGTATTAACAGAAATATGCAATAAAAACAGAAATCTATTTTGATAATAGGGATTCCCAGGTGGTACAGTGGTAAAGAATCCACCTGCCAATGTGGGAAATGCAAGAGATACTGGTTTGATCCCTGGGTTGGGAAGATCCCCTGGAGGAGGAAATGGCAACCTACTCCAGTATTCTTGCCTGGGAAATCCCATGGACAGGGGAGCCTGGAGGGCTACAGTCCATGGGGTCATGAAGAGCCAGACATGACTGAGTGACTGGGCACACAAGGCTCTGTGATGTTTAAAAAGATCTTTCTAGAAAGAAAGTTAAATTACCCTACATGGAAGCATCATCAGGTAAAAGTTGAGTGAAACCTCCATAGGTTATGAGATAACCCATCTCCTCTGCTCAGCTTACAACTCTCCATCCTGAGTCTGGTCCACCTCAGAGGCTAACATACTACCTTCTCTACAGAGAAGAGGAGGAATAAAGTAACTTATCCTAGGAAGGAGACCAGGGCCTATGTGGTGTGCATGATGCTGGTTCTGTGCTGCCCATATGGTGGGGAACAAATGGCTGGAAGTGTTGTCCTATCTCTTCCCAGGAGGACTCAGGGCACTGGGTCACCTGGCTTCCATACCAGTCAGTGTGCGAGGTGGTTTGTGACCCACCTCCTGACAACATCCTGCATGGTGTTTCTCGCCCTGAGGTCCTCAAACCACCCACATAGGAATAACCTGGGGAGCTTGCAAAAGACTGAGGTTCTGGGTCTGAACCTAAGATGTGCTTCATCATAATCCTCTGTTTCGGGCACCCAGACATTTTCATTTAACAAGATGTTCTTATGCATGTTGAGGTTTGATGACCACAGTCCAGCACCTTGGGATTCTTGATTCTGTAGCCTCTGTGGTGCCTAAGACCACACTGCAGGTGGGTAGGCCTCAAACCATCCATCTAGGCCTTTCCCAATTGGGCTGTTCTGGAACACTGTGTGTCTGCACATTAGCACCATCTGTGGCATTTTAAAAGCTGTGCATCATTCACCCATAAAAAAGAATGAAATTATGCCATCTGCAGCAACATGGACGGACCTAGGGTTTATGAGACAAGTGAAGCAAGCAAGAGAAAGACAAATATCATATATCACTTATATGTGGAATTAAAAAAATTTAAATTGAACTTCTCTACAAAACAGAAAGACTCACAGACAGAAAAAACAATTTTACAGTTATCAAAGAAAGCAGCGGAGAGGATGAATTGGGAATTTGGAATTAACAGATATGCTCTCCTTAAAAATAATGGATAAACAATAAAGACCTACTGTATAGCACAGGGAACTATATTCAATAGCTTGTAATAACTTACAATGAAAAAGGATATACCTATATATACATAACTGAAACACTTTGCTGTATACCTGAAATCTTGTAAATCAAGTATATTTCAATTAAAAAAAAATTGCTGGAGGCATACCCCCCAAAAAAGTCTTCCACAACATAGATTTACTTGAAATACATTTTAAAAAATTATCCATTCCTGGGTCCTAGCTCAGTGATCTCGATTAAGTGGGTGTCTCCCCAGGTCACACCAATATACAGCCAGTCTTGGTAAGGTGCAGCTCTGGGAAGACTCCAGGCCTACCCGCAACAAAGGCAGTCTTCAGGAGAACCATGGAGCAGACGGGAAGCATCTGCTGGCCACCTCCTGCTGCTTTTTGACTGTCCCCTCCTTCCTCTTGGCACCTGTCTCTCCCTGTGGGCTGCTCCCCTCTTACTCCCGACACTCAGATGCCTTTCATTTATCCCATTCTTGATCAGTCTCATTAATGGCAATTTACCTCTCCCAGAACATTAACTTTTAATGAACTTCAGTGCTCACCAGGTGGCCTATAAACATAAAATATTATTTTGTCATACACTGTAACAGAATATCAATAGATCATTTATTCTTTTTCCAACTATGTCCTCAGATGGGTACTCCTTCTTCAGATCACGTGTCAAATACTTTGGCCTGGTAAAGTGTCTCAGATGTGATGGTGATGCATGTGTGTGGTTCACAGAGTATGTGAAGGGTGTGGCAGTGTGGACAGGGGTTCAGTCACCCGGCCTTTTGTGGAAGTCAGCTCATTTGTGGTGTCACCTCTCCTAGACATGCTGGTGCAGTGAGGCATCAGACCTTCTCTTACTCTCCCTAAGGATAACAGTGACACCAGGGAAACAACCCCAGGACTGACAACACCCTCCTGCCAGTTAACTACAGCCAATTCAGCCATCAAACCCAACTCGGGTTCAAGCCCCTCTGTGAAGTCTTCTCCTAGGTCAGCCGTGTCTGCAGTGATCTCTTCTTGTCTAAAGCCACAACACTTACAGCTCAACACTCTCCATGACAATTAGTCACTGTTTTAAAACACTTCAGTTGTGTTGAAGAAGGCCTTGAAGAAAGATGATTTGAAAGGGAACATTTGCAGCAATGTGGAGGATGAGTACTGGTGTTACACTTCTTGGAAATATTCTCATAAGAGGCAGGGACCATATATTTATTATCTTTGATATCACACTCATAGTATCTCCTATCTCATTAAATAGTGGCTCATTTAATGCAACTTTTTCTTTCCTACCTGTCCTAGGGGCTAAGATGCAAATAGCAATTTTTGAAGTGTTCAAAAGCTCCTTTAATGTAGGACTTGCTGACTAGTCTGCAGATTGGAGGTTAGTCAACAGAGCAGAATTGTGTCTGAGGTTGAGACCCTCTGAACATCACTGTCATGAAATTTTGATTCAGTCTCTTCCATACCAATTCCTTCTTCACATGGTGACCTCAGAAGTCTACTTATTTGATTTCATCCAGCTCTAATGGGCTCTCCAGCTTGTCTCTTCATGCAGAACTCCTCCCAGTGCAATTCCATTATGCTCTAAGCACAACTTTTGCTCTGTTTCCCCAGACACTTCCATAGCCATAAAACACTTCCTCTTCTTACTGGTTGTTGGTAATCCTTTTCCAGAGGATCTTAACTTCGGCAACATATCCGAAACATTTGAATAACTCTGTAGAATGCTGATGCCCAGGTCTCTTAAACAAGTCTGATTTCATTGGTTTGGCGTGGACTCAAGGAGTCAGTATTTTAAAAAATCTCTCAGGTGATTTTTAGGGAGCTTTCCTGGTTGCTTTGATAGTAAAGGATCTGCCTGCAATGTAGGAGACCTGGGTTCAACCCATGGGTCAGGAAGATCCGCTGGAGAAGGGAATGGCAACCCATCCCAGGATTCTTGCCTGGAGAATTCCATGATAGGGGAGCCTGGTGGGCTATAGTCCATGGGTTGCAGAGTCAGACACTACTGAGCGACTAACATTTTCACTTTCAGGTGATTTTAATATGAGAATTGAGAATGCTACTTTTCTTATGCTCAGCTAGGAAGCTCCTATTTTGTCTTTCTCATCAAATTTAAGTCAAAATTCCTGACTTAAGATGTAACTATTAAAAATTAATATAAGAAAATATTGACATTTACAGAAAGTAGGCAGGTAGTGGTATAGACTGTATAAATCTGAATATAATTGTATAAATACAATGTATTTGAAGTATTATACTCTACCTTATTTCCATCAGCTTATGTAGCTAACTAAAGTCCTCAGATATTTTAAAGGTTTTAAGGCTAGGGATTCTTCCAAATGTGTTTAAGAACCACCGAGTTAATATATTAATTATAAATGGGTGTGAAATAGAAAGCTCTGGTAAAACAAGACCTTGGAAATCTTCACCAGTGTTCTCTCTTCCCAAGCATTTCTCTTTAGTGCTGGAGAAATTAAAGGGTTGAGAGGTGTGTTTGCTTTAAGGACTGCCTTGAATGGAGTTTAGAAACACGACTCCCACTCAAATGTGCTGCGCAGTAGATGATGTTGCCAGCCATCGTATCTAAGCTGGTTTACTGCCCACTCAGTGCACCGTTTCCAGGATTTATTTGTTAATTACCTTTGAGGACAATAGCACCGGATACTTCTCAACCCATCTCTATGTTCTGCATGGCACATCAGTGTCTAGGGGATATGTGAATGGCTAATAAACATATGTGTGTAATGGGTTTCACTAAAATAGAATGATTCACATTAGGACAAAATGCCCTCCTCCATCCATTTGAAATTGTTTTATTTAACTGCACTCCACATTATTAGATCCCTACTCTTTCTGTCAGTAACCAATGGAGATGATGATGGTATAAAGTCTGCATGTCTAACCATCTATTTTATCAGCAAATATTACCTGATCTGAAATACATAATTAGTTTATAAAGTGTGTTTTTGAACACATTTGAAGAATGAGAGTATTTTTAATCTGCCAATTTTGTTGAATAGGTATTTATGGGTATATGGGAACTCCAGGGAAAATTATGAAAGAATTCACAGCCAATTGAGGGATGAGCCTTAGAAGGGTACTGAGATTGTTATGAAACCATGCCATCCTTCCAAAAACATATTCTGTTCTGTGAGCTGAAAACAGCCATTTCTGTTTCTTTTTAAAGAACTTTAACAGATTTTTCTAGGTTTGGGTTTTGTTACCTTTCTAAAGATTCAGAGACGTGTAATTGAAAAATCAAAAGACTTGACAAGTCAGAAAGCCAGACTGAGAAGAAGCAGAACACATAGGTGTGCAATACTTGACAGACCCCCAGCCATGCTGCCTCCTTTTTTTTAACTGCAGACCCATTATGTAGGTTTATTTTCTTTGTTCTGTTTTACTCGTTAACTAAGCATGTCAAAGGTGACCCAGCAGCATCTAAAAGCCTTGTAGAAATAAAGTGGAATCTAGTGACACAGTAGCATCACATATTTTTAAGTATGAAATATGTCTTTTTAGAACAGTTATTAACATTGGATAAATGCCCAGGTAATGAATATTTTTGCTATCTTAGACATTAACAGAGAAGATCAATAGAATAGCAAATTGTCAGAACATGATGGTCCCATGCTGCCACAACAAGGACAAGCTAAAATCTAGAAAGGAGAGAGTGAAAAGAAGCCAGCTTTGTGACAATTAGCAATTAGCAGTGACTTGTGGCTTTTGGCTACTATTGATCAACTGACAAAAGAAGAAAGAGGGAGGGTGAAGGGGAAGAGAGGAGGAAAAGGAATCTCTTTCTTCACATTGTTCTACTAAAGAAAACTATCAATGTTTGTAAAATTTTGAATGAAAAACCAGAAGGCACTCCTCATTGGATACCATGATTTACATGGTTACACATTGATCACAGAGTAAATCATTCCTTCAGCCTCCTATAAGATAATGGCAGTTGACTTCGCCTCCTCTTCAACCATTCCAAGAAAATTTGTTTCAATAAGCAAAAAACTGGCCTACATTAGTAGATCATTGCTTCCCTGGTAGCTCAGCTGGTAAAGAATCCGCCTGCAGTGCAGGAGACCCCGGGTTGATTCCTGAGTCAGGAAGATCCCCTGGAGAAGGGATAGGCTACCCACTCCAGTGTTCTTGGGCTTCCCTGGTAGCTCAGATGGTAAAGAATCCGCTTGCAATTCAGGAGATCTGGATTCGATCCCTGGGTTGGGAAAATCCCATGGAGCAGGGCATGGCAACACACTCCAGTATTCTCGCCTGGGGAATCCCCATGGACAGAGGCGCCTGGTGGGCTACAGTCCATGTGGTCGCAAAGAGTCAGACTCAGCTGAGCAACTAAGCATAGCACAGGGCCATATGACACATAAATCCAGGGACAATATTCTAGAGGATACTTACTAATTTAGCAGGCATGACTCTCAAACAACAAATACAACTGTGCAAAAAATAGCTATTTACTTTCTAAAATGCACCTTAATTTCTGACTCCAGACTTCCCATCACTCCTGCCTGGAGGAAATCTTAATTTCCTGCTTCTCTTGGAAGCCTCCTTGGCCCTCCAAATGTCTCATCATTCCCGGACTTTGCACATCACAACCAGTGGACACCAGAGAGGTGCCAGGTTTGAGCCCGCTCATGAGGCTGCCCGTTGAAGTGGAAGGATCCCAGCATGAGGAGACTGTGGGTGCACGACAGAGGCTGGGAGCTGCAGGGGATGGTAGGAGGCCATATGGAAGGTATTCTACGAGAGAACGGTGCAGACTAGAGATCCCTGACTGGGAGGGATTTAAATCATGAGCACACACACCTAGACACACATCTGACAGAAGACAAACAGCAAAGCTAAGTACATAGGCTTTTGCTCTTTCCTCTCAGCCCTCCTCCTTGACCTTGGGGGTGGAGAGGAGGTCGTGGTGTTGCGAGTTGGAGTTTCGAAGAAGACAGCAGTAGAAGCAGCCTGCACTTCTTAATCCTGGCACCCAGCTGAGAGAAGAGAAGTCTTATTGTAAGCAGGGAATTAGAGTTACATTTATGCCTGCCTGAAGACAAGACTGTCTTTTAATTTTGATTTCAAAAGACAGTCTTGTCTCCTTGGAAGGAAAGTTATGACCAACCTAGATGGCATATTAAAAAGCAGAGACATTACTTTGTCACCAAAGGTCTGTCTAGTCAAGGCGATGGTTATTCCAATGGTCATGTATGAATGTGAGAGTTGGACTGTGAAGAAAGCTGAGCACCGAAGAATTGATGCTTTTGAACTGTGGTGTTGGAGAAGACTCTTGAGAGTCCCTTGGACTGCAAGGAGATCCAACCAGTCCATCCTAAAGGAGATCAGTCCTGAATACTCATTGGAAGGACTGATGTTGAAGCTGAAACTCCCATACTTTGGCCATCTGATGCAAAGAACTGACTCACTGGAAAAGACCCTGATGCTGGGAAAGATTGAAGGTAGGAGGAGAAGGGGATGACAGAGGATAAGATGGTTGGATGGCATCACTGACTCAATGGACATGAGTTTGAGTAAACTCTGGGAATTGGTGATGGACAGAGAGGTCTGCTGTGCTGCAGTCCATGGGGCTACAAAGAGTTGGACACGACTGAGTGACTGAACTCAACTTCCCTGATCAGCTATGAGTTCTGTAACTAAATTGACTCCTGAGATACCTTAGAATTCATGCAACTGTCTGGGGCTTTCTATAGGTTTGGGGGTTATAGGATATATTCCAGCAAGTTTTGTTCAAACATTTGTTAAAATAAAAATTTACTTTCTTTTAAAAATGGAAGTATAGTCAATTTATAATATTGTGTTAGTTTCAGGTGTATAGCAAACTAATTTTTTCTGATTCTTTCCATTATAGATTTTTACAGTATATTGAATGTAGTTCCCTGTGCTATACAATAAATCCTTGTTGTTTGTCTAGGTTATACATAGTGTTGTTTATCTGTTAATCCTACACATCAAGTTCATCCCTCCCCTATCTTTTACTCCTTTGGTAACTGTTTGTTTTCTGACATCTGTGAGTCTGTTCTGTTTTGTAAATAAGTTTATTTGTATTATTTTTAGATTCCATATATAAGTGATACCATATAAACAATTTACTTTCCAGAGGTAGGATAAAATGGCATCAACCTACTAGCTGGTTTTAGAGCTATAACAAAGAAAAATATCTGGGCTTAGTTTTTTACTTTAAGGGAGAAATCAGAAAATTTAAATTGCTATCTCTTTGTATTTATTTAGAGACTTTAAAAAGAAAAAAGTGTAGGTTGCTTAAAGGTCTGTGGCTTGCTCCAAAATTGTTAGTTTCCAATTTAACTTATCCCAAAGAAAGGCAATGCCAAAGAATGCTCAAACTACCACACAGTTGCACTCATCTCACACGCTAGTAAAGGAATGCTCAAAATTCTCCAAGCCAGGCTTCAGCAATACGTGAATCGTGAACTTCCAGATGTTCAAGCTGGTTTTAGAAAAGGCAGAGGAACCAGAGATCAAATTGCCAATATCCGCTGGATCATGGAAAAAGCAAGAGAGTTCCAGAAAAACATCTATTTCTGCTTTATTGACTATGCCAAAGCCTTGGACTGTGTACATCACAATAAACTATGGAAAATTCTGAAAGAAATGGGAATACCAGACCACCTAACCTGCCTCTTGAGAAACCTGTATGCAGATCAGGAAGCAACAGTCAGAACTGGACATGGAACAACAGACTGGTTCCAAGGAGGAAAAGGAGTACATCAAGGCTATATATTGTCACCCTGCTTATTTAACTTCTATGCAGAGTACATCATGAGAAATGCTGGGCTGGAAGAAGCACAAGCTGGAATCAAGATTGCTGGGAGAAATATCAGTAACCTCAGATATGCAGATAACACCACACTTATGGCAGAAAGTGAAGAGGAACTAAAACGCCTCTTGATGAAAGTGAAAGTGGAGAGTGAAAGAGTTGGCTTAAAGCTCAACATTCAGAAAATTAAGATCATGGCATCTGGTCCCATCACTTTGGGAAATAGATGGGGAAACAGTGGAAACAGTGTCAGACTTTATTTTTGGGGGCTCCCAAATCACTGCAGATGGTGACTGCAGCCATGAAATTAAAAGACGCTTACTCCTTGGAAGAAAAGTTATGACCAACCTAGATAGTATATTCAAATGCAGAGACATTACTTTGCCAACAAAGGTGTGTCTAATTAAGGCTATGGTTTTTCCTGTGGTCATGTATGGATGTGAGAGTTGGACTGTGAAGAAAGCTGAGCACCGAAGAATTGATGCTTTTCAACTGTGGTGTTGGAGAAGACTCTTGAGGGTCCCTTGGACTGCAAGGAGATCCAACCAGTCCATTCTGAAGGAGATCGGCCTTGGGTGTTCTTTGGAAGGAATGATGCTAAAGCTGAAACTCCAGTACTTTGGCCACCTCATGCGAAGAGTTGACTCATTGGAAAAGACTCTGATGCTGGGAGGGATTGGGGGCAGGAGGAGAAGGGGACGACAGAGGATGAGATGTCTGGATGGCATCACTGACTCTATGGACATGGGTCTGAGTGAACTCCGGGAGTTGGTGATGGACAGGGAGGCCTGACGTGCTATGATTCATGGGGTCGCAAAGAGTCGGACACGACTGAGTGACTGAACTGAACTGAACTGAATTTAACTTAGACTGCTGAGTTGGTTGGCTGAGGACTGCTTGCAGGAGAGGGACTTAATAATGACAGAGAACACTGACATATATAAACTTCATGTTTTGAAAATCATTATGCTGGATTTATGATAAGTTATAATATTCACAGAACACTATGTGGATAACATACCATAGTAATGACTCCACAGCCAAACAACCTAGAGACTTAGATCCAGCAGAGAAGCCAGTGATGTAGATAGATGCTCAGAGATGTGGTTCTCTTCTCTCCCTCCATGAAGCAGCCCTCCCAACCCTACCCAGCCTCAAGGTCAGTATATCTGATTCAAATATGCTCTTTCACTCTCTCCCCCAGAGGAACTAGACCTGTGTGCTATGGGTATCCCAGGACACAATGGCTGTAATTTGAAATATCCAATTTTTTTTCCTTTCCTTTTCATCCAAATCCTATCCATCATCCCAAAGATAGTTCATATTGTTCATTCCTCTGGAAATTTGTAAAATACGTTGGTAGTTCATTATAATTACTCTTCCAGTGTTGCTTAACTGATTCATCTGTTTCATATCTTACTGGAAGGCACACTTGGGTATAAGATAAAGGAGAAAAAGGATTATGCATTGTACTTTATATTACATTGCAGAGAGATACAGTTAGTAGATGTACAATTCTTGAATAAATGATCCAGAACCTTGGAATGCTTACTTAAATCAAGTTACATATTTGTGTGCTGCCCTAGCAAATATTGAGCATTTCTTAGGTATCCCATAAATATTAGCACTCCACTTGTAATCTGAGATGTCAAATTTAATTTTAAAATAAACCAACAAGTCACGCAAACTACTTCCCAGGTATGAGTTCAACCTTCTTTTTTACAACTTTTATATTTATCACTATACTAG
Organism: Oryx dammah; assembly: GCF_014754425.2. Lineage (NCBI taxonomy): Eukaryota > Metazoa > Chordata > Mammalia > Artiodactyla > Bovidae > Oryx > Oryx dammah. The sequence continues at coordinate 14,192,787 of NW_024070208.1, forward strand.
CAAATGGAGAGAACAGACATTTAAAATGACTTCCCTCTGGTAAAAGTCCATAATTTTTTAAGAAAATTAAAAAGTGTTTGACATACTGAATTTATTTAATCCAATTTCCATCCCATCTTTCGCTATGCTTGCTGACCCTGGACCAGAGAACTTCGCTGCATCAACATTGCCAAGCTGCAATTAGGTTCACCGCAGATTTACAGCAACCATGGATTCACCCTCATCAGCGCCATTCAGATGATTAGAGCCCATCCCTTTCTTTCTAGCTTTTTGGCAGCTCACATAATTCCCCGTTTCCTCTAATGTGCTAACCCTACACTCTCACCCTCAGCTGTTTCCTTACCCTCTGCCCAATAATCAAGAACGCCTTTGATTTCCCACTTTCTTCCAATTGTCCTATTCTTTTATTCTTTTTTTTCCATCCTGATTCAGGAGTGCTCTTTCTTCTCAAGGCTACTCCCTTCCTTCCTGCCCTGGAACCTGTCCCCTCCTGACTTCCAAGATTAGCATCCATGAATCAGATTTCACTCTCTTATATCTTCAACGCTGCCATTTTCAAGAGCCCTGCAAGCCTGGTCACCCTTTTAGTTACCCTGTAAGTCATCTTGCATTTCTACAGAACGGTCAACATATGCTATCTCAATTTATCCACTTCTTGAGTTGGAGGTATGGCATCCCTCTGGTCCTCATACCTAGGGCCACAAATCCCAGTCCTAAGGGGTAGTAAGCTTGTGCTTAGATTCTATGGCAAAACTAGTGACAAGGGAGCAACTATCACCCTTTAGATTTAGTTTTGAATCTCTAGGTCAGGTGCTCCTACCAGAACTAGATGCTGCCTGTGTGTGTGCATGCTCAGTCACCTCACTCAGTCATGTCTGACTCTTTGCAGCCCTATGGACTATAGCCTGCCAGGCTCCTCTGTGCAAGGGATGCTCCAGGCAAGAATACTGAAGTGGGGCTGCCATGCCCTCCTCCAGAGGATTGTCCTGATCAATCCAGGAATCGAATCCACATCTCCTGTGGTTCCTGCTTTGCAGGCAAATTCTTTACCACTGAGCCTCCCAGGAAGCCGAGATGCGGCCTGTGTCACTGCTACTAGAACTTACTGAAGCTAGCCACCTGCTGCTGCTGCTAAGTCACTTCAGTCGTGTCCAACTTTGTGCGACCCCATAGACGGCAGCCCATCAGGCTCCTCCGTCCCTGGGATTCTCTAAGCAAGAACACTGGAGTGGGTTGCCACTTCCTTCTCCAATGCATGGAAGTGAAAAGTGAAAGGGAAGTCACTCAGTCGTGTCCGACTCTTCGTGACCCCATAGACTGCCTACTGGCTTCAATTTCTGCCTACTGCTAACTCCCAATGCACTCCTATCTTCCTCCTTCACATTTGGAGAGACCTCAGAACGTTGACTTTACTATTGATAAAGCTGATTGGTAAATGTATCTTTAGATATTTAGGCTAATAATTTTATTAAATTGGATTTTCTCTTGTAATAGCAGACTAGAATGCACCCTCTCTGCACTTGCTTTGCAGTCTGGCTTACAAGAAAAAGGATCAGGGGCTAAGCATGATTCCAAATCAACAAAAGGTAAGTCACTCATCTACTGGGACAAGTGGAAGATCAGAGATTAGCTGAAAACATTCCTACCATAATTTTCCATTCCTGGAGAGTAGACTGGACATTCTCTTCCCTTTATGGAAATATGAGTCATGGGGAATAAATGTTCTACACGATCCATCCTCTGCCTCCTTGCTAAGGCTTCTCCTAACTGCTCCTCTGCTCCAGAAAGCCTCTAATCTTAGCCACCGTGGGAGCCCTGCGGCCGCTGGAATACACTCACTCCTTAACCCTGTATGCCGTTTTCTGGCTCAAAGATCAACTGTGAGATTCTAACTACTCAATCCAGTGACACCTTCCCAGTCTCAAATTCTCAGCTCTAAAATTCTGATCACTTCCCACTTGACTGTGGAAAAAGAGGCAAAGGTCATGGGGCCATGCAATGCGGTTTTGTAAACTGTTTCTTATATGATCACCACTGTTTCCAATCAGAAGAGATCTCTCTTAATAACTAAGGTCCTCTAAAATTAACATTCCTACTGATGTAGTGAGGAATGGGAGCTCTGGAGTAAAGTCAGATCACAGGTTACATTTGAGTCCAAAATCTGACACATACTAGTTAAATGAATTCATCTAACTTTCCCCTGCTTCAGTAATTTCATTCATAAATTGAGACTTCTATTAAGTAATAGTAATACTAATTATATTAACAGTAGTTAGTATGTACTGAATATTTCATTCTAATCACTAAGGACTTTATATGCATTATCTTATGTAGTCTACAACTACATAATAGATAAGTCTATTTTCATGAAGAAAATAGTATTATTATTCCCATTCTACAGATTTTAAAACTGAGACTTAATGAATGTAAGAAATTTGCCCCTAATCACACCACAAATGGGTAATAGCTTGGACTAGTAAAATCTAGTAAAACAGGTATCAGAACTCAAGTTTATATAACTGTAAAGTTAAAGCTCTAAACAACTATATTTTTCTACTGTCCCTATACTTAACTGTATGTAAAAATCTCCTACAGGGCCTTGTACAGAATATGAAGCCATTAGATAGTCAGCTGGCATCATCATGATGGTGTTGTCATCATTATTATTGAACAAAGGATTACATTCTAACTTGGACAACAGTCTTTGTGTAGTCTTTTCTCAACTTGTTTTTTATCATTTGAGGAAAGGAGTCAATCTTTTTTTTTCTTTTTTATTTTTTTTTATTTTATTTTTTATTTTACTTTACAATTCTGTATTGGTTTTGCCATACATGGAGTCAATCTTTTTCTCTGAAAATGTTATAGTGTTATTCATGTACTAGAAGAAAACATAGGTATGTTCCTTTATAAGTTAGGTACAGTGAAAACTGTCCTGTGACACCAAATATAGAAGTAATAAAAATTGATAAATTTAACTACATAAAAATGAAATGATATTTGCATGGAAAAACATGCTATAAGCAAAGTAAAAAGACAAGCTCAGGGCTGGTGCACTGGGATGACCCTAAGGGTTGGGATAGGGAGGGAGGTGGGAGGGGGTTTCTGAATGGGGAACACATGTGTACCTGTGGCTGATTCATGTCGATGTTTGGCAAAACCCACTACAATATTGTAATTAGCCTCCAATTAAAATAAATTAATTAATTTTTTAAAAAGGACAAACAACAAACTAGAATAAATATTTGCTACTTGTGTCACAAATGAAACATTCTTCTGTCATCGAGATAGATGTGTTGACCAATGAAATAAAATACAGAGCCCAGAAATAAACCCTCCCATGTGTGGGCAAACAATTTTGGACAAGAGTGCCAAGGGCATCCAACGGGGAGAGGACAGTCTTTTCAGAACATAGAGCTGGAACTCCAGATATCCACACACAAAAGAGTGATGTTGGACCCGTACCTTCTAGTATGCACAAAAGTAACTCAAAACACAGGAAAGACCTAAATGTAAGGATCCAAACGATAAAACTCTTACAAAAAGACAAAAAGGAAAAGCTCCATGACACCGGATTTGGCAAGAATTTTAGGGGTATGATACAAAATCACAATCAAAAAGAAACACTAACTAAAAGGCTTTCATCAAAATTTTCTGCATATCAAAGGATGTACTCAACAGAGCAGAAAGGAAATGCACGGAGTGGGAAAATATTTATAAATACATATATGATAAACAATTACTATCTGGAAATATATAAATGACAAAAATGAAAACCCACTTAAAAATGGAGAAAGGATTTGAGTACACATTTCTCCAAAGAAGATGTACAAATGGTCGATAATCAAATGAAATGATGGTCTACAAATCATTAGGGAAGCACATCTCAAAACCAAAGTGAGGTATCAATTTATATCTACCATTTTATATCCATCACTTTATATCTAATTATGAAAACAAAATATGAGTTGGGAAGATGTTGAGAAATGGGAATGAGTGTGCATTGCTGTCTCTCAGGTTTGGGAATGAGTTCAATGTAAGTGATCAATATAATATACGGCTACCATCAAAGCCTCTGCAAACTTAAGTTGCATTAACAGAAAACTGAGCCCCAAGAATGGGATGAAATAGCTCTCTTCTACAAGGACTGGTCAGACTACACCTTATGTGTCATTTTCTGTTTTACATCTTTCGTGGGACAATGTCAGGGCAGAGTACGCCCAGAGGGATGTGACTAAGATGGTGGAGGATCACGAACTAAAGTCACATGAGTTGCTACAAAAGACCTGGGAGTATTTAGCTCAGAGAAAACAATTCTTGGGCTAGACATGAGCTACATATTCCCAGCTCTTTGAAACCAAATTCATAACCACTTTAAAAACTACATAATTAGAATATATATCTCCTAATTTTTACAATCTACATTTCCTCTTAATTCATTCAGCAAATTTATACTCAGTAATATTCATATTAATAAGGTCTTTTTTATCATTGTTTTTAATAAGGTGTATTTGGCTTTTCATTTTTTTTATTCACTCCATTCCAGGGTCCATCATATTAAATACTGCTGCAATTTTTATTCAGATTCAAAGAATGCTTACAATTTCAAGGACTTTGGTTTTCTTTGAATTTATTTGCCTAAATTGTGATGCAATTACAATAGTTAATATCACACATTGTCCTTTGGTATATGGGATGTTAAACTATGTTACTGTGGTTATTTATTTATCAGCTACTCAGTGCTGTTCTCAAACAGCCCAGGTTAAAGCAGCCATAATTATACTAAGGTATAGCTGAAATGAAAGTATCTGGGAAACACCCTAATGAATGCTCAAAACCCCCTTTCTACAAGAAAATTAGCACTCTTGAAGGCCTAATAAGCATGGTTAAGGATACTTCTGATCCCAAAACTGAAAAGCACTCAAAACTCCCATGCCATCAGCTTGTGGAAGATTGCCATTCAAGGGGGAAAAAGCAAAGACTATTTGAAAATGATTTAAAAAGAGGTTATTTGATATAAAGAAGAATATAATAGACATGGAAAGCTGGTTTTCTGAAAATGATTGTGCTACAGATGTAATTAGGAAAGCTATAAAGTATGTCCTTGAAAAAATATATTAGAAATATGGTTAAACTCCATAATTATGCATAACCCATATAGAAACAATAAAGTGAAATTGCCCCAAATCATCCTGAATAGGCATTATATTTATGAGTAATATATGATTCCATTCAGAGAAATGTTATGGTTTCCATTTTTAAGAAAGATTTTCTATTTCCATACAGGCCCCTTGTTTATATTTTCATGAAACTTTTACAGATTTCTTCTTTAAAATATGGAGTATTTTATACAATTTTTCAATACATAAAACTCTTTTTAAAAACATGGTGCAAACTGTTTATAATTGAAGAACACAAAAGCATATTTCTTGTGGCTTGTTCAGTTCAGTTCAGTTCAGTTTAGTTCAGTCGCTCAGTAGTGTCCGACTCTTTGCGACCCCATGAATCGCAGCACACCAGGCCTCCCTGTCCATCACCAACTTCCAGAATTCACTCAAACTCACATCCATCGAGTCATCTCATCCTCTGTCATCCCCTTCTCCTCCTGCCCCCAATCCCTCCCAGCATCAGAGTCTTTTCCAATGAGTCAACTCTTCGCATGAGGTGGCCAAGGTACTGGAGTTTCAGCTTTAGCATCATTCCTTCCAAAGAACACCCAGGACCGATCTTTAGAATGGACTGGTTGGATCTCCTTGCAGTCCAAGGGACCCTCAAGAGTCTTCTCCAACACCACAGTTCAAAAGCATCAATTCTTCAGCACTCAGCTTTCTTCACAGTCCAACTCTCACATCCATACATGACCCCTGGAAAAACCATAGCCTTGACTAGACGGACCTTTGTTGGCAAAGTAATGTCTCTGTTTTTCAATATGCTATCTAGGTTGGTCATAACTTTCTTCCAAGGAGTAAGCGTCTTTTAATGTCATGGCTGCAGTCACCATCTGCAGTGATTTTTGAGCCCAAAGAAATAAAGTCTGACACTGTTTCCACTGTTTCCCCATCTATTTCCCATGAAGTGATGGGACCAGATCTTCGTTTTCTGAATGTTGAGCTTTAAGTCAACTTTTTCACTCTCCTCTTTCACTGTCATCAAGAGGCGTTTTAGTTCCTCTTCACTTTCTGCCATAAGGCTTGTTAAACATGTTGATTTTAATTAGGGTTACCTAAAAGTTTCATTTCATTTTCTAGAAAACTGTTTAAAGAAAAGTTTTGGTCTTAATAAATATTCACATATTTTGGCTTAAAACCATACAAGTAAATTTTGGAAGTAATCTTCATGTTCTTTTATAAATTATAAATGAATTATCTGTTATTTGGAATCGTTCAATGTAATCAAATGATTCCATGCTGGACTCTCCATAATTAAGCCCAACATTTAAAAGCTTAAAGTTATTTTAACCTATTTTAAACAAGGAACTCTACATAAGTTCTGTAAATTGTAAACCAATATCTATTTTTAGTCAGAAATCATGATGTAGATTTCTTAGTACTTCTAAGCTATTGTACAGAAATACTTCTAAGTTCATTGCAGAGAAACTGAGGCATTTTATCTTACTTTTTAAATTTATTTTAATTGGAGGCTAATTACTTTGCAATATTTTGGTCGGTTTTGCCATACATTCATATGAATCAGCCATCGGTGTCCATGTGTTTAAATGTAGTTCAAGCTTTATAGTAGCTGAATTTGGTTCTGAGGCTGTATTAGAATTGACTCGTAGGTGACAGAACTTGAGGCAAAGGGAATATGTGAAAATATGTGCCTACAGAAGAGTTAGAATTTTCCTATCACTGGAATATGGGGTTCATTGTCAAGCAGAGCAGAAAACAAAAATTGACAAGTGGATTAATAGACAGGTTAGGACAAATTTTTAAGTGTTTACTGTTAAGTCCTAAAATGGATTTTGTGTTTTGGAAAGGTTTTCTTCGTTTTTTCAGAAGAAGTGTTTCATGCTCAGTTTTTACTCAAAGATGATAACTCAAGCACTAATATTAACCATAAGATTAGAGGTGGGAGCGACTGAAAATAGGGGTATTGGGAGATATTGGTCACAAGAGTAATGGTCAATCATTTTATTCACTCATTCAGCGTAAAGCTGAGCATCTGTTATGCAGGCCAGATATTTGCTTGCTAATGGAAATGCAAAAACAGAATAAAATAGAAAATTTCAGAGTGTGATGAGTGAAAACAATCATGAGAACTTAATAACTCCTTTGCAGTCCATCTCAAATGTCACCTCTTCTTTTAAACTCTCCCACCCTCATCTATAAATAATTGCACCTTATTTTGTGTTTCCACAGGGCTTGGTTTATGCTTCTATCATGGATGTTTTACGTTGTATTTGAGCCTTACATATATGTGTGTGTGTGTGTGTGTGTGTGTAAGGTAGAATATAAAATTTTTTCTTTGTCATCATCAGCTGGTTCTAACTCATACCAGTCAGCTTCTTTTTAATATTATGTTACAAAATGAAAGCCATTGTTCAAATTTTGTTCATACCACTGGGCCCTACTTCCATAAATATCTGACATTTTGCAGAGTTTAAAATTATTTATATCAGCTTAAAAGTTTTGAGGACTGGCAATATTAATGTTTCTAAGTGTTTGGAGGCCCAGAGCAAAAAGTCTAAAATTTACTTTAGCCTAGGTTAAAACCATTTTATAACATAATGATTGTTTTTTGTCACTGTTAATAATTTTACATTTTTCAGTGTTTCTAAAGTAAAAAAAAATCACAAAGACATTATAAAATACCCTTAGCAATAAATACTTTTACAATGACTGTAAATTTTCTGAAGCCATGATGACAGGTGCTATGACTCTGACTCTTTACAATGTTCTGTCTTCTAGACCCACATTTCTTTGTAATATTCTGAGCTAATTACTCTTGATCTGCAGCAGGCTGTTACTGTAGTATTTTGAGCAGTAGTGAAATAATGAATGATTAAAAGGGAGAACAGCTAATTTTAAGAAATGGATGAGATTGGGAAGGATCCTTGAAAGAAAAAAGGAACAGGATGACTGTACAAAACAGTAACTGATTGAGTGTACTTGAAGGCTCATAGTATTTTTACTGTTGTTCTAAATATCTGGAGTAAAGTTTGTGCCTTTTGGCTTGCCTTTTTAACTTAAATACAAATATTAAAATTATACTGAATGGAATAGTGATTAGATTTCAAAGGTGCTAGTTTCTTGCTTTTTAAAAAGTTATTATTTTCTGTTGCTGCTGTGGCTGGAAGCAGAACTGATCTGCAATGAGGAACAGGTGTAAAGTAATACTCATCTCTTTAAAATAGAGATTTCAGTGTGTAATTATTTTTGCAAGGTGACTTAGTTTGGGATCCCCAGAAGCAGACTCTGAGCAAGTAATTTATTAGTGAAGTTCTCCCAGGAGAAACTGGTAAGGGATGCAAGAATGGAAAGAAGAAAGAAGCCAAGTGAGGCTGTTGTATTGGGCAAAGTCCTTTTGAGGGTAGCAAACCTCCCACAGACAGTATTAGGTGAGAGCTAGTGGAGGTAAAATTATGGCTCACTTGGGAGAGGGGTGCTCAACAGTATTTTAAAAAAAGATCTGAGAGAATCTGGGCAGAGCACCGACTGTGTCTACTACACAGTGTTTCGCAGAAAATTTATCTTTGTGACGCATTTCAAAGTAAAGACGGAGCCACCTGCATAAGACAGTTGCAAATTACAAGATTGTCTTCAATGTTCAGAATCTGCATTTAGGCCAGTGAATTAAACTTTGAGTTACAACAAAAATGGGAATTGGAGCTTAAAGATGATGCAACTGGAGCTGTGCAGGGAGTGAGGAAAGGAAAGCTCTGAAGGTGGAGATGGCATTTTCTGATGGAAAGAGAAAGAAAAGTGAGAGAATTAGACTAATTATTAGGAAACTGTGCATGAGTAATTACACTGGCAGATTAATTGAGATTGAAAGGCATAGAGGATGAATAATCTAAATTGGTGAAAGATTAGGAAAAGAATGGACTCTTTTGAGAATTGAGTGCTTTATATAAACTTGTATGAACCACAGATAAAATAGCAACATTTTCTAACTTCCCAACCAAGTCAATATCACATCCAAGGGACGGAGGTGTCCTCAAAGCAGTATCCCTCTCAGGAATGACAGACACTTGGCAATGGCTGTACACTGTCCTCGTGGAAAGATGGCTGAGCAGAGAGCTGTGGAATGTTTCCAGCCCAGGGATACCTCTGGCTGGCTGACTGGGCATGAATTAGTTAACACTATGGGGTCGCACAGAGTCCGACATGACTGAAGCAACTTAGCAGCAGCAGCAGCAGCAGCAGCAGCAGTCCCTGAAGACAAAATATCTCGGTTCTGCAGGATTGTTACATTTCTCCTGTATCACACACACAATGAGGCACCATGGAATCAAGGAGAAACAAGTCTTGAGAGCACCTTGAGGAAGCTTCTCCGATATGAGTACAGGGATTACAAATTTCTATTCTACATAAAACAATGTCACAGAGAGTAACAAATAGATGAGGGGCATGGTATGTCTTGATGTAAATGTTTTGGACAAGAGAAATTTGAAAATGTATCTTAGATGGGCAGTGCATTATCACTTCCTCTAAATTACCTTGTGCTATGTGACTGAGCAATACTGGCAAATATCTGTAATTTAAGTGTTTTATTCTGATTCTTACATGATTGTTATGCCAGAGAGCTTTTTAAGACTATTTATCACATTAACTCTGGTTTTGCTTTTGGAATACATCATCTAATTAAGAGATTGAAGTTTCATTACTTCATGTCTGTCTTTACTGGGTTATGTCAGCAGCAACTCTGTCATTACTAAATCATATGCTATTTTTATGTTTCTCAAGATCTAGACCTCACAGTCACCATTTAAATAGAACATTACAGGGGAGAAAAAGCAATTTGAAGCATCCCATTCTTAGCTATGTATTGAATAAATCTATTCTGCTATTAGTATCTATTTAAGTTTATTTTTCCTTGTTTTGGTCATAGTTCACTAACATTCAGGAGAAAGTGCTATACTTTCACATTAGTATACTTTCACATTTGTAAGCTAATGTGATATAGAAGACCCATTACTTACCTGCCAAATTTATCAGAAAAGTAAAAGAAAAAATCCTTCTCTTAGAAATACATTATAAATTTAAGTAAACAAATATAAGATAGGTTATTTATGACAAGTTTTGTTATGATTATTTATACAATTTATTATTATTTATTTGTTATGGTTATTTATGATTTAAGTTATTGTAACTTTTAGCTTCTGATCATTAACTTTACTAATCATTAGCTTAATTTTTGAAAAATAAAATAGTTATAGTACTGAAAACATGAGCAACTAATAAATCAGATAGTTTTTAGTTGAAAAACCACAAGTTTTTCTTAATCTACTGACTCTCCCCACCAAAAAATAGTCCTAAATTTCCACAGTATTGATGGAGGCCTTAATTATTTTTGTGGATGAACAAAGGATTCCAAGTTCAATGAAAATTATATAGGAACTTTGCATGTTAACTGCAATACCCTACATGGCTCACACAGTAAACAATCTCTCTGCAATGCAGGAGACTCGGGTTCAATCCCTAGGTTGGGAAGATATCCTGCAGAAGGAAATGGCTACCCACTTCAGTACTCTTGCCTGGAGAATTCCAAGTACAGAGGAGCCTGGTGAGCAACACGACTGAGCGACTAACACTTTACTTGTGAACTTTACAAGGTTCCCAAACAACCTTTATAAGTAGAATTTCACTTTCCTTGCAAAATGCTTTACTAACTTGCATGCACTGTTATCTATGGATCTAAGTGATTAAAAAAAAAATAAAAGACATTTTTATAACAGTTGTAGGTTTACAACAAAATTGAGAGAGTTAGAGCTTTCCCATATACTTCCTGTTCCCACACATGTGTAGCCCCCCATTTATTAACATTACTCACCAGAATGGCACATTTTTTTAAACCAAGGGTAAACCTACCTCAAAATCACCCAAAGGCCACAGTTTACCTTAGGATTCACCCTTGGTATTGTACATTCTATGCATTTGGACAAATGTATAATGACATATTTCACTTACTAATACGTGACTTCCCTGGTGGCTCAGATGGTAAAGTGTCTGCCTACAATGCGGGAGACCCGGGTTCAATCCCTGGGTCAGGAAGATCCCCTGGAGAAGGAAATGACAATCCACTCCGGTATTCTTGCCTGGAAAATCCCATGGATGGAGGAACCTGGTTGGCTACTGTCCATGGGGTCGCAAAGAGTCGGACACGACTGAGCGACTTCACTATCACTATAATGACATATATCCATCATTATAGTATCATAGAAAATATTTTCAATACCCTCCCCAATTCCTTGTGTTCTGCCTAATCATCTCTCCTCTGACCCCTCGCCCCCCGGTGACCCTGGTAACCCCTGATCTTTTTACTGTCTCCATAGTTTTGCCTTTTCCAGAATGTCATATAGTTGAACTTAGGTAAACTTTTCAGATTGGCTTCTTTCACTGAGTAATATACACTGAAGTTTTGTCATATCTTTTCATGGCTTGATAATATTTCTTTCTTAAGCACTGAATAATATTCCATTATTTTCCTGTACCACAGCTCATTTACTCATTCACCTACTGAAGGTCATCTTGGCTGCTTCCAAGTTTTGGCAATTATGAAAAAAAGCTGCCATAATCATCTGTGATTTGGTGTGGACAATGGTTTTCTACACTCCTTTGGATAAATACCAAAGAGTGTGACTGCAGTACCATATCTTAAGAGAATGATTAGTTTTGTAAGAAACTGCCAAACAGTCTTCTAAAATGACTTGCCTTCCCAGCAGCAATAAATGGAAGGTCTCTGCTGCTCCACATTCTCATCAACATTTGGTGGTGTTGGTGTTCGAGATTTTGGCCATTCGAATAGGTATATGGCAGTACCTCATTGATTTATTTCTCATTTCCATGATGGCATTTCATGTGGAGCATCTTTTCATGTGCTTATTTGCCATCTGTATATCTTCTCTGGTGAGGCATCTGTTAAGGTCTCTGGCCCATTTTTTAATCTGGTTATTTGTTTTCTTATTGCTCAGTTTTAAAATTTTACTTTATATTTTAAATAATGGTTCTTTACCAGGTTTGTCTTTTGGAAATATTTTCTTTCAGTCTATGGCTTGTCTTATCACTCTCTTGACAGTGTCTATTATGGAGCAGACATTTTTAATTTTAATGATGTCTAGCTCTTCAATTATTTCTTTCATGAGTTGTGCCTTTGGTGTTGTACCTAAGAAGGACATCCCTATGCCGATGGTCATCTAGGTTTTCTCCTATATATCTTCTATCAGTTTAATAATCTTGCATTTTGAAGTTATGTCTGTGATCTATTAACCTTAACTCTAGTCCTAAAAAAGTAGCAAGAAAAAAGAACAAACAAAACCTAGTTCTGAGTCATGGACCAAAGCTGACTGTGTTACAGCATAAGCCACTTGAAGTGTTAGCCGTGATTAGCCATGCAAATTCCTAATAGGACTACAATTATTAGCCATAATAAGATTATTATCAGGTTTTAAATCAGCTATAATCTAACTGAGTCTTTGCACATAGATAGGTGAGGACAAAATGGACCTGAGATACTTTTTTAATGTTATTGCTTTGAACTCATTAAATCCTAAAAGTGAATATTTTAAAATCGTATCTTAAATAATTAATAATTTATTTCTGCTTCTAAAAATTTGACTCAGTGGAGCCACAAGAAGGAACGCTTTTACTCTAGAAGCAACAAATTAAGTATTGATTTGTTGCTGTGGACATACATGAGAAAAAATACATGCTAGTCTACATTTGCTAACATTCATTTTTCAAGAGCTGGTATGTTTGTCTTACGTGATGCTATAACTTGCATTTAGCTATAAAATAGTAAGAATGTATAGACAGAAAAGTGAACAAAAGATTGTATACACTGCAAAGCTCTAAAATACATTTATCTAACAGCAAAGAAAAAATGATTGTTACCTTCTGGATAAAAGAGAAAACTAAGTAAATATCGAAAGCCTTGAATACATAACAACATTATAATAAATGTCAATATTTATGGGCTTCTTTGAAGCCAAGGTAAAAAAGCAGTTTGTCTGAAATAGACAACCATTTAAAATACCTTAAAAATTCAAATCATTGAAAATTCAAGTGCTTCTTTTCTTCTAAATGTTTGCTTCATATAATAGTGAAGGCAACATGTTTATAAATAGGCATTGATTTGGGAACGCATGTACACCTGTGGTGGATTCATGTCAATCTATGCCAAAACCAATACAGAATTGTAAAGTAAAAATTAAAAATAAATAAATAAATTTAAAATAAAATAAAATAAAATAAAATAAAAAATTTAAAAAAAAAGACAAAAGAAAAAAAAGAAAAAAAATAAAAATAAATAGGCATTGATGAGTTCAGGACATCTTATACACTCAAAATATTCATACAGAGTCTTTCACTATTCTGTGAGCCTTCCTACTATCTCTCTATTGCTATCAGTTATAGTGTCGGAAGGAACTTTAACAAACAGATGACTGGTTCAAAAAAGGAGAAAATGTATCTGTCCTTAAGACAACCCCTTGATAGTGGATGCTGTTGTTAAGAGCCAAAGGATTGTCTCACCTTTCTATCCCATAGTTTTTGTGGCATAGTCCAGGCTCTACAACACCCTACAGCCATGCTAATCTTTCTTTTTTTTTTTTTTTAATTTATTTATTTATTTTTAATTTTTACTTTACAATTCTGTATTGGTTTTGGCATAGATTGACATGAATCCACCACAGGTGTACATGCGTTCCCAAACATGAACCTGCAGCTCAATTCCAGAAAAATAAATGACCCAATAAAAAAATGGGCCAAAGAACTAAATAGACATTTCTCCAAAGAAGACATACGGATGGCTAACAAACACATGAAAAGATGCTCAACATCACTCATTATTAGAGAAATGCAAATCAAAACCACAATGAGGTACCACTTCACACCAGCCAGAATGTCTGCGATCCAAAAATCTGCAAACATGCTAATCTTTCATTCCAATACGCTTTCTCAGTTCAGCAGCGGTTTTCTCCAGCTGTTGGATGTTCCATTGCCACTGTCTTCTATTTGAGTGAAGCTTATTTACCTGACAGTGCAAACGCTTGAGAATTGCACCGTATCTTTTATGTTGTACCTATTAAGAGAAGAGCACATATCAACAGGGTTTGAGAAAGAAAAATAGTAAACAGCCATAAAGGATGTTTTGACTACTCTAAATAGGAAAGCACTCAATTAAAAATTACTTAATAAATAATAATGATAATAAAAAATAAACAGTAACTATAACTATTTATTCAATGCTTACTGCATGTTAGATACCGTGATGAGAGCTTTTTACATATGATTAAATCCTCATAACTCCTTGTGATATAAAGATTATTATTCTCGTTTTTGTATAAACTGAAGATCAAAGAGTTTAAGTCACACACTCAAGGTTTCACAGCTGGTAAATGATGGTGTTTGGGGTTTGAACCCAAGGCAAGCATTTGTGATGAAGGGCCTTCTACTTATCAAAGTAGTTTTCAGTTAAGAGAAACGGTTTTTTTCCTGCATCAAGTGGTTCACTGAAACATAGAGCCCACTGATCTAAGCGATCTGGGAAATACTGTAGGCCATTTTCCTGCCAGTAGGTCAGTATTTATGTGTGACACAGTACATATGCCACATTTTGTTCATCCGTTCACCCATCTAAGGACATTTGGGTTGTTCCTATTTCTGGCTATTGTGACTAATGCTGCGATGAGTGTGGGTGTATGAATATTCCTTTGAGAGACTGTTTTCAATTTTGGGGGGCATATACCCTGAAGTAGAACTGTTGGATCATTTAATAATTCTGTTTTGAGGAATTGCCATGCTGTTTTCTACTCTGGTTGTACAAGTTTACGTTCTCAACAGCATGGAGGAGGGTTCCAATTCTGAGCACATACTGAAAGTACTTTATATTATCTGCCTTTCTGGTCATAATCAAAGCCATCTTAGTGGGTATGACGTGGTACTTCCTTTGAGTGTGACACTGGTGTTGTGGTAAAATGTCCTTTTTAAATGAACTGATAGAATAATATTAATAGAATAATGGGACTGTGAAAGTTACCCCTTCATTCTCATATCTGTTTAAGAGAGAGCTCTAGTCAATCAGGAAGGTGATTCTAGGTCAATACAAAAAAGAATCAGTTTGTCAAAACACCAGGCTACATTTATCAAAGTAACCAATTTGCCAAAAAAGCTTATAGCTTAAGATGGCTGTAGGGAGACAAGACTCTGGGTTTCTGGGGCCTTAAGACTCTTCCCCAAGCTCTCTCCCCTTCCCTCTGTAACTCAGCTTTCCTTTCTACTGGGGGCCCTCTTCCTGGGACCCTCAGGGGAGCACCCCTCTCTCTCAGAGTTCCTCCCTTACTGAGCTCAGAGCTTCTTTACTTTTATCATGCCATGGCTCATTTTGATAGTATAGCAAGGACCATGGACTCCTTCTTAGAATGTTTTTAAATGTATAAAATACAATACATGGGATTACAAAAGAAATAAATTATATGGAAACACAGTTCTGCAGAGCATCAGGGGAACTAGGACAGAGACACTCTAGGTATTCCAAAATACTGACATAAAAACTCATCAACTAAGACTTCACATAAATAACTAAAAGCTTTATATATCTTTTTAAATTTTCAGTTTTTTTAATTCTGGAAATTCAGATAGTTCATTCAAACTGGTGAACTAGGCTTCCTGATATGTTGGCAAAACAGAAACTGACTTTAAAAGAATTATAAATAAATTTGTAAACAGAAACATTATCATATTAGGTAATGAAACTATAGTCAAAAGAAGATTTTAATATATCAAATATATTCAAAGGTATATATATCAAGTTGGGCTTGACCCAGGGATCAAACCCGCATCCCTTAGGTCTCCTGCATTGGCAGGTGGATTCTTTACTGCTAGCTTCCAGTGTTGTTTCCTTACAAGGAGAAGAAACACTAATGACTGATACAAGTTTTCTAATTTTCTTGAGAGTTTTGTGCATTCTTGTAAATTAATAAACTGGCATTTGAGTTTTATATAGTTGCTGTTTGTGAACTCTAGTAACACTTCTTCATATCTCCCCAATCCTGGGATACTTACAAAGTCAAGTTTCTAATCTCATAAGGCTAAAAGGCAGTTTTGGCCAAGAAGTGACTTCGTAAAGGTGAAGGTCACATTTGGGAGCCTTCTTGGAGGCCAGCCAATTGTTCAGCCTCTATTGGTGCAATTTTGACTTTGGTAAGTGTCAATACTTAAACTTGAATAGCATTATACACCTAAGGATGTAGTGGTTCTGTAGAAAATATAGCTTTTTTTGCCTCTAGGAAATGGATACATTACTATTCTTATTTACTTCTTGTTACCCTTGCGGCAGAAATGAGAATAATAATGAAGCAGGGGTGGTGCCCACAGAATATAGAGGTAACAAGAACTGCCTCTTCATCCCCTTCGCTCTAGACATACTTCACTTCTAGAATCTGAGTCGAGGTATGCTCTCATCTTAAGACCTCGGCACCTGTTTTTTCCTTTGCCTGAAAAACTGTTCCTCAGACTTTCATGACTAGCTCCATCACTTCTTTACATTGTGTTTTGAAAGTTGAACGTACTCTGATTCCTGAGATAAACTTTGCCTGGTCATGAGGTATTAACATTTTTATATATACCAGCTATAGTCAATGTGAAAATATTCTGCATCTATGTTCATGAGGAACACTGGTCTGTAATTACTTTTCTGATAATGTTCCTGTTCATTTTGTGTGTCAGAGTTAGGCTGGCCTCCCAAAATAAGCTTGGAAGAGTTCCTGCCTCAATTTTCTGAATGAATTTGCATAATCTAGATACTATTTCTTCCTTCAATATGTGATAGAATTTACCAGTGAGGTTATGTCAATCTGAAGCTTTCCTTATGGGAAGGGTTTTAATTATGAGCTCAATTTCATTGATTTCTAATTAATACCATTTATATAGCCTAATTTGAAATGGATCATAGAGCTAAACATAAAAGTAACTTCTTCCTGTGTTGATGATGATATGTGTATTTTTCAAGGAATTTGCCCATCTCATCTAAGTTGTCAAATTTATTGACATGAAGTTGTTTAAAAGAGGCTTTTATCACCCTTTTAAGTCTATAGGACCTAAAGTAGTATCCCCACTATCCTCCTTTTTCTGATCAGTATTGTTACAGTTTATCAATTTTATCAGTCTTTTCAACTTTTGGCTTTGTCAGTTTTTCTGTTTTTCTATTTTCTATTTCTTTCATTTCTACTATTTATTATGTCATTTCTCCTTATTTGCTATTGGCTTATTTTTCTAGTCCCCTATGATAGAAGCTTAGATAATTGTTTCTAAACCTTTTTCCTTTCTAATATACACATTTAAAGCTGTAAGTTTTTCTCTAAATACTGCTTTAATTGTACCTCACAATATTTATATGCTGTTTTCATTATCATTCAATTTCAAATATTTTCTAATAATTCTTGTGATTTCTTCTTTGACTCACGGATTATTTATAATTGTGATGCTTAATTTCAAAATGTTAACGAACTTTCTAGTTTTGCTACTGTTACTGACTTCTAACTGAATTCTGCTGTGATTAAAGAATATAAAATTCTTTGAAATTTATCATCCAGTATACTGTCTATCTTGGTGAAAGTTTCATGTACATTTGAAAACAAAGTATAATCAACAGTTGCTAGGTAGAGTATTTTATAAGTGGTAATTAAGTTTAGTTGGTAGATTAGTTGTTCAAATTTTCTATATGCTTGCTTATTGATTTTCTATATTGTTCTATCAATTACTCAAAAAGGTTAAGCTCTCTAGTATGACTGTAGATTTGTGTCTTTTTCTTTTAATTTTGTCCATTTCTACTTCTGTATTTTGAAGCATTGTGATTAGGTAAATTTACATTCATTATTATTATTCATTTCTGACAAATTGACTGGCTCCCTTCAACTTTGGGGGTAGTCCATATCTTAGAATCTACTTGATACTAATATAGTCATGACTGGCTTTCTTAAGATTGATGTCTTCATAGTTTATCTTTTTCCATCTTTCAAATCATGTGTTTATATTCAAACTGTATCTCTTGTGAAAAAGTTATGTTACCAAACTGTTTTTTCAATCCAATCTGATAAACTTTCCCTTTTAATTGGATTGTTTAGTCCATTTACATTTGATGTAACTAATGGTATGCATGGATTTAAGCCTACCATTTCAAAATCTGTGTTCTATTAGTCTCTTTTGCCTTTTTTATTTCTTACTTATTTTCTGTCTTCAGAGTGGATCACAGGCTTAAATATAGAATGCAAAACCATAGAACTCCTAGGAGATAACACAGGAGAAATCTAGATGACTTTGGGTTTGGTGATGTCATACATACATACAACACTGAAGGCACAATTCATTAAAGAAATAATTGATAAGCTGGACCTCATTAAGCCTTCTGCTCTATAAAAGATACTGTCAAGAGAATAAAACAAGACACAGACTGGGAGAAAATATTTCCAAAAGACACATCTGATAACTGCTATTCAAAATACACAACAAATTCTTAAAACACAACAATGAGAAAAAATAACCAGATTAAAAAATAGGCCAGAAACCTGAACAAACGCCATATCAAAGAAGACAAACAAATGGTAAATAAGTATATGAAAATATGCCCAACATGAAATGTCATCAGAGAAATGAAAATCAAAACAACAAGATGTCACTACACATCTATTAGAAAGGCCAAAATCTGGAACACTGACAACACCAAATGCTGGTGAGGATGTGGAGCAATGGGAACTCTCTCCTTCATTGCTAGTGGGAATGCAAAATGGTCCAGCCACTTTGGGAGACAATTTGGCAATTTCTTACAAAACTAACCATATTCTACCACATGATCCAGCAATCATAATCTTTGGCATTTACCCAAAGTGCCTCCCTGGTGGCTCGGTGGTAAAGAATCTGCCTGCAATGTAGGAGACTGCCTGCAATACAGGAGACCAGTTTAATCCCTGGGTCAGGAAGTTCCTCTGGAGAAGGAAATGGCAACCCACTCCAGTATTCTTGCCTGGAAAATCCCATGGACAGATGGGCCTAGCAGTATAGTCCATAGGGTCACAAAGAGCCAGATACGACTGATCGACTAAACCAATTCAATTCAAGCAAGTTGAAAACTGATGTTTACTCAAAAACAGATGCTTATAGCAGCTTTATTCATAATTTCTCAAACTTGGAAGCAACCAAGATGCCCTTCAGTAGGTGAAAGATAAACTGTTGTATACCCAGACAGGCTGGTTCCAAATTGGGAAAGGAGTATGTCAAGGTTGTATATTGTTACCCTGCTTATTTAACTTATATGCAGAGTACATCATGAGAAATGCCAGGCATTTAGCAATAAAAAGATAAATAAATAAAAGAAAAAATGAGCTATCAAGCCATGAAATGACACAAGGAACCTTAAATGCAATTACTAAGTGAAAGAAGCCAATCTGAAAAGGCCACAAAGTATATGATTCTAACTATATGACAGTCTGGAAAAGGTAAAACCATGGAGACAGTAGAACCATTTTTAGAAAAGACTGGGCTTTCCTGGTGGCTCAGATGTAAAGAATCTGCCTGCAATGCAGGAGACCCGGGTTCAGTCCCTGGGTTGGGAAGATTCCCTGGAGAAGGGACTGGCAGCCCACTCCAGTATTCTTGCCTGGGAAATCCTATGTACAGAGAAGCCTGGCGGGCTACAGTCCATGGGGTCACAAAGAGTTGGACATAACTGAGAGACTTTCAGGGCTTCCCTGGTTGCTCAGAAGATAAAAAAGATTGGGAGTAGAGTCCAAAAGACATAGACTCATATTCTATTCTGTCTCTTATCACTAGCTATATAAAATTACACAAGTTATTTAAATTTTCTGAAATTCTATAAAATATGTTACTATGAGAATTTAAATGGGATAGCTTTTAAAAAGTGCTTGAAAAATACCAGGCAATCAATAAACAACAACAGATTTAATAATACTGAATATTTCTCCCTGTATTTTTGTTACCATGTTATCTAGCTGTCTGAATCATTCTTACCTTGCCTTTAGTTTACCTTTCTACCTTTGTTTCTTTGGGTTTTTCACCTAGGACAGGCTTTCTAGTTGGGTAGTCATTTCTGTGGCTGACCTCAATAAGTGAATGGATTATTTAGCTGTGTAAGTTGTATGCTATACTGTAACAAGTTAAATGTGTTTTGTTCCTGCTTCCTAGTAGCTCCGAAAGCACTCTTAAATTTTTCCTGTACTTTAAATTTGGAGCTCAAATTGAACAAAATTTAGGCAAGAGTAACTAGCAATGAATCTTAAGGTGCTTTACATAATACCTATTATTACAAAATGTTACTTGCAGCACTCATCATTTGCTAAAAACTTCTTAAATGTTCTAGTTTCTCCTTCCTGAAAATGCTTAGATTTGGCAAATAACATGTTTTTAAACCTTGAACTAAAAATTACTGATCATTGCCTAATGCTTTGTATTTGAAGCTTTGAGTTTGTATGCTTTGTATTTTGCTTCCCAATTTTTTCATCAGTGACTTATAACTTTTTCCTCTCTCTTATCTTTAGTTCCTTTCTTCGACAATGTATTTAAAGACTGACAGTAGACAGGGGAAAAAAGGCATTTGGGGGTAAGTATTTGAAATACTTCTTTCACTCAGACATGGCCTAAAACAACCAAACATATTTACTAAAAAAAATGTAAAACCCAAAAACCATTCTCATTTTTTCTTAATCAAAAATGTGAACAGTAGCATTAATATGAAGATTAAACATGCAAAGCACAAAATGTTTGAAAGAGTTAAACATGAGAATGAAAGAATGCTATAACCTAGGTAAAAGATGACCAAGAACTGCACCAAGGCCACAGCTGAATACATCCAGAAGGGGAAGGAAAAAAAAAGACTCAAAACAGAAATAAGTAATAAAAATCTGTTTAAATTTATCCTCTCAAAAAACTGGTTGTTTTGAGAATGATATCAATGTATCGATGTATCAATGATAAATTCTCATCAAGCAATGAGAGAAATTGCTGGGGAAAAAAAATGCAGTGTTCTCAAGGCAGTGCTGTGGCATTTGTCCTTCAATGTTATAGTTTATTATAGATAATCTCTAATTTTTTAGATTTTCATTTTTTCATTTCATTTTTCAACCATAATATAGTAATAGAATTGAGGACTATTTTTAATACATTAGAGTTAATAAAACTAAGATTAAAAAGTTTGGACTCTGAGGGAGAAGGAGAGGGTGGGATGATTTGGGAGAATGGCATCGAAACATGTATACTATCATGTAAGAAACGAATCGCCAGTCTAGGTTCGATACAGGATACAGGATGCTTAGGGCTGGTGCATGGGGATGATCCAGAGAGATGATATGGGGTGGGAGGTGGGAGGGGAGTTCAGGATTGGGAACTCATGTACACCCGTGGCCGATTCATGTCAATGTATGGCAAAACCAATACAGTACTGTAAAGTAAAATAAAGTAAAAATAAAAATTAAAAAAAAAGTATAAAAGAATCTTTAGTAACTCTATTATGAAAGCTTAAAGAGTTTATTGAATTTCACCATAATAAGTATAATGATGAAAACATTAAAAACTGAATATCGAGCTCAGTGACATTCCATCTAAATCTAACATTAGTAGTCACTTACATCACCCTTTACCACTAAATATACCCATGTACACTTCTGCTTCTTTCAAAATAAAGTATAAGTATTTCATATAACTACTCCTCATGCCAAGTACAACTAAAAGCCCTGAACACTGGATATAATATTAACATAAGAAGTTCTGAAAGGTGGAGAGAAGAAGGCAAACTGACTAGAGTCCTTAGAATTCAAGGAACGACTTGGTAATAGCTCCTTGGGTTTTCATTTGGCCTCATATATCACAGATAAGAGGAAGCAAGAAAGAAAGCTTGAAATGCCAACAGATGCAGACAACAACAAAACAAAACAAAACAAAATCCAGGAAAAGCCTGCTCTCTAATCAAAGGACCAGGAACAGGGCAGCCTAAGACTGAAAATTTGAGGTAGTAGCTACTCTACTGAAGTCAAACACCATGGAAAAAACAATGGCTCCACCACCACCCACACCAGCAAACAATGAGTGGAAAGCCTAAACTTTCACCATTGCTGGGCTATAACAGGGCCCCAGTCCTGCTGCTGGGCTGGTGTCAGAGAAGGCTGAGTGGGGAGACAGGACTCTTCACTCTCTCTGGAAAGTAACAACCACATTCCCTGGTGTGAGGGGAGCCCCTCTGGGGAGGCTAGACTTCTGCTCCATCTAGTGGCTAACAAGGCACTCTCCCCCTTCCCACTAGGAGAGTGTCAGAGGAGGCCTAGAGGAGAGTCGAGGTTTTTTTACCATCATTCAGTAGTAGCAAGGTCGCATCTATGTGGGAGCAGTAATGAGGTGCTCCTGCCCCACCCAGCCAGGGGCTTATCAGTAGAAGCCGAGTGGGCAGCCAGGACTCCCACTTCTGACCAGCAGTAACAGGAAGTCATTATTCCCTCCACGAGTGCCCATGGAGTCTCTGAACTTCCACTACTATGTGGAAGTAACAATGATACAGAGCCTTACAACATAATACCCAACATGTCCAGATTTCAACAGAAAATCACTCACCAAAGCAAGAACCAGGAAGCTCTCAAACTAAATAAGAAATAACAATCAACATGTGCCAACACCAAGAAAATGCAGAGGTTAGAATTATCTGGCGGGCATTGTCAAGCCATCATCATAAAAATGTTTCGATGAGTAATTAAGGAATGTGCCTGAAACAAATAAAAATATTAAAAGTCTCAGAAAAGGAGTAAAAGATACAAAAAACCAAATGGAAAAGACACAATAACTGAAATAAAAAACTTAGTGGGGTGGTTCAATAGCAGAATGGAGGGGATAAAGGGCAGAATCAGTGAATGTAAGATAGAACACTAAGGAGTATGCAATATGACCAACAGAGAGACAAAAGACTGAAAAAAAGAAATGAAGAGAGCCTCAGGGACCCCTGGGACTCTATCAAAAAACGACCCATAATTTCTACCATGAGAGTTCTGGAAGAACAGGAGAAAGAAGGCAGACCTGCAAAAGTTTTAAATAAATTAGAGCTGAAAATTTCCAAAATTTAGCAAAAGACATAAGCCTACAGAACCGAGACGTTAAGAATTTTCAAAATCAGATAAATCCAAAGAAATTAATTCCAGAAAAAACCCACTCCAGTACTCCTGCCTGGAAAATCCCACGGACGGAGAAGCCTGGTAGGCTACAGTCCATGGGGTCACGGAGAGTCAGACACCGACTGAGCGACTTCACTCAAAGACAGCAAAGCTTGAAAGCGGCAAGAAACAAATGTCTGAGAGGAAAACAATTCAATTCAAATGACAGTGAATTTCCCATTAGAAATTACAGAGACCAGAAAGAAGTGGCACAGCATTTTTCAACTGAAAAGAACAGTTAACCCAGAAATCTATATCCAGCAAAAACATCTTTCAGAGATGAAAGGGGAACGAAGACATTTTCAGATGAAAAAGAAAAAAAAAAAAATCCCAAGACTGCCACCAGCTGACCTCTCCTAAAAGAATGAATTTAGAAGCTTGAAAGAGAAATAAAACAATAAAGGATAAATCTTAGAATGTCAGGGAGGAAGAAAGAATATGGTGGAGCAAAAATACAGATAAATACAATAGACAGGTGAAAAGGGCATAGCTAAAGGGTACCAGGTTTCTTTGGAGGTGATGAAAATTTTAAAATTGACTATGGTAACAGTTACAAGGGCTTCCTTGCTGGCTCAGTAGTAAAGAGTCCGCCTGCAGTGTAGGAGACGCATGGGACGTGGGCTCAATACCTGTATTCATATTAAAACCATTTAATTATGCATTTTAAATGAGTGAATTATATGCTATGTGATTTATATCTCAATAAGGCTGTTTAAAAAAATCAGAATCGTGGTAGCCTGAGAAAAAGGGACAAGAGATCTTTCTAGGCATGATGCAGAAGTTTTATATCTTGTTCAGTCATTGTAACACTGCTGCTGCTGCTGCTAAGTCGCTTCAGTCGTGTCCGACTCTGTGCGACCCCATAGACGGCAGCCCACCAGGCTTCCTTGTCCCTGGGATTCTCCAGGCAAGAATACTGGAGTGGGGTGCCATTTCCTTGGTATATATATAAATTGTCAAAATTAAACAAGCTGCTGCTGCTGCTAAGTCATGTCAGTCATGTCCAACTCTGCGACCCCACAGACAGCAGCCCACCAGGCTCCCCCGTCCCTGGGATTCTCCAGGCAAGAACACTGGAGTGGGTTGCCATTTCCTTCTCCAAGGCATTAAAGCGAAAAGTGAAAGTGAAGTCAGTGAAGTCGCTCAGTCGTGTCGGACTCTTAGCGACCCCATGGACTGCAGCCTACCAGGCTCTTCCGTCCATGGGAGTTTTCAGGCAAGAGTACTAGAATCGGTCGCCAGTGCCTTCTCCGAAACAAACTAAAGCCTTACAAATAATGTACCTACTCTTATGACAGCTCTACTTTAATAAAAATTATTAAGAATCTCAATTTTCTTTCCAAAATGCTTTTACCAGTTTATTCTCATACCAATAGTATTTTAGAATTCAGGTGGCCCACATCTTACAAATTTTAATATGGATAATTGACAGGCCAAATTTGAGGCCTTATTTTGGGGTCTGATTTATCAATCCCTTACTGTTAATGAGGTTGGTCATCATTTCCATTGGGTTTTATCTTTTTTTATATATATTTATGTTTTAAAAGGTAAGACTTTTCTAACCATATTCCCAAGGTTCTATGGCTTGTTTGAAATTTTCTTATCACTTAGTCACTTATGTATGTTACAAATATACCCTCTCAAAACGAGTCTAGTCTTCTTTATTGTTATGCTGCATCTCAATAATCTAGAAATTTATGATATAGCCAAAAGTAGTATTTAATCATGCAGTTTGGATATATGTTTGTGTCTTTTAAAATAAATACTTCTGTAATGCAAATGCAAAGTAATTTTGTCCCTTACATTATCTTTAATCCTTGTGGAAGTCTATGTATGTATGTGTTCAGAGGTAGGAATCTAATTTTACTGCAAAATTATTGTAATTTTTTCACATGACTAACATTTAGTTTGTTCCATTTATGATGGATTATTTCTGGATTCCTTTTTTATGCTTCATTAATCATTTTTTCTATTTCTATGCCACATATATAGGTTTATAATAAATCTTGATATTTAGAAGGGTAAAAATACCCATTTATTTACATTGCTAGTAAAATAGAAGATAAAATCATGGTGTTTCTTAAAGAGAATGTTTTGTAAAGGTGAGGGCTTTTGTCTTCAAATTCCTGTTGCTTTTTCATTGTGTCAAATTAGTTACAAGCAAGTTGAAAATATGCATCTTTTTATTTTCCAAAGTAATTTTAAAGGGTGAAAATTATTTGTCCTTAACAACATACACTTTTCCCTTTTTGTTCTCCACTCATCTAAACAATGACTATAAGGTCTACCAGTGGCATCTCAAATTTAGTCTCACTTTTAATTTATCATTCAGTTTGTTTTCTAATTGGACTATTCAAAATTACAGATAGGAAGTCAGAGGTTTAAAATGCCAACACTTCCATTGTCTTTACTTTGAAGAGTCTTTAATTTCTGTCTATGAGTGGTCCTTTTTGACTGGATAGCCTCTGCTGTCTATCCATATTAATTGGTTACAAAGCTGATGGAATGTGGAGAAGGAAGTGGCAACCCACTCCAGTATTCTTGCCTGGGGAATTCAATGGACAGAGGAGCCTGGTGGGCTACAGTCCATGGGGTTGCAAGAGTTGAACGTGACTTAGCGACTAAACCACCACCACCACCTGATGGAATGAGACCTGGAAAAACTCTAAAGTGAAAGTGAAAGTGAAAAGTGAAAGTGAAGTCACTCAGTTGTGTCCGACTCTTTGTGACCCCGTGGACTGTAACCTACCAGGCTTCCCCGTCCATGGGATTCTCCAGGCAAGAATACTGGAGTGGGTTGCCATTTCCTTCTCCAAGGGATCTTCCTGACCCAGGGATTGAACCCAGGTCTCCCGGCTTGCAGGCAAAGGCTTTAACCTCTGGGCCACCAGGGAAGAACTCTAAGTCAGACTGAAATAAGACTGAGTACTTGCTTTTCTTGAATACATTCAATTATCTGAATATTTTGGGAGTTATCTATACTTATCTATTAATAGTTTGGATGTATCAACTGTTTTTCGTAGTTATTTTTGGTTTTCTAGCTAGTAAACTACACAAATTATGACTACAGTATTAATAAAAGTTTAAAAAATGATCCCATAAAACATTGAAATGCAGATATTTAAGACTTACCTCTATTTCTTTTCTTAATTTTTCATGTGTCTTTATTTCTTCCTGAAGAAAACAAGTTTGTTCACTGATGGATTCTTCTACAGTTGTAATTTCATCCTTCAGTTTTGTAATATCTTCCTGTATGTTTATAAAATTTAAAATATACATGTCAAACAATGAATTGCCAATATAAATCCAAGATTTCAGTGTTTCTATAATTTAAGAAGATTAACCATCACATTTAATTTTGATTAATACGATTAGAATGTTACTTCTATAGGTATAAGGAACGAGAAAGCATTATTCAAACAAGCAAACCTTAGATTTGAAGATACAGAAATAAAAACCAAATGAAAATAAGACACAAAGGAAAGCGGAAGTCATAGCAGCAACTGTTTGGCAATGGTGTACAGGATATTTTTTTAATTCTTGGGGAGAAATAATAGATATTTTTTATCTCCCAAAGTCTTCAAAGAATATTAAGAGAAAGATGCTTAGGGTGCAATTATTAATTCACATTGTTTGTGTAACAGCATTAAGCATACTAAATAGATTTTAATTGGTCGGGATCCATTAGACTGGAAGCTAGTTAACATTTTTGTGAGTCATACTTTCTGTAACAAATGGATTAATTGTTCATCTGATTTTGTTGGACCATATATTTTTATTAATCCACAAGGGATTTGGGGATGTTTCCTTTACGCATTTGTACTTTTGACATAGTTGTTACATAACTCATGCACTTATACAGGTTTTTAAAAGCTGTGAATCCAGTTAGAGCACTCATGGGTATTCTACCAAGTTAATGATAATTTATCGCTGAGTAAGTGTACTCACAAAAAAAGGAATACTAGAAAATGTTTTAATAAGTGATTATTTCAAACCTGTGCTTGTCTCATCAGGTTTCCTTCTGGATTCTGGAGATCCAGCTTAAGTTCCTCTTTCATTGTCTTTAGTTTTTTTACAAGGTCTCGTTTCTCATTGAGTTCAGTCATAAATGACCATTTGTTCTCTACCTCTCTCAAACTATCTTTATGTGCTTTTATCTTGGCATAGTATTCATTATATTTCATCATTTGTTCCTCAAAATTTTCTTGGGCTGTTTCTATGTCAGATTTAAGCTTCACATTTTCTGCGTGTAAGGATTTGATTTGATTTTCCAGGTCTCCACACTGAAGTCTGGTATTCTGTATGGCACCATCTTGCTGATAAATTTGCCTTTCTGTTTCTTTAGTTTCTGCAGAGACAGATGCTATTTGTGTTTCAAGCTCATGAAGTTCATTCTGTAAGATATTTCAACATTATTGTTATTAATTCATGATATTCAACATGAAAGAAAAGCCATTGTTTTGATCCACAGTGTGTGTAGAAAAATCACTTAACATAAAAAATATTTTTATCAAATATAGAAAAATTGATGCATAATAGAAGGAGACATGTAATAAAGTAATGAGATTATCTTATAATCAGAGGGAGCCCAGGGTTACATATTTCTTATTTTTTAATGTTCATCTAATTCTCAGTATTAAAATTTTATCATTTGTCTTGACATTATATATATAAAAAGTACTTTACAATAATTTTAACAATATATTTATGGGCATCAGAAGTACAAATTAAAGAAAAATTTATGATAAAAATGATAAAACTCTGAGTTAAAAGAACAAAAGATCTAAGTTCTAGTGCCCTTAACTGCTGTTTACTGGGGTGATTATACGTGCTTTGCTGAGTTGCTCAGTCATGTCAGACTCTTTGTGACCCCATGGACTGT
Organism: Oryx dammah; assembly: GCF_014754425.2. Lineage (NCBI taxonomy): Eukaryota > Metazoa > Chordata > Mammalia > Artiodactyla > Bovidae > Oryx > Oryx dammah. Next base: position 14,221,028 of record NW_024070208.1, read on the forward strand.
AGCCCACTAGGCTCCTCTGTCCATGGAGATTCTCCAGGCAAGAATACTGGAGTGCGTTGCTATGCCCTCCTTCCCGGGATCTTCCCAACCCAGGGATCAAACCCAGATCTCCTGCATTTCAGGCAGGTTCTTTACTGTCTGAGCCACCAGGGAAGCCCATGATCAAATAGCAAACTTAATCATCCTATTCAAGCCTCACTTTCTTCACTTGTAAGATAAGTATGAAGGTATATTTATCTTTGCCTCCCATGTGGTGCAGTGGTAAAGAATCTGCATGCCAATGTAGGAGGTTCAGGAAACGTGGGTTTGATTCCTGGGTCAGGAAGATCTCCTGGAGAGGGAAATGGCAATCCATTTCCACGATCTTGTCTGGACAATCCCATGGACAGAGGAGCCTGGTGGGCTACAGTCCACAGGGTTGCAAAGAGTCAGACATGACAGAGAACACATAACTCTTACCTCTCTGGGACATTTGGCATTTCTAACCAGCATCTGCTTTTTAAACCTACCCAACACTCGTCTCTGCTTCTCAGATACCTCTGAGCATTCCTTCTCCGTCTCATTGGTTCCTTCAAATATAGGTTTTCCTCAGGGGGCAGTCATCATAATTTTCTTCTCTCATTCTATCTATACTCCTTGGATAATCTTACACATACTTAGATCTTGAGATACATATATACTGATGATTCACAGAATGTAAGTGGCTATTAAGTCCTATGCCCAGCTACCACGGGGGATCTCAAATTCATTGTCCAAAAATCAGACAACACCTCCCCTCCTGTGGCCCATCCTATTCTCCCTTGTATCAGTTGCCAATTGTCAGAACCACAAAAACTCTGTAACACACTAGTGTGTATTGCTACCCACTAGGTGGTTCTGTTAACTTCAGGTGGATTTGTTCAAATGTCTGGAGACTGGCGGTCTGTAAAATGGTTTAGGTTGGCTTCAACTGGGCTGACCTGGGTGTCTTGGCTTTGCTTCACGTGTACCTTATCCTCCAGTGGGCCAGGTCAGGCATGTCCGTCTCATGATTACAGTAGATGCAAAGAATGGAAGCCCAATTATGTAAAAACTTTTTTAAACTTCTGTTAGAATAACATCTGCTAACATACCATCTGGTCACATGATCAAACTTCTCAGTGGAGGGGTAGAAAGTATGTCCACCCACTATGGGAGGTGATTATAATGATAAATGGTAAAGGGTAAAATATACACAAGGATGAATATTTGGGACAAAAAATGCAAATTACCACATCTCTATATTCCCAAACTTAGTTATGGCTCCTTTGGGAGCCATATTTAATTTCTCACCTCTGTTTATATTTAGTGTTAGTTGCTCAATCGTATTCAACTCTTTGTGACTCTGTGAACTGTAGCCCACTAGGCTCCTCTGTCCATGGAATTCTCCAGGCCAGAATACTGGAGTGGGTAGCTGTTCCCTTCTCCAGGGGATCTTCCTGACCCAGGCATCAAACCTGAGTCTTCTGCATTGCAGGCAGATTCTTCACTGTCTAAGCCATCACGGAAGCCCTCTTTATATTTAACTATTCATCAAATTCTGTAGATTTTTCCACCAGTATTACTATAGGCTTTTATTCTTTTTCTTCCATCTAGTATGGTCATCCTCTTTAAATTAATGTATAATTATGGGAGGGAAGCACTTCACTAAGCAGGCAGACTCAGCCTATCCTTTTCTTGACAGAGACAGGAGAGGGAAGTACACTGAAAGATACAACATGCTGATGAACTTCAATCTTTATCTCCAGTTCTGATATTTAAAATGCCCATCTGACATTCTATTTGGATATCTAACAGCCATCTCAATATACATATTCAGAAAAGAGCTTTCAATTTTCAAGCCCAATATGCTCCCCTTTTAGCCTTTCTGATTTCAATAAACTTTCCACCTTGGATACTAAAAAACCTAGGAGCCATTCTTGATTCTTCCCTTTATCTTATCCCCACAACCTATTTAACAGCAAACCTTGAAGCCTGGGCCTCTAAAATAAAATCCCAACTCACTTCTGACCAGTCTTTGTAGCATGGCCTAGCTCTTAACTGGTCTCCCTGTTTTCATGCTTCTTCCTCTCCCTCCCATAGGTCTTTTAGAATCAGTCTGTCAAGTTCTCTAAAAAAGCCTGCTGGAATTTTGAGTAGAACTGCTTTTAAACAATAGATAGATGAGAAAGACCTGACATGTTAACAATACTGAATCTTATGATTCATGAAAATGGTATATCTCTCTATTTCGGTCTTTAATTTCTCTCAACAGTGTGTTGCAGTTTTTAGTACACAGGTCTTACATCTTGTCTTAGTTTGCTATAGCACAGCCATAACAAAATATCATAGACTTAGTGGCTAAAAAAACACAAATTTCTCTCTCACAGTTCTATAGGCTGGACAGAGTGTTAGCATAGTCAGGCTCTGGTGAGAACTCTTCCTGGCTTGCAGAGGGCCAACTTCTCACTGTGTCATCACATAACAAAGAGCAAGCTCTCTGGTATCTTTTCTTCTAAGGGCACTAACCCTACCACCAGGATCCCACCCTCATGACCTTATCTAAGCCTAATTACCTGACAAAGACCTCATCTCCAACCACAACCACATGGATTTTTAAGGCTTCAGCATATGAATTTGGGGGGTGATACAAACATTCAGTCTATAATACTTTTGTTAAGTTTACCCCCATTTCATAATTTTGACGCCACTGTAAATAATAATGCTTTTAAAATTTCAATTTCTGATTGTTTCTTTTAAAATGTACAAATACAACTGGGTTTTATAATTAATCTTATCTTGCAACCTTTCTAAACTCCCTTCTTAGTCCGGAAAAAGTGAAAGTAATGTCCGACTCTTTGTGACCCCATGGACTATACAATCCATGGAATTCTCCAGGCCAGAATACTGGAGTGGGTAGCCTTTCCCTTCTCCAGGGAATCTTCCCGACTCAGGGATTGAACCCAGGTCTCCCACATTGCAGGTGGATTCATATTAGTCCTAATAGATTTTAAAATAATAGATTCCTTAGGATTTACTCAAAAAAATCATGCTGTATGTGAATAAAAACTTTTACTCCCTCCTTTCCAATCAGGATACCTTTTATTTCTTTTCTGTGAAGGAGTGGCTTGAATTATCAGTACCACAGAATGAGCAGAAGTGATAAGAAGACATATGCTTGCCTTATCCCTGATCTTAGGAGAAAAATATTCAGTCTTCCACTATTACGTATGTTGCCTGTATGATTTATGTAGAAGCCGCTTTTAGTTGGTTAGAACTTTCTTCTATTCCTAATTTGCTGGTAGTTTTTATCTTAAATTGATGTTGGATTATAACAAGTATCTTTCATGCATCTAGAATTCTCTTTCTAAAACATAAGTTTAATCATTCACTCTTTTGAAGTCTATCAAAACCCTCTCATCAACTCTAAAATAAAATTTAAGCTTCTTTTCATGCTATACATCTCTTATTGCTTCTCAAAATACACTCTATGTTATTCCACTACCAAACTACTTATAGCTCTATGAATGTACCAATGCTATTTCAGGCCTCTGAATTTTCTCTTTTTTTTTTTTTTTTTGCCTAGAATATCACATCCTCATTTCCCTTTAACCCTCAAACCAATCCCATACACCCAATCATTCTAGTGAACTCCAGCTATTCTTTAAAACTCAACTGATCACTCCTTTTTCAATGTTAAATCTGTGTTTATGTCTCTATTGTTGACATATTCCCTGCATGTAATTATTTGTTTAGTTATTTGTCTCCCTCTTCAACAGATGGTGAGGACTTCTTTGGTGGCTCAGATGGTAAAACCCTTGCAATGCAGGAGACCCAGGTTCCATCTGGGTCAGGGAGATCCCCTGGAGAAGGGAGTGGCAACCGACTCCAGTATTCTTGCCTGGAGAATTCCACGGACAGAGGAGCCTGGTGGGCTAAAGTTCATGGGGTCACAAAGAGTCTGATATGACTGACTAACACTTTCACTTTCATTTTCAACAGATGGTGAGTAGCTTAAGAGTGAGGACAATGTTCAGCAAAACGCTTAACAGAAATTAGGTTCTCAATATAAATGAAATAACATCTCTAAAACTCCTTGAAGATTGACAGGTTTTATGAAATGATTCTTTATAGAAATCTAAGACATTATTATTTTTATATTATATCCTACTGTCAACATCTATTTTTTCCTAAAGTGACTTAGTTCAGTTCAGTCACTCAGTCATGTCTGACTCTTTGCAACCCCATGGACTGCAGCACACCAGGCCTCCCTGTCCATCACCAACTCCTGGAGCTTGCTCAAACTCATGTCCGTTGAGTCAGTGATGCCATCCAACCATCTCATCCTCTGCCATCCCCTTCTCCTCCTGCCTTCAATCTTTCCCCACATCAGGGTCTTTTCCAATGAGTCAGTTCTTTGCATCAGGGGGCCAAATTGGAGTTTCAGCTTCAACATCAGTCCTTCCAATGAACACCCAGTACTGATCTCCTTTAAGATGGACTGGTTGGATTTCCTTGCAGTCCAAGAGGCTCTTAACAGTCTCCTCCAACACCACAGTTCAAAAGCATCAATTCTTCCGCACTCAGCTTTCTTCACAGTCCAATTCTCACATCCATACATGACCACTGGAAAAACCATAGCCTTGACTGGACAGACCTTTGTCAGCAAAGCAATGACTCTGCTTTTGAATATGCTGTCAAGATTGGTCATCACTTTTCTTCCAAGGAGCAAGTGTCTTTTAATTTCACGCAATGCAAATATTTACAAGAAATCTACACTACCACATAGTGTAATTATTATCATATCTGTTGTTGCATTAATGCCTAAAACCATATTCAAAATCTGGTCCTACACTGCCCACCAGGGTCCCAGCAAGGATACCTTAAGTAATGTTTACAAGTATTCTTTCATTTAATTATCATGAAAACCTTACAGATAGGTCCTATTATTATTTCCATTTTACAAATGAGAAAACAGAAGCATGGAAAGATTAAATCGAGCTAGAAGTAGCAAATCATCTCCTGGCAATTCAGACCTAGACTATATTCTTTTCATATCAATGATACATTTAATGTTAAAAATCTTTAAAAAGTAAAAACACTTTCATTTTTCCTTCTTCAGCTTTATTAACAGAATAATTATGTCTACTCTGAATACAAAAACAAGTATGGTTTTCAGATTCCTGTGATGGAATTATGAACATATTTTGAAATTTAAGTGTTAGTTGCTCAGTCGTGTCCGACTCTCTGTGACCCCGTGGACTATAGCCTGGCATGCTCCTCTGTCCATGGGATTCTCCAGGCAAGAATACTGAAGTGGGCTGCCATTTCCTTCTCCAGGAAAAATTTAAGGAACACAGAAATGTTCCTTATCTTCCTGAAATGTTCCCTATCTACCTGAAATGTTCACTGGCAACTAGTAATTTCTAAGCCACATCTTTAAAAATACTGGCTTAAAAACTTAACCTTCCTTCAATTCAGCATTTTAGGAAAAACTATCAAATAAATTTAAAATAATTCTATGTAAAAAAAAAAAAAATAAATAAAAATAAAATAATTCTATGTGACCATTGTGTTTTATATGCTTATCTGTAGTATGATGACATTGTTGAATCTCTGCAAAAATGTTCCTCAAAACTGGAATATTCATGTAGATTTTACTTAAGGATGTTACGTGTGCTTAGTCACTCAGTCATGTCCAACTCTTTGTGACCCCATGGATATAGCCCACCAGGCTCCTCTGTCCATGGGAATTCTCCAGTGAAGAATACTGGAATGGGTTGCCATGCCCTCCTCCAGGGGATCTTCCCAACCCAGGGATTGAACCCAGGCCTCCTGCATTGCAGGTGGATTATTTACCATCTAAGACACCAGTGAAGCCCTTACTTAAGGACACTAGAATAATTTAGAAGGTATAAATATGAACATTAGAAATGTTATATTGCTTCCTCAGAAGTTATTCAGTTCAGTTCAGTCACTCAGTCGTGTCCAACTCTTTGTGACCCCATGAATCACATCACGCCAGGCCTCCCTGTCCATCACCAACTCCCGGAGTTCACTCAAACTCACATCCATCGAGTCGGTGATGCCATCCAGCCATCTCATCCTCTGTTGTCCCCTTCTCCTCCTGCCCCCAATCCCTCCCAGCATCAGAGTCTTTCCCAATGAGTTAACTCTTCGCATGAGGTGGCCAAAGTACTGGGGTTTCAGCTTTAGCATCATTCCTTCCAAAGAACACCCAAGGCTGATCTCCTTCAGAATGGACTTGTTGGATCTCCTTGCAGGCCAAGGGACTCTCAAGAGTCTTCTCCAACACCACAGTTCAAAAGCATCAATTCTTTGGTGTTCAGCTTTCTTCACAGTCCAACTCTCACATCCATATATGACCACTGGAAAAACCATAGCCTTGACTAGACACACCTTTGTTGGCAAAGTAATGTCTCTGCTTTTCAACATGCTATCTAGGTTGGTCATAACTTTTCTTCCAAGGAGTAAGCGTCTTTTAATTTCATGGCTGCAGTCACCATCTGCAGTGATTTTTGAGCCCCCCAAAATAAAGTCTTCTTACTAATTTAATATAGTTTTGAAGAACATAAAAACTCATTTACAAGACTTTGTGAAATAGGTTACCTGCAAATGGAACAGAATTTTTCTGTTTCTTTCTATTTCTGATGTTTGTGATTGTTGTTGCTTTGCAACTTGTTCTACAGCATCAGTTAATGAAGATGTGTCTTGTTTAGCCAGAGCTAGACAAAAAGAGTAAAGTACATAATAAAAATCTAAATGCAAACATTCTAAGAAACTAATGTTTCATCACCCCAAATCATGAAAATTGTGATGTTTTCTCATTAATAAACTAAATTTAGGGTTGATATTCTTCCCTTTCTGACTATAAACAAATCTAAAATCAAAGGCCATGATAATAGACAATTCAAAGTCACCTACTGCAATACTACACCTGTTCCTTTATGGAACATTATAAATATTTTGATTGTCCTAAAATTTTGTATCCAGACCATCTGCACATATACTATAATTATAGTGCTACCATAACAACTATTTCTCAATTACAGTTGATGAATTTTCATTATAGGCCTGCATTTTCAGGTTGTTATGCCTTTTCTAAACACTCTAGAAGCTACCTCCTGGCAGCTTTCCTCTATTCTAATTTGCTACTAATTTTAACCCAATTTTCCTATGACACTACTTTTTCTGTTACTGCTCATCTTTCAGCTCTATATTTATGAAAAGTGCTTCATTACCTTCTTTGGGAACTCCTTGACTCTTCCTTTCGTTTTCTGACATTCTTGTGTCTCTTTCCACCTTTTCAGTTCACCTTTTCTCATACAAAATAATCAGTGCTGATAATCTTTCACTTTTCTTTTTTGTGTGTTGTGTATTAGTGATCCTGAAAGTAAATTAACTGTCAAATGTGTCACGGGGACGGCAATGGCATTCATCATCACTTCCAGGAATTAAAATACAATGATTGAGTGAGAGACTGGGGAAGAAAGTAGAACTCTCTATGGATCTTGCTAGTCCTGCTTTTTAGCTATTACGACCCTGAGAAGTTTCTTAATTCATTTGATCATCAATGTCCTCGTCTGTAAAACTTCATAGGGCTAGTGTAATAATGAATGTGGGCTTCCCCAGGTGGTGCTAGTGGTAAAGAATTCACCTGCCAATGCAGGAACCACAAGAGACGGAGGTTCCCAGAGACCTGGGAATGTGGGTTCCCAGAAGTGGGTCAGGAAGATCCCTTGGAGTAGTAATTGGCAACCCACTCCAGTATTCTTGTTTGGAAAATTTCCTGGTGAGAGGAGCCTGGTGGACTACTGTGGTCCATGGGGCCACAATGAATTGGACATGACTGATCACACAATAATGTATGTATGTAACATACTCCACACAGTATCTGACATATATCTTAAGTAAATAATTATTATAGATCAGTAGCTGGTACCTCCAGTACTATTGTGAGGTGTATTCTAAAACTACAACCAGAATCTGTGAAAAACAGTAATAAGATGGATTAGCAACTTCTGCCATGGGTACAGGATGCAGGGAATATGGCATTCCTGTCCAGTGCCAGCCAAGGTAAGCCTTACACAGGTTTAAAATCACCAACCTCCTCTATGCTTAGGAGAAACTGATGAGATATTTTTCTGTCTTGAAAGATGAAAAGAAAGAGTTCTTTCCTCTACCAGTGAATGAATGCAAGGAATGAATGCTGAGTCGGCAGAATTAAAGACATTACCAGTTTTTGGAAAAAGCATATCTGATTTTGCCTGTCCATTCCTGTACAGAAGAAATCACACAATTCTGCATGATTAATAAAAGGAATGTAATGTTTCTGCTTAACATTTGAACATACGGATTTTTATTTTTAGATGAAATCTTTTAAAAAAAATCTTAGTTGATTTTTTATAGAACTTGTGAATCTTTCCAAATCATACTAAAATCATGATAAACTTTGCCAGCCAGAAGAAGTAAAATATTATCATAACAGTAAGGCATGTATATAAGGAAGCTTCCACAAGGAAATGTGCAAAATCACTAAATATCTTTCCTAAAGATTGGTTAAATATTGACACAGAGTACTTGTATACTAGTTACAAGTGTTTTTAAAAAACAAAATTTTAAAAGATTGCAATCTGATAAAAACAACAACAAAGTTAAATCGCTTCATAAGTCAGGAAACTCAAATCTATCCAGAAATATCTTATCAAGCTAAAGAAATCCTGAGAGAAATACTCAACAGTGTCATAATCACCTCTGAGAATATATGATTCTTTCCTGTTTATTCACATTACTTCCTTTCTTCAAACTCACTTCTGATCTGCCTCCTCCAGGAAGTATTCCCTGATACTGAGTCCATTCACTCTGTTCATGCCATTACTCTGTCTTTTCTGCCCCCCAGATCAATGCCAATGAATCCAAGTTCTCTAGCTTTTTTGTATGGGTTTCATAGTTAAAGATATTATTCTTAGTGTTACCTATGTTGAAAATGCATACCGTCTACATTTATACCTTCAGTGAGTTCTCTCAATTGATTATAAACAACTAAATAGTGCTTTAGTTTTTTGTCCCACTGTTCTAAATGTTTTAGATTTTAAAAAAATGAACATTATATAGTGCTGATTCTGTGCTATATATGGGAACTCTATAAATATTCAGTTTATAAATATTAACTCATTTAGCCCTATGAGGTAGATACTACTAGGTCTTGGGGTAAGATAGGGCTAATCTTGAACCAAGGTTGAGCAACTGCTAGTTTATTAGGTAAATTATTTCCAACCTGAGACTCAGATTCCTTATCAATAATAGCAGCCGCCTCATTAGATTACTGTGAAGATGAAGTGAAATAATGAATGTATTTAGCAAATTTCTGCCACTCTACTATTTCTATTCCTATTACTGAATTTGCAATATTTTATACTGTATTTTCTTATTATACTATAAGCTCCAGGAAGGCAAATACAGTGTCTTATTCATTTTCATATTCTCTACAGAGTATCTGATGAAGAACCCCCCCCAAATTAGAAAATTAGATTTTTACAGTAAAAATAAAGTAATTGGTACTTTTCCATCTCTACTCTTGAAGCAGCATACACTGAAGAACTGTTGGGTGATATTTCTTTAAACAAGCTATTCATGAAAGGATACCTAGCTTAAAATTGAGAAAGTAATCATTTTTTTCCAATCTTCCTAAAATGGACAAAAAATTAAAATGAAAATAAACTACTGCCATCTACTGATAATTCCTTACAATTGCATAAATCAATGAAAACAAGAGTTAGACAATATCAGTTATTCTTTCATTCAAGCTACATATGGGGTACATATATATATATATACAAAACATTGTGGGAAATATAAATATGAATTAAGTGACTCTGATTTTAAAAATAAAAACCTTATAATATCTACAGTATTTGATAATAAATAGACAAATATTACATGTAAAAAATCAATTAGGAAAAACACTTTCAACTAAATAACTAGCTTTACAGAAAACATGCAATGGAAATACTATAATAAACCACCATGTCCTATTATAACTACTGTTGTTTAGTCGTTAAGTCGTGTCTGACTCTTTGAAACCCCATGGACTGCAGCACACCAGGCTTCCCTGACCTTCAGTATCTCCCAGAGTCTGCTCAAATTCACATCCATTGAGTCGATGATGCCATCTTACCATCTCATCCTCTTCCTCCCTCTTCTCCGTTCGCCTTCAAATATTATCAGTTCAGTTCAGTCACTCGGTCATGTCCAACTCTTTGCGACCTCATGAATCACAGCATGCCAGGCCTCCCTGTCCATCACCAACTCCCGGAGTTCACTCAGACTCACGTCCATCAAGTCGGTGATGCCATCCAGCCATCTCATCCTCTGTTGTCCCCTTCTCCTCCTGCCCCCAATCCCTCCCAGCATCAGAGTCTTTTCCAATGAGTCAACTCTTTGCATGAGGTGGCCAAAGTACTGGAGTTTCAGCTTTAGCATCATTCCTTCCAAAGAACATCCAAGGCTGATATCCTTCAGAATGGACTGGTTGGATCTCCTTGCAGTCCAAGGGACTCTCAAGAGTCTTCTCCAACACCACAGTTCAAAAGCATCAGTTCTTTGGTGCTCAGCTTTCTTCACAGTCCAATTCTCACATCCATACATGACCACTGGAAAAACCATAGCCTTGACTAGACGGACCTTTGTTGGCAAAGTAATGTCTCTGCTTTTCAACATGCTATCTAGGTTGGTCATAACTTTTCTTCCAAGGAGTAAGCGTCTTTTAATTTCATGCCAAAATTTATTAATTACCTGTAACTATTTCCACGTAGTGGGGTCATTCCTGGTGGCTCAGTGGTAAAGAATCCACTGGCCAATGCAGGAGACATGGGTTTGATTCCTGGGTTGGGAAGATCCTCTGGAGGAGGAAAAGGCAACCTGCCCCAGTCTTCTTGCCTGGGAAATTCCATGGATAGAGGAGCCTGGCAGGCTACAGTCCATGGGGTTGCAAAGAGCTGAACATGACTTAGTGACTAAGCAACAACTTTCACATAAATTATCTGTTTTATCCTTCAGAGCAGTTCTACAGTCTAGACATTATTTTTACCTATATTTTGAAAATAAGGAAACTAAAATTTGGAGAAATTAGGAAATTTGCCAAAGATCATACATCCAAGCAAGAAGCATGAAATTTGAATTAGGATCCAAATTAACATTAGGTATTTAATATGTACTCAGGCCTTGTAATAAACAACATTTGTGTACCATCTCATTTGAATGCAGGAGGCAAGTGCCTATAATTGGCCCTTGGGAGGAGATTTTTTAAAGGCCATGTTTCCAGCTTTTGGAAATTCATCATCCAGTACCTCCCTCTAAGTTAATGAGCAAAATAAAGCAAGGCTGTCAAATCCTTCCCCCCACCCTCCCAGCCCCAGGGTTTTGAGAGCTTCCGGCTTAAAAGAATTAATAGGCAACCATCCATGTGCACCCATGTCACATAAACATCATTTTTCATCTAGAATGGAAAAAACTGCTATGTGGACCTGCCAGGTAGTTTTAGTTAAGTTTATAATTTCCTCCCACCTCTTTTCGAACAAATATTTTATGAGAAAACAAGGAGAGAAAAATTGTGTAGATAATTTTCAAATGGGTACGAAACTGCCTTTTTGTTTTCCAAGTGGGAGAGGAAATCTAATATCTCAAGTTGGTTTTGACTGGGGAAGCTAAAAAACTAACCTGGGGAAAGATAAAAGTTTTCCTTCAACTGAGACTTAAACAAACATGATGGAATCAGTTCTGGATGGTTCAATTCCAACAAAAAACTAGAGGCATCATGGGGAAAATATAACATACTGCACATATTAATAAGAATCAATAATACACAATTCAGGTAAAAAAGACTATTTCTACCGCATGTTTTCAAGAGAAGCTAGAACATCAGAGTCATCCCAGAAGAATAAATTAAGTGAATCATTAAAATTTAAAAAATTATCAGAATACCATACCTATTATATGGCAGAGTCTTAGAATCTGCTGAAACTAGGGATTATTCTCTTCTCTGGCTAGGCAATGAGATTAAAATTTCAGGTTGCTGAAAATAGAAAGTAACCAGAGGATCGGTACTGTTTCTTAACTTCCTTTCAGAGAGAATGTAGAGAATATTTATGTATTATTCATTGTTTATAGCTTTAAGTTGAAGGTGGGATTTCTCTGAGCAAGTTTGACGTATGAAGCAGGGCACCCAGAGCCAGTGCTCTGTGATAACCTGGAGGAATAGGGTGGAGAGGGAGGTGGGAGGGGGCTTCAGCATGGAGAGGTCCTATGATGGATTCATACTGATATATGGCAGAAACCATCAAAATACTGTAAAGTAATTATCCTCCAATTAAAATACATAAATAAATATTTTTTAAAAAGATTTCTGCCTCCATAATTACAAGAGAACAGATTTTGTTGTTTTAAGCCATCCAGTTTGCTCATTTGTTATGGAAACTAACGTAAGTTTTTCATAAGGAAATTTGCATGTTTTATGTCCATTTCTGGAAGGACTCATAAACTCTAGTGTAAATGGCTTAAAGACAACTGTTACCAGTTTTAAAATTATCAAGATAAGGATTTACATGGTGATGTAACAATTCCTGGTGATTTTCCCAATGGTTCCCCTTAACAGCCAGGCACTATCTCTGTCCCCCAAAGACTTTTGAAGTCTCTCTGGGTGAAGTAGATGCAAAGTCAAATAATGAAAATGTAGAGGTACAGTGTGTGTTTGCTAAGTCTACCTACACTTAACCTCTCACCAGTGAACTCATTCTATTTCCTTTTAAATCATAAGCTGCAAATACCCACATCACGCTGAATGTGCACGCTGAATGCTGAAGGGTTAGAAAGCCACTTTCCAATGAGTCTGCCCACTTCTGCTCCTACCAGTGAAAATTGTACATCTGACAATGTCACTTGTGTCTGTTCTCAAACCTGTTTATGCCAGTTGAACTTGTCACTGTGCTTTCACAATTTAGTTATTAAGTAAACCAATGTAATAGTGTGGGAAAAAAGTTTGTTCTTTAAAAGCTACACTTATATTTTTCAAGACCCAATTAAGGTGAGTTGTTTGAATGCATAACTATAAAAAGATTATAAAGAAGTAATTTGCACTCAGATAGCTTCACAAGTGTCTCTTGCCTGCATGATAAGTCGCTTCAGTTGTGTCCAACTCCTTGCGATCCCATGGACTGTAGCCTGCCAGACTCCTTTGTCCATGGGATTCTCCAGGCAAGAATACTGGAGTGGGTTGCCATTCCTTTCTCCAGGGGATCTTCCTGGCCCAAGGATTCATAGAACCTATGTCTCTCCTGCATTGGCAGGTAGGTTCTCTACCGCTAGCGCCACCCAGGAAGCCTCATTTTCCTCTTAAAAGAACGAAATTTTGAGAAAGCTTAGCTGATGGTGGGGAAGTGTACTTTATGGTAGCAATATGACGCAGAACTCTAATCTGGAGGCCATGTACAAAGGAAAGGCTGTGGCAAAAGCCTGTGCCACTCAACAGACTGGCAAACAAGCATGTAGCTGTTTCAGGTTAAAAAAAGAAACTTTAAGGTATTATGGTATACTTTTTATACTTTTTCATGACTGGTTTAACTTTCCTTTGAAACAGATTTATTTAGATACAATTTATATACTACCATGTTCATATTTATGAAGTATACAATTTAATCTTTAACTGACTTTTTCAATGTATTGCTTGGTTATGGATCCAGACTGCATCTATGAATGAGCTTCTCCTGTACAAACAAAATGCTACAAAAAGTTGTTGATTGTGCTTGGTGAGGGGATGGGGCAACAAGGAAGGTTATATTTGAGCTTAAAAAAAAGTATATATAGAGAACAATGTTCTAAGCAGAAGAAATAGTTTATGTAAAGGATGATCATATGGTGTTCCAAGGAACAGCCTTTAGTTTGAGTGGTTTGGTAATAGGGAAGTCATTTTTTCAAATCTAATTATGCATCTGAATCATCTGTAGAGATTAAAACAAAACAAAAAGCAAAGCAAAACAGGCTGAGACTTGACTCCTTGAGTTTCTGATTCAGATGTGTATCTGGAGGTGGTAGAGGGGGGTGGTCTCTGCATTTCTGCTTTTTAAAGTTCTACTTGTAGTTCTGATGTGCAGCCAGGATTGAGAACCACTGGAGTGGGGGAATGGGGATGAGATGAGTGTCAGATCAGGCCATAGTCCAGGACCAGATGGTGAAAGGAAATGGGTTTGTAAATACAATATAATGACAAACATTCTCTTCCCTGATGGTTTCTCTATTTTGAAATATTTCTTTTTTAACTTGTTTACTGTTGCATGACAGGAAATAAATGCCCACCATCGTCTATAAAAACAGACATAAATGTTTTAACCCAGCTTTGTAACTAAAGACCTCCATTTTGTTTACAGTGACATTCAACGTAAAACAAGCTTGGGGCAGAGCGGATCTGCTGCAGCGTTTACCACTCAGTGTTCTTAATAAATGTCCAGAAAAATAATGAAAATACAGTTTTCGGGGAAAAAAAATCTGCCAGAACTGGAGTGGGTTAACTGGTGGGTGGATTGGGGACCCCATTCGCTAAACAGAATAGCAGCAGTCTCAGTTCCCAGTGCTCTTCTAAACTCCCAGATTGCTGAGATTCTTTCAGGGAAATATTCTTCAGAACTTATGTGAGCAACTGTCAGAAAAAAGGGACCCCTCCTTCCATCATAACCAGAGCACAGGAAGCACCTTGTCTCCTACGCTTTGACGGTTGGAGATATTTTCCCTTTGGCCACAGCATCTGCCAACTACATAGGTAGGAGCTGTTCAGTATTTTAAAATAAATTAATGTTACACTCTTTGAGGGGAGAAAGGGGGTGCTCATTTACATTTTTCTCACAACTCTTAAGGCCAGTGCCTTCTAATTTTCTATGCTTGGCCCGTATTTTTATAGGGACATCGGTTTATCCACACACGTGAAGGAGCTCATGAAGTCTAGTCAGAAAGTTAGGCGGCATCAGCAAAAAAGGCAAAGGAGGGGATCAGCCAACTAACTTGGAAACAAAGCCAAACAGGAAAGATGAAAGGAAAAAATCTGCCTCAGGAGGCGCAGTACGTGAACTTGGACGAGACACGGTGCCAAGTGCTAACGTTAAGGAGGTTCTCGGGCCAGGGCTCTGAGGAGGAATCGGGGGGTCCCGCGCGCGCCGAGCGCGGACGCAGGAGAGGGCGTCGTCGCCCGGGGAGGGAAGCGGCCGCCGCCGGCCCCTCGGCCGCTCCGCCGCGCGCCCTTCGGGAGGCCGGCCCGGCTCCCTCACGGCCCGCCCGCCGCTCACCCGCCCCGCCTCCTGCCCGGCCTCCCGCCCGCGGACCTGCCTATAGCTCCGCTCGGCCCGGCCGCTGCTCGGTTCCCGTTCCTCTTCCAGGAGCCGCGCGGCAGGTACGCGCTGGACCCGGAACTGCTGACGGTTCCCGGGTCGCTCCCGCTCCCCGCCCCTCGGGCCCCCCGGCCCCCCGGCCCGGCCTCCGCAGCCGTCGGGTGGATGTGGGGCGGGTGCCCCGTCCGCAGTCAAGCGGGTGCAGCGGCTGAGGCGCGACGGGCGCCGCCCTCACTGCGGCGGGGACCCGGCTGAGGACTGCGGGGGCGCGCGCTCGCGGCCTCTGGGTCTCGTTCGCGCTCAGGACCGGGGCCGGTAGACGCCTCAGAGCTCGAGCTCGCTGCCGAGCGTGCAACCGAAAGTGACGGAGGACGGCCTCGAGTGTGCGCCCGACGGTCAGGAAGGCCCGCAGGGGCGGCAGGAGTCGGGGCGAGGGGTTAGGAGGGGCAGAGGCTGACACCGGAGGGGTCACCAGAGGCCGAGCGGCAGCCCGGAAAGGCGGGCAGGGGCTGAGGTAAGAAAGTGTAGTGGCGGAGTGAGGAGAGCGGGGGGTGGGGGGTGCTCACGTGATCCAAATGGCCGTTGCTTGCGTGATCGTTGCACTTAGGAAGGGACCGAGTGCCGATGTTAATGTAGCGAGGTGTTGCCATACCTGGGAATCTTGGAGGCAAAACCTCTCGGTCATCTCTGCTCTTAATCTTCAAAACGGATTTTTTTTTTTTTAATTGAAGTACAGTTAATTTACAATGTTAATTTTGGGTTCAACATGGTGAGTCAACATTTTTATAAATTATACGCCATTTAAGGTTATTCTCAAATACTGGCTGTATTCTCTGTGGTGTACAATATATCCGTGTAGCTTATTTATTTTATAAATAGTAGTTTGTATCTTAATCCCCTTACCCCTGTCTTGCCCCTCCCCGCCTTCCCTCATTACCTGTGAGTCTGTTTCTGGGAGGGGAAAAATACAATTTTTCTGAAAAAAAAAAAAAAAATTAGAAATTAAAAAAATTTTAATTTTAAATGAAACTCCATTTAATTTTATTGATCTTAAGGCCCAGGTATTAAGATCATGGCATCTGGCCCCATCACTTCATGGGAAATAGATGGGGAAACAGTGGAAACAGCATCAAACTTTATTTTTTTGGGCTCCAAAACCACTGCAGATGGTGATTGCAGCCATGAAATTAAAAGACGCTTACTCCTTAGAAGGAAAGTTATGACCAACCTAGATAGCATATTAAGAAGCAGAGACATTACTTTGCCAACAAAGGTCCGTCTAGTCAAGGCTATGGTTTTTCCAGTGGTCATGTATGGATGTGAGAGTTGGACTATGAAGAAAGCTGAGCGCTAAAGAATTGATGCTTTTGAACTGTGGTGTTGGAGAAGATTCTTGAGAGTCCCTTGGACTGCAAGGAGATCCAACCAGTCCATCCTAAAGGAGATCAGTCCTGGGTGTTCTTTGGAAGGACTGATGCTAAAGCTGAAACTCCAATACTTTGGCCACCTCATGCAAAGACTCTTAGAAAAAGATCCTGATGCTGGGAGGGATTGGGGGCAGGAGGAGAAGGGGACGACAGAGGATGAGATGGCTGGATGGCACCACTGACTCGATGGATGTGAGTCTTGAGTGAACTCCGGGAGTTGGTGATGGACAGGGAGGCCTGGTGTGCTGCGATTCATGGGGTTGCAAAGAGTCGGACAGGACTGAGCGACTGAACTGAACTGAACTGAAGGCCCAGGTATTTCATAGGAAGGGATGTGACCTAACAAGCCTGTCATGTCAAGATTAATGATATATCAGTGATACGGTGACACCCTGTAATTAAAAAACAGGACTTCCTCTAAGTCAATAAGTAATTCCCTGCTTAAAATTTATTATCTGAAAACAAAACAAAACCTGTTGTTCTACTGGAAAGATGTAAAGTACATTCACGAAATGAATTAAGAGCTGGTTTTCCTTTCATTGTCACGGTTCTCTTCTGATAAATAGTGGATTAGCTTTTCTGGGAGGCGTCCAGGCTCACTATTCTGGTTACATTTTTAAATCAATGCAATTCTTCTTTTTACCCATCCACAAGTTTCTGTTGTAACTATAACTATATTGATATAATTTTGCATTCTTACTTATGCTAATTTTTCTTTATAGGTGAAATTTGGGGGACACACAAACTTCTTTGAAGAACTTTGTATAGAATTGAAGGATGGCAGAAGCAGTGTTGATTGATCTCTTTGGTTTGAAACTGAACTCTCTGAAAAACTGTCATCAGACATTGTTAAAGACATTGAATGCGGTCCGATATCACCATGGTGCCAAGGCCAAGTTCTTTTGTATAATGTGTTGTAGTAACATCAGCTGTGACCATGATAATTGTGAATTAGAAACAGGCAATGGATTATCAGCTCTCTTGAGAGAATTTGAGATTATTAGCAATCCCAGCATGGCTGCCTCTTTGTATACAATTAAACAAAAAGTTGATGAAAAAAATTTGAGTTGCATTAAGGTAATTGTGCCTGTGCACCGGAAGACATTAATGAAGGCTTTCGTTGATCAACTCTTTACTGATGTTTACAATTTTGAGTTTGAAGATCTACAGATGACTTTGAAGGGAGGTCTTTTGAAACAGTCTACTGAAGTAAACATAATCACATCTCAAGAACTAGAAGCAATCCAGAATGAAATAGAAACATATTTGAGAAGTTTGCCAGCACTGAAGGGAGAATTAACCATTATCACATCTCCTTTGATCCCAGGTATGTTAAACACTATCAGTTGTTTTACTTGAATATGAAAAGCCAGTCTTTCTTTACAGGTTGTTCACCGCTTTTCCTTGTTTCTTTTGTAGACTGGTGTGAGATTATGTGTTCTTTTGCATCAGTTACAACATGGGAGTGTCATGGACGGCCTTATAGTGTGAAGGGATAGTCCCTTCAAAGCCTCTCTAAATAAATTCGATTTATGCAAATTCAGGTTTAAGACAAATCCCCCAGCCTTGGTTTTAAATGAGATTTATGACCCTAAGCATTTCCTACTTAGAAATTCTGAAACCTTAACTCTGTAGTGCCTTCACAGAAGAGTGAAATTTAAAACAGTTGATCTCACTTATTAGTAAAAGGATATTTACTGTGAGCTATATGCTATTGGTATAACAAAAACTAATGGGGAAAAGATACCCTTTGAAGAGCAGTAATCCGACAGAGAAGGTAAAACAAACTCTAAACATTGTGTCATAAGAACAGATGAAGCTATAAAGAGCTGTAGAAATTAGAAGCTGGATAAACTAATGCAGGGTGAGGTTATTAGGGAAAGTCTTAATGAGAGACTGGGTTTGTAAGGCTTTATAGTCTTTTGTACAGCCTGGTTTTAATCTTAATTGTTTAATCTTCATTGTTTATCCTCAACAGATACTTTCATACATGGATTTACTACAAGAACAGGTGGGATATCTTACATACCAACTCTTAGCTCATTCAATCTCTTCAGTAGTTCCAAACGGAGAGATCCCAAGGCAGTTGTTCAAGAAAATCTGCGTAGGTTGGGGAAGGCTGCAGGATTTAATGCGAATAAATTTTACCAAATAAAGGTACAATTTTGTTTCATATTTTGGAAGATTTAAAGTATATTCTTGACTTTGCCAATGACTATATGGACTTTAAATAAGCTATTTAATGTTTGCATCTAATGTTTTATCTAAAACTTAGGATAATGTTTGTGATTATTTTTCTTAGAGATACATATCATATTCTAAAGATCAATTCTATGATACACACACACACACACACACATCTAGAACTCCTTACATATAAAAGTACAGTTGTTTTTTAGTCACTAAGTTGTGTCTGATTCTTGTGACCCCATGGACTGTAGCCCACCAGGCTCCTCTGTCTATGGGATTTCCCAGGCAAGAATACTGGAGTGGGTTGCCATTTCCTTCTCCAGGGGATCTTCCTGACCCAGGGATCAAACCTGAGTCTCCTGCATTGATAGGTGAGGTGTTTTTTTTTTTTTTTTTTGAACCACTGAACCATGAGGAAAGCCCCAGTGTATAGTACCACTGCCTTTTTGATTTCGAGGTAAGTTTCCTGAATGGTGGGAGAGAAATGCCATTGTTTTCTATATCAACACTAGGAGGAACTAGGGTAAAACTGATAATTGTTTCTTACAGAATTCTAGATTTCTCTGACTCCAGGAAAAGTAAAAACATTATTGATTTGGAAATTTAATTTCTTTCAGTCAATTAGTACTTTGTGGAAGGTACTTCTATTAGGTTTAGACCTTAATGCTGAGAAATATTGAGGGCAGGAGTTGAAGAGGGTGACAGAGGATGAGATGGTTGGATGGCAACATCAACTCAATAGACATGAGTTTGGGCAAATTCCAGGAGATAATGAAGGACAGAGAAGACTGGTGTGCTGCCGTCCACGTAGTCAAAGAGAGTTGGACACAACTGAGCGACTGAACAACTACTGCAGCTAGAGATTTACGGATCTCTACTGAGGGGTATTCATGATGGATGGACTATTTGAATTTTTTAAAATTTATTTTTAATTGGGGGAGATCTCTTCAAGAAAATTAGAGATACCAAGGGAACATTTCATGCAAAGATGAGTGTGATAAATGACAGAAATGGTATGGACCTAACAGAAACAGAAGATATTAAGAAGAGATGACAAGAATACAGAGAAGAACTGTACAAAAAAGATCTTCATGACCCAGATAATCGTGATGGTATGATCACTCACCTAGAGCCAGACATCCTAAAATGTGAAGTCAAGTGGGCCTTAGAAAGCATCACTACGAACAAAGCTAGTGGAGTGATGGGATTTCAGTTGAACTATTTCAGATCCTGAGAGATGATGCTGGGAGGGATAGGGGGCAGGAGGAGAAGGGTATGACAGAGGATGAGATGGCTGGATGGCATCACCGACTCGATGCACATGAGTTTGGGTAAACTCTGGGAGTTGGTGATGGACAGGGAGGGCTGGCGTGCTGCGATTCATGGGGTCGCAAAGAGTGGGACACAACTGAGCAACTGAACTGAACTGAATTGCTTTACAATGTTGTGTTGGTTTCTGCCGTACAACAATGTGAATCAGCCATAAGTATATATATATCTCTTCCCTTTTGAACCTCCCATTGGCTATCTCTTTTACATATGGAAGTGTATATATGTCAATACTACTCTCAACTGATCCTACCCTGACTTCCCTGCCCTCCTGCTGTGTCCACAAGTCTGTTCACTACGTCTGCATGTCTATTCCTGCACTGCAAATAGGTTCATCTGTACTATTTTGATTTTTTTTAAATGTTGAATTCTGTTTTCCTTTGAGAAAAATACATAGAGATTACCATATCATAGAATTAAGTAAGTTTGTTGTTACATATATATGGACCTGATGTTATTAAGGAATGCTAGTAACCTTAAACTGGTTATATAATTTTGTACAAAATACACATTTTCAGAAAAGCTTATGGTATGAGAAATTCTATTTTAAAAACATTTTTATTTCACATCTTTGGTGTTAGACTGATCATGCCAATGATGTCTGGATTATGGGAAGGAAAGAGCCTGAATCTTATGATGGAATCACCACAAATCAAAGAGGAGTCACAATAGCAGCTCTTGGTGCTGACTGTATTCCGATAGTTTTTGCAGATCCTATCAAAAAAGCATGTGGGGTTGCTCACTCTGGTAAGTGTACTTAGTTAAGCACCTAGGACTTTTACCAATTTGGGGGGAAAGTTATAATTTTTCCCCAAAATATAAAAGTTATAATTTCTTTCTGATGGACATTGTTTTTGTTCATTCTGTAAGTAATGGTCCGACTCTGTGTGACCTCACGGGCTGCAGCACTCCAGGCTTCCCTGTCCTTCACCATCTCCCAGAGCTTGCTCAAACTCATGGCCATTAAGTCATGCCATTCAACCATCTCATCCTCTGTCATCCCCTTCTCCTCCTGCCCTCAGTCTTTCCCAGCATTAATAGTTAATTACTACCCATGGTGATAAGTAAAGATAGAAGAGGGCTAGTAGACTCGTAGGTCAGGAGCAAATACAAGGAGTACTTATGTCAAATTATGTGACTCAGAATATAATCTTTAAAGAAAGCAGTTACCTAGGCTGATTCCTGGGAGATTTGTAGGATTTGGCTAGGTACCAGTGTTTCTCAGCAGGAGTGTTATTAACATTTGGGGCAAGATAGTCTTACATTGCAGACTTAAGTTTGCTTGGCTTTCAAAATTCTTAATGCCAGTTGTACTTGTTGTAATAACCAAAAAGAAAAGCCTCTCTGCTTTTCAAAACATTCCCAGGGAGTTGTACTGAGTTGTATTGTCTCTGGTTTGAGAAGTCTACCCTTGAAGTCTAGGTAATAGGGAATAGGAAGGTTAGACATGTCACAGAAGGGGTTTTTGAAAATGCAGCAGCAAGTGTAAAGATAAAAAACAAGATATGTTTGGAAAATTGCATTTAGTTTAACATGTTATAGTTGGTTAGCTTTAACTATTCTCTGAAAATAAGAACAAAGAATTTTTAGGTGCTATGTTTGTTAAGGTTTTGGAATTTTGTTTGTTGGAAGTTTTTTAAAAATACTATTTAGATTATCCAGTGGTAATGAGTCTGTGTAAAATGAGTGATCTTTTATTGTTGTCTGCTTGAAAATCTATGGCTACTTTGTTTGCATTTTAGACTATAGACAAATAAGAAAGTGGTTTTCTGTTGTTTGTTTTGATCTAACTAAAGTAATGGAATTGAATGACTAGAAGTCAGGTTTACTATTTAACATTGTCAAAAGTTATTTAAAATATGAGTCTTAGTTCTTGGATATAAAATGTGAATATTATTTGTTACTTCCTGAGTTTTGAAACATTAAATTTAAAATTATGAAAGGTAAATGAAACAGTCTTGAAAAGGAGCAAAGTTAGATGTCTCATACTTCTTGATTTCAAAACTTATTATAAAGCTACAGTAATCAAAACAGTATCTATGGTACTGGCATAAAGACAACAGAGCAATGGAATAGAATAGACATTCCAGAAACAAACCCTTGCATTAGGGTCAGATGATTTTTGACAAGGTACATAGACCAAACAATGGGAAAAGGACAGTTTCTTTACCAAATGACACTGGGGAAACTGGACAGGCATGTGCAGAAGAACAATGTTGGACCCTTATGTCGTATGTAAAAACTAACTCAAAGTGGATCAAAGATCTAAATGTAAGAGTGAAAACTCTAAAAATTACAGAAGAGAGTATAAGTGTAAATCCTTGTGATCTTGGATGAGGCAATGGCTTCTTAGATATGATATCAAAAGCACAAGCAACAGAAGTAAAAATAGGTAAGTTGGATTTTATCAAAAACAAAAATTTCTGTGCATCAAAGAAACACAGTCAACAAAGTAAAAGGTCAGCCCAACAGATTGAAAGTAAATATTTGCAGTTCATACATCTAATGAGGAGTTAATATTCAGAATACAAAAAGAATACCTACAGTTCAACAACAACAACAAAAACTAAAAAATTTGATTGAAAAATGGGTAAAGGACTTTAGTAGATCTTTCTCCAAAGATAATATGCAAATGGTCAGTGAACATGTGAAAAGATGCCCAACATCACTAATTTGGAAAAAGCAAATCAAAACCACAGGATATCACCTCACATCCATTAGAATGGCTGATATTTTTAAAAAATGAAAATAAGTTTTGGTGAAGAGAAATGGAAACCATGATGCACTATTGGTGGGAGTATAAAATGATGCAGCTGCCATGAAAAACAGTGTGATGGTTCCTCAAAAAGTTTTAAATAGAATTCATATTATCCAGCAGTTCCATTTCTGAACATATATCCAAAGAATTAAAAGCAGGATGTCAATAGGATATTTATACACCCATGCTCAAAATAGAAATTATTCACAATAACTAAGAGGTGAAATGACCCTTAGGAAAAATACATAAACTGACCCTGCTCATTTTTAACTTAGATATAAATTAAGATAACATTTTGTTGTTTTGACTTTGCTTATCTCTGTTTTGTCCTATTTACTAGGTTGGAGAGGTACCTTGTTAGGTGTTGCTATGGCTACAGTGAACGCTATGAGAGCAGAATATGGCTGCAGTTTGGAAGATATTATTGTTGTATTGGGGCCTTCAGTCGGACCGTGCTGTTTCACTCTTCCAAGGGAATCAGCAAAGGCATTTCATAATCTTGATCCCGGATGTGTACGGCTGTTTGACTCACCAAATCCCTATGTTGACATCCGTAAAGCCACTAGGTATGTTTGATTTCAGGCTTCCCTGGTGGTTTAGTGGTAAAGAACTCGCCTACCAATGCAGGAGATGTGGGTTTGATCCCTGGGTTGGGTAGACTCCCTGGAGAAGGAAATGGCAACCCACTCCAGTTTTTTTGCCTGGGAAATCTCATGGACAGAGGAGCCTGGTAGGCTGTAGTCCATGGGATCACAAAAGAGTCAGACAGGACTTAGTGATTAAACAACTATAATGATTGATTTCAGTCCGGAACTGTAATGGTGAAATCTACCATTTCCTGTTGTGTCCCTGTTCTGTAACTGAATGACAACTTGCATTATTCCAAGCAGATCTTTCCCAGAGTTCTTTTACACTAATATCAATGCTTTTTCCATATTGCTTTGTCTGTTGGTAAACTTTCTGTCTTTGGAAAAATCTTTATCCTAAGGATTCTTCTAGAACGGGGAGGAATTCTACCACAGAATATTCAGGACCAGAACCAGGATCTCAACCTCTGTACGTCTTGTCATCCTGACAAGTTTTTCTCCCATGTCCGAGATGGCCCTAACTTTGGTACACAGATTGGCTTCATCTCAGTTAGAGAATGAGGTATAGTAGCTTCTCTCTCCTCGCTCCTCCTCCCTTCTCCCTGCTTCCACCTTTCCCTCCCCTCATTTTGAAAAATAATTGTATTTAACTTCACTCCTTTATTCCTGTAGGAAGAATTAATTTTCTACTTTTTAGTGAAACAATAATGGTAGAGCAGTTCATTTTCAGTGACGTACTCTAATATAAAAGGGCAGTATAAGTATATATGAGTATAAAAGTAAAACAATTTTTCATTAAATCCTTTTTGTATGCCATTTAACTCTCCTATATGCTCAACATCTTCTATTTTTATCACAGCATCTTTATAATTTTTTAAATTCTTTTGAGTTTTAAGAAATCCTTGCTAAAACCTCTTAATTCTAGAGTAATAATACATACACAGAGCAGCCTAGTTTTACAACCAAACTTCCAACTGGTTATCTGTAGCAGGAGTTGATCAATTTTTTTAAAGGTCTAGATAGTACACATTTTAGGTGTTGTGAGACACATTGTCTCTGTCTCAGCTATACAAGTCTGCTTTTGTAGAGCAGAAGCAGAAATGAATGAATATGTCTGTATTTCAGTAAAATTCTGTTGACAAAAAAAAAAAAAAAACAGGGGAGGGGCCAGATTTGGTGCACAGGGTATAGTTTGCTGACACTTGAGCTACAATCATAGAGCAGGATTGAGTGTAATTTCATTAAATTAGTATTTCTTAGAGATGGATTTTTTTGGTTTTACAAAATTTTGTGACAGTGATATGGCACTGACTCTTTAGCATATATCTGATTTTCCTTAAGGTTATTTTAACTGAATATTGTTTTTAGTCTTTACAATGTCTTTAACTCTTTAATGTACAAAAGTCTTTAATAAATTTAGTGATTCTTTTAATAGCACTACTAATGGTCTCATATTTGATTTCTATGTATTTTTACAGATACTTGACTGGATTTTTGCATAACTATTTCCTGCTTCCTTCCAAAGCAACTATAAGAGAGAAATGTAGCTGTTTGATATACTTAAAACCAAAAGGATTACAATGAATAATTCAACTTTCAGATATACTTTCATTATTATCCAAAGCCAAATGATTAATTGATTTTAACAATAACTGACACAAAATCAATATGATATAGTTTGTATGTTATACAGATAAGAATTCTTAAAGTTTGTCCTCTGTGTTTGTTACATACATCAGAAATAAGTCTATTCAGTTTAGTATTTATTGGGTAGCCTCTATTTGTCAAGCATTCTGTGAATCATAGATGAAATCAAGATGAGTAATACTTTTTCCCTTTGAGTCAAATGCAGTGGAAGAGATAAACACTTCTAACACTTTAGTTTAATAGCCGAAAAGTACAGGAAAAGGAGGATTAATTCTATCCGGAACGCAGACTGGAGAAGGTATTGCAGAGAAAATAACTTGTCACATGGATCTGAAAGACGTATAGACTTTTGACAAATAAAGGACAACCATAACAGGTTAAGGAAATACCATAAACTAGGGCATGAAAGTGTTCTAGAAAGAGGAGGGTGTAGGTAGGAGTTACTGGAAAAACAGGTTAGAAACAAATTAGGGTCTTGAATGCTATGTCAAAGAATTTTGGAGTTTATTTTCCAGGCAAAGAGTAGGCATAGAAAGTAGGGGAGTGTTTTTATGTCCTTGGCATTATATTTAACATGATGGATTTGTGAGAGACTAAAGCAGAGAGATTAGTTAAGAGGCGGTCAGAATACTTTAAAAAGGAAATAATGAAGCCCGAATGCAGTGGAAATTGAAATTGAGATGAGAGTAAATGAAATAGTATGACATTTCCAAGATGGAATCTGCAGATCCTGTTCCTAGAGCATGGAGGTGAGAGGTGAGGACCAGTGGGGAAATCTCTGATTACTCCCCAGTCTCTGCTTGCTGACTGCCTGGAGTGGCAGCAAAGATGGGGAGGAGGTTTGGGACACGGGAGGAATGGTGAATTTGACACACAGACTGAAGTGCTTCCAGATGGAAATATGTGGTCAACAATTAGATATAGAGACCAGGAACCTGGGAAGGATCCATGAAGAAAGAGAGATTTGGGAGTTGGCTGCACAGAGATAGTGCCTGGGTCTACTGGAATAGGCTGGGTCATCTTCACAGAAACACAGAGTGAGAAAAAAGGAGGTCCAAGGATGAAACCTTACACACCTGCATTTGAAGAGCCAGAAACTGAACCAGTAAAAAAGATTAGAAAAAAAAAATACATAGTCATTTTGGGAAGAGAAGCCAGCATAACTATGAGCGGTACTCAAAAAGAAATGTTCAGGGAGTTCCCTGGTGGCATAGTGGTTAGGATTTGGTGTTTCCACCGCGGAGGGCTGAATTTGATCCCTGGCCAGGGGTGGGAGGGATCATCCTGCATGCCGCTGGTTGCAGCCAAAACACATAAATAAGAAGAAACTAGTAGATTAATAACTGTGTTGAGGCTGTTCGATGGGTCATTGTGGTAATGGATTTCAGTGCTTTGAGGAAGAGGATGCACCAGTGTCAAATACTGCTTTGCTAGTATTTATCGAAGTAAGTGAAGTTGCTCAGTCATGTCCGACTTTGCGACCCCCTGGACTGTAGCCCACCAGGCTCCTCCGCCCAGCTCATGAGATTTTCCAGGCAAGAATACTGGAGTGAGTTGCCATTTCCTTCTCCAGGAGATCTTCCCGACCCAGGGATTGAACCCGAGTCTCTCGCACTGTAAGCAGACGCTTTACCGTCTGAGCTAGCAGGGACGTCCAGAGAACATAAAACACTGGGGGCCGTATTTTGACACAAGGGGTGTATATGTATATTGTGTGGGGGGGGAGGGGAGCAGAGTAGTTTTAAGTGTTTGTGTAGGCTGAAGAGAAAAGGTGTTTTCACTTGGGAAAAATGGTATGGTACCTATTTTTAACATGAATTTTGTCACAGTGAACCTTAAAAGGATTTCTTATTTCATACATTTCTTACCTGAATATGCAGAAAATTACATTTGTTTGATACTCCTCATCCATTACCTCGTTTTAACCTTTGCAGGTACTCTGAAGTACATAGGTCAGGTGCTATTCCTTTTATTCAGATAACCCTCGATGAGTTAGAGACCGAAATCACATAAATTGTGATAAAGTAAGATTTGAACCTATGTCTTGTGACCCCAAATCTCATTTCAGATTTTACAGTTAATCAAAGCTATCTAAATTAAAATTTTACAACTTTTTATTAATATCAGTATTCTTATATTGAGTCAAAATTTTGTTGAGGTGCTAGGGTAGATTAAAAAATACAGTTGTAGCCCACGTTTTTTTTAATATCCAGTGAAAGGTGACAATCAATACAACAACAATTTCAATACTGTGATACGTGTTCTATGGTTGTGACAACCTGATACCCTGTTTGTTTAATTCTTTTATGAAAGTCATGAGAAATTTATATAAAATATTTCAAAGTAAGGAAGACAAGATAAATATCGGGTACTAACGCATATATCTGGAGAAGAAAATGGCAGTCCACTCCAGCACTATTGCCTGGAAAATCCCATGGACAGAGGAGCTACAGTCCATGGGGTTGCAAAGAGTCGGACACAGCTGAACGACTTCACTTTCACTTTCAACGCATATATATAGAATCTAGAGAGATGGTACTGATGAATTTATTTGCAGGGCAGCAGTTGAGAAACAGACATAAAGAACAGATACAGGTGGGGGAGGAAGGAGAGGGTGAGATGTATGGAGAGAGTAACATGGAAACTTACATTACCAAATGTAAAATAGATAGCCGATGGGGATTTTCTGTATGTCTCAAAAAGCTAACAGGGGCTCTAACAACCTAGAGGGGTGGGATAGGGAGGGAGATGGGAAGAAGGTTCAAGACAGAGGGAACATATGTATATCTCTGGTTAATTCATGTTGATATTTGGCAGAAAACAACATTTGGTAAAACAATTATACTTAAAAAATAAATACATTTTAAAAAATACCTCATGTCTTCCAATTCAGGGAAGGCATTAAATACAAATTATAAGACAGCAATTTCAAACTCATGCAAAATACTCTTGTTTCATGATAGCAATAAGATTAAAGAATAATTCCACTGAGAAAGATGGATAATTTTCCAATTTGTCGCTCTCTATTAATCTGTTGAATGCAGAGTATTAGGCAGCCATGTTTTTTTTGTACCAAAATATTAAATTCCGAAGCCAAATAAAAAATTATTTTTGAAGAAAATTATGTTTGATTATTTATGACTTTGGATTATCTGTGTCAAAGCATATAAAGAGAAGTTGTCTCCTTGCAATTTTACTGAGAAGTATTGATTCAGTAACTCAGAAACAGACTGTTACTGTTAAATAGTCATATCTTATTGCCTCTACAAGATTCTCTCTCATGTTTATAGGTTTGTGTATTGGTTTGTATTTGTATATAGGTTTCTAGGACTTTCAGGGTGTAACTACAATGATGACTGACTTAGTAAGTTTTGTTCTGTTTTCAATCTCAGTACTGCTGCTAACTGCACATAGAAAATACAAGTTGTCATTTCAGTGAGACGATAAATTAATTTTTTAAATCAGAGTTCAGGACATCATTTTTTAGTGGTACTAGTTATCAAACTAAAATTTATCTAATTGTAATGTGAAATTCCGAGGGGTAGCATAGTGACTAATTATGCTATACTCCATTGCTTTACAAAGCAATGCAAAAAAATGGTCTTTCCATGACCAGGTAGTAGCTCTGCTACTTTCTACAAGTAGCTCTGTTCTGTTTCTTGGTATAAAGTTGAACCAGTCTTAACCTATGTGTTTGTACAAAGTACTGTAAAGCTCTTACTTTAGATAAAACTTCTTTACACTTTCAAGTAGATAAAAACATTTAGGAATCCTCACCTGCCTGGGTCTCACTTCTACAGAATCTCCAGTAACTGCTTTTCTGTAAGTAGATTTCGGGGGAGGAAATTCAGAGAAGCTTACTTTGTGTCACATGGCAAACAGATAATACCCATGGATTCAGAAGCTGGAAATAAGAGGACAAAGACATACGAATTACATCATTTTGTATCTCAAAGTGGGACTTTATATTTGTTTTCACCTGGTTTTCCTGAAGTTATCCTTCCAATGTATCCATCCTACTTCTTTATGTGAACTTTTAGAGAATGCCATCAATCTGTAGAAGTCCACTCAGTTATCTGTGTATGTGTGTAGACATGGATCTATGTGTGTGCTAAATAGTAAATGAGAAATATCTATGTGCCATGTAAGATGCATAGCCTCTTTGCCCTAGCTAGTGTAAATTCACAGAAAATACATTGGATGCAGTGGAATCATAGGTTTCTCTGTATAAAAATTTTGTGAATCGTGCAGTAAAGAATGGAAGCATGGTCCCTGTGCTCACTGTAGCGTTTATGGGAACTCTGGCCTAGAGCATGCCCATTTCCATTGTAGGCAATGTTTTAAACTTTACTTGTGATGGCAAAGATGAGGCAGCTCCTGTAAGTAATACACTGTTCCATGCTAGGTCATCGTGTAACTAAGGAAGAAGAAATCTGCCAGTACTGTTTTTTTCTGGATTTAATACATTTAGTTTGGACTCAGTGATCACATGTCAGTTATGTGGAGACAAACTTCTCATACTCTCCCCACAGATGCATCTTCTTTGTAGAAAAAGATATGCTTATGTTACACTCCGCTATGTTTGTGTCAGGGACCTGAAGTGAACTATGTCCTTTCTGTATCTGGAGCAAGCTTTTTAAGTCTCAGAAGGCTGGGGTGTCCAGTTACTGTATCTTGATAAGCAATTAAAATTTCTAGCCGATTCAATAGCTCAAACTACTACAGTCCTTTCTAACAATAGCAACAATAAAAAGGGTACTCATTTCATGAGAAATATTTAGTATAAATTAGATTTATGGTGACAATTGAGTATTGAATTTTCATCCTTTATTTTCTTATTTTTGCATCACTCATTACTGCATTTACATCTTACCAGTGCTTCCCTCTTCCTTCACTTTCCTTAAGCACGTGTTTTAGTCTGTTAGTGCTCTCGAGCTAATTATCGATGTGTAAGAAATATGTGGAAGAGAGGATTAAGTTGATACCACAAATTCGAGGAGGTAAAAAAGGGATCCACAGTTTCCAACTGGTCAAGAACTTTAAAAAGGATAGGAGATATAACCAAAACCAAGATGTCAACTACAGTTCAGTAAAATTTTTAAAAAACTAAATTGACTATACCATTTTACAAGAAAAAGGCAGACTGTCCTAGATAAAAGTATGTTTATTAGACCTAACAATCCCATGTAATGAGCGGTCTTAATTTGATTCCAATGAGAAGAAATAAACTAAAAAACATATTTTTGAGACAACTGGGAAAATTTTAAATATGGTTGAGGTATTAAATGATGACAGGAATTATCATTAATTTTTCTAGGGGTTAATGATATTGCAGTCTTATTAAAAATGTCTGTGTTGATCCTTATTGAACTATGTAGGAGTAAACTGATATGTTATATGCCAGTTGCTATGAACTATTTTAATAATGAATATGATGCAATAAGAATATGATGCAAATGTGGCAGTATCTTGATAATTGTTGAACCTGAGTGATGGTTATCTGGGGGTGCATTGTGCTGTTTTCTCTGTTTTCCTGAATGTTTTAAACAGCCATAATTTCTTGCCCTACTAGTAATATTTAAAGTAACATTTCTGTTTTGAAAAAATATGTACATATTTCAGTTTTTTTAAAGCAGAAGAAGAACAATGTCAACTCATTCTTGTACATATATGGTGTGGAGAGTGGAGAGAAGATAGCAAAAATCTGTTGAGCTCTTGTTTAAAAGAAAAGTTTGAGGATTGTATGTCATTTATATTAACACTGTTCTGTTCTCTTATCTAGAGGGGGAATAATTCACAAAATATTAGGCAACAAGGAACTGCCTTTTCTGCTAAATAACAACTGTCTTAAAATAATAAGCTTACTTTCACCTTTTCTATTATATGAAATGGAATCTAGTTGATACAATGATTACTTTAATGAAAAACTACATGAAGAGTCCATCCTCTTGCATAAGAATAGACTAGGACAGAATAAAAAACTGCTTAATAGCAGTTTATGATGAAAGTCAGTGTTTTCCAATGAGAATTAATGGGACTGCCAAAAAAGCTCATGGGATCCCAGGTTGCCATATAGTATACTTCTAGAAAAAGCAAAGCAGTGTCTTTTTCTTCTAATAAATTGATTAGACAATATTTGGAGCATTATAATATATTTTGGGAAATAATCCTTGTATAAGGTCAAAGAAAAGTAATACTAATGGTGAGGGTAAAAAGCTAGAAAGTTCCAGAGAAACATCTTCTTCTGTTTCGTTGACTACGCCGAAGCCTTTGTGTGGATCACAAAAAACTGTGGAAGATTCTTCCAGAGATGGGAATACCATAACACCTTACCTGCCTTCTGAGGAATCTGTATGCAGGTCAAGAAGCAACAGTTAGAACCAGACATGGAACAATGGACTGGTTCCAAATTGGGGAAGGAGTATGTCAAGGCTGTGTATTGTCCTCCTGCTTATTTAACCTACATGCAGAGTACCTCATGAGAAATGCCAGGCTGGAGGAAGCACAAGTTGGAATCATGACTGCCAGGAGAAATATCAATAACCTCAAGATATGCAGATGACACCACCCTTATGGCAAAGAGCAAAGAGAAACTAAACCTCTTGATGAGGGTGAAAGAGGAGAGTGAAAAAGCTGGCTTAAAACTCAACATTCAAAAAATGAAGATCATGGCATTCGGTTCCATCACTTCATAGCAAATAGATGGGGAAACAATGGAAACAGTGACAGACTGTTTTCTTGGCTCCAAAATCACTGCAGATGGTGACTTCAGCCATGAAATTAAAAGACATTTGCTCCTTGGAAGAAAAGCTATGACCAACCTAGACAGCATATTAAAAAGCAGAGACATTACTTTGCTGACAAAGGTCCATCTAGTCAAAGCTGTGGTTTTTCCAGTAGTCATGTATGGATGTGAGAGTTGGACCATAAAGAAAAGCTGAGTGCCAAAGAATTGATGCTTTGAACTGTGGTGTTGGAGAAGACTCTTGAGAGTCCCTTGGACAGCAAAGAGATCAAACCAGTCAATCCTAAAAGTAATCAATCCTGAGTGTTCATTGGAAGGACTGATGTTGAAGCTGAAGCTCCAATACTTTGGCCACCTGATGTGAAGACCTGACTCATTAGAAAAGACCCTGATGTTGGAAAAGATTGAGGGCAGGAGGAAAAGGGGATGACAGAGGATGAGACGGTTGGATGATGGCATCACCAACTCAATGGACATGAGTTTGAGCAAGCTCCAGGAGTTGGAGAAAGACAGGGAAGCCTGGTGTGCTGCAGTCCATGGGGTCACAGAGAGTCAGACACGACTGAGAAACTGAACTGACTGGTGAGGGGACTCAAAGCCAGATTATGTGAGGCATGGTCAAAGGGACTAGAAATGACTAGTTTGGAGAAAAGAAGTCTAAGTGGAATTTAAACACACTACAGGTATCTGATGTACAAAATGCTGAAGGGATAGAAAGAAAAAAGAACAAGTTAGTGGAAATTATAGAAAGGCAACCTGCCATTGTCCTTCAGTACCCAAGCAAGGCCCCATCTGCAGTTTCCTCCCTGCCACCCTCCCCCCGCCAGACCATTTATCAGGGTAGTTTGAAGCAAGCAACCTTGAGGGGTAAGTTAGAGATCCCACTTTGGAGAAAAGATAGATGTGTTTACTACTTACTATAAAAGCAGTGAATTCCCCCAGCTTAGTGTTCTTAACCTAGGACAAACCCCTACTGTGTGCTTATAATATACCTGGGCCCCTCTTTGGTCCCCTCATTGAACTTATAACATAAGGGAAATTAACTCAAATGTGATGTTTATCCTGCTTGTTAACTATGAATAATGGAATCTTTTGTCTCTGACTCAGACATCTCACATCTTCTGCCAACACTGATGAAACAGTGATAGACTAATTTATTAGTTCATAAGTAGGATTATATAAATAAATCCCAGACCCAATAAAGGAAAAACACATTAGTTAGTGTGTTCCCTGTTGAGAGGTACTCAAACCTTTATGTTAGAATACTGCATAGACATAGCAAAAAGTAAAGCCCCACGCTAATTTTCCTTAGTTAATGTCATTCCAGTTGAGTAAATTTTCTTTCTAGGGAACACAGTATATAGGTTTAGACTTGTCTGTAGAATACCAGAAGACTTTTATTGAGTTATCCCAAGAGAATATTGCTGTATCCCTCCAAGATGAACCATTAGGAAATCCCTATATGATCATGATTCAATGCATCTTTAAATACCCAACTTCCACCCACTGTCCCTACATATCCCTAATCTCATAAATCTTTATTTGCTAGCAGATGAAGGAAAACTCAAAAAGTATTGTGCCAAAATTTAATTCATCCCTGACTTCTCATCAAAGCTTTTAGCACTCTGGGGAGTCAAGACTTGAATCTCGAATCTCTGCCTTGGCAGCCCTCTTTCTGCCATATTTGTCTTATTGGAAATTCATAAACTTAAGTTTTATTAGCCTTAGTGAAACTCTAGTATGTAATGTGGTAAGCACACTCATAATATTTTTCTTTCACTGATAAAAGCCTCTCATTTATCAGAATACTTTGAAAAATATATATTAAAATCTAGTCTGGCTTTTGCATGAGTGGTGTGATTCAGGTTTGCATCACATATGATATCCCTGAACACAAAGTTTGAACACAAGCTTCCTGTGATAAGCTCTCACATTCTTTCTCTTTTTCTTTTCATATGACTTGTGCGTCACACACATTCATCCACTGGGTGGCGATGTGTACTCAGGAATATTTACTGTTTCGCGTTCCCTCAATCGAACAGAATTTGACATCAGACGTTTTTCTTTGGAAAACTGGCATTGTATCAAACCTTATGAAACAATATTACCTGAATTCAAGCTCCTACCTACAGAGACTTTAATAATTTTAATACTTCCTCCCAGCTACTGAACTGACTTGACCATTTGTTCTTAACCGCATGCTCCTCCCAGTATGTTCACAGACCACACATTTGCAAAACAGATGACTCCTCATGCTCTTCTCAGTCCATGCCACTCTATTCATACCTCACTCCTTAAACACACAGATGCCCTTTCTGTATTCCCCTAAACTGTTTTCCAACCTCAACACTCTTAGTTCCCTACCTCTCATTTCTGTGGCTCGTATCTGACAATGATTTTCCTCTTTTCCAATTTGTTTCTTAAATATCACATCTCCTTCATAGTGAAATCAAGAGACACATCATTAAGCTCCTATATAACTTGATAGATATCCACTCTGGTTCTTTAGTTCATCCTAGATAAGGAGAGCAGATTGAGGATATTCAGCCTTGGGAAGTTATGTAGTTGCACTTAACTGTCCCAAATGTAGAATGAGACTAATTAACTAGCTCTATGTACGATTTCGGGCATCCCTGGTGACTCAGTAGTAAAAAATTTGCCTGCCAAGGTAGGAGATGCAGGTTCAGTTGCTGAGTCAGGAAGATCCCCTGGAGAAGGAAATGGCAACCAACTCCAGTGTTCTTGCCCGGGAAATCCCACGGAAAGAGGAGCCTGGCGGGCTACAGTCCACGGGGTCACAAAAAGAGTAGGACACAACTTAGTGACTAAACAACCATATTCCACTATACATGTACATATTATCTTCTTTATCCATTCATCTATTGACGGGCACTTGGCCTCGTATGTGATCTAATCCTGGAGAATGTGCCATGTATATTTGAAAAGATTGTGTATCCTGCTGCTTTCGTATAGAGTGTTCTATTAATATTAAGTCATTTTGTTTTAATGTGTCATTTAAGTCCTGTGTTTCTTTATTGGCTTTCTGTCTGGATGACCTATCCACTGATGTAACTGGGCTGTTAAAGTTAATTTCTGTAAGTTCCTGTCAATTTCACCCTTTATATCTGTTAATATTTGCCTCATGGATTTAGATACTGGTGCTCAGCGGTAAAAGAATCCGCCTGCAAAGGAAGAGAGCTGAGTTTGATCCCTGGGTCAGAAAGATCCCCTGGAGAAGGAAAAGGCAACCCTCTCCAGTATTCTTGCCTGGAGAATCTCATGGACAGAGGAGCCTGGTGGGCTATGTAGTTCATGGGGCTGCAAGAGAGTCAGACATGACTTAGTGACTAAACAACAACATGTAAGATTTATTTTCAATTTAAGAAAGGAAAAAACTTCTAAGAAATTAAATTTATTGTCAAGACTGACTGCACTATGAGAAAACTCACAAAAATTCATATATATGTATATATTTAATTGAAAATAAAATAATAGTAATAGTAGTTGCATTAGATGGTGAAATTATGGAAACTTCCATTTCTCCTTTCCGCTTTTCTGTATTTTTTAAAATATTTTCTATTTATTTTAGTGAACTGCACTTTTTTCCTGGAGGAGGAAATGGCAACCCACTCCAGTATTCTTGCCTGGAGAACCCTCATGGAAAGAGGAGCCTGGCGGGTCACAAACAGTCAGACACTACTGAGCAACTAAGCACATACTTTTTTCAAAAGAAAAAATTGTATGTAACTGTGTCTAAAACATATTTATTTCTCTTCCCTGGATTGAAAACCTTTTTCTTTCATATACACTTCTGCCATCTAATTTTCCAAAAGGTACTTAATAATATTTTGAAATTTCCTTGCACAACCACATGGTGCTGAGTATTTTGGAAGGGTTGGCTCATGGTTTTGTTTTTTTTTTTCTGTTAAAGATTTAGAACAGCTTTTAGACTTACAGAGAATTGTAAAAAACAAGACAAACCAAAACACAACCACTTTTCCCTATTACTAACATCTTAAATTAGTTTGGTACACTTATTGCAATTACTGAACCAATACTGATACATTACTTTTAACTAAAGTTAGACCTTATTCAAATGTCCTTTGTTTTCATGTCCTTTTTCTGTTCCAGGATCCCATCTAAGACACTCCATTACATTTAGTTGTCATAT
Source organism: Oryx dammah (assembly GCF_014754425.2). NCBI lineage: Eukaryota > Metazoa > Chordata > Mammalia > Artiodactyla > Bovidae > Oryx > Oryx dammah. The sequence continues at coordinate 14,257,271 of NW_024070208.1, forward strand.
CTCCTTAGGCTCCTCTTGGCTACAAAAATTTCTCAGGCTTTCCTTATTTTTCATGACTTTGGCAGCTTTGAGGAATACTGGTCAGCTATTTTGTAGAATGCCCCTCAACTGGTATTTCTCTGGTGTTTTTCTATTAATTAGACTTAGATTATGGATTTGGGGGAAGAAGACTACAGAGGTGAAGTCATTTCATGGGTAAGTGCTATCCTCATGACTTAGCACAATTGGTCACATGGCTGAGGTAGTGTTTGTTAGATCTCTCCATTGTAAAGTCACTCTTTCCAGTCCATGCTTTACTCTTTGGTGGTATGAGCAGTTATGCTGGTTCCAAATAGGAAATGGAGTACATCATGGCCGTATATTGTCACCCTGCTTATTTAACTTCTATAGATTACATCATGAGAAACGCTGAGCTAGAGGAAGCACAAGCTGGAATCAAGATTGCCGGGAGAAATATCAATAACCTCAGATATGCAGATGATACCACCCTTATGGCAGAAAGTGACGAGGAGCTAAAAAGCCTCTTGAGGAAAGTAAAAGAAGAGAGTGAAAAAGTGGGCTTAAAGCTCAAGATTCAGAAAACGAAGATCATGGCATCCGGTCCCATCACTTCATGGGAAATAGATAGAGAAACAGTGGAAACAGTGTCAGACTTTATTTTTGGGGGCTCCAAAATCACTGCAGATGGTGATTGCAGCCATGAAATTAAAAGACGCTTACTCCTTGAAAGGAAAGTTATGACCAACCTAGATAGCGTATTGAAAAGCAGAGACATTACTTTGCCAACAAAGGTGTGTCTAGTCAAGGCTATGGTTTTTCCAGTGGTCATGTATGGATGTGAGAGTTGGACTGTGAAGAAAGCTGAGTGCTGAAGAATTGATGCTTTTGAACTGTGGTGTTGGAGAAGACTCTTGAGAGTCCCTTGGACTGCAAGGAGATCCAACCAGTCCAATCTAAAGGAGATTAGTCCTGGGTGTTCTTTGACTGATGCTAAAGCTGAAACTCCAATACTTTGGCCACCTCATGCGAAGAGCTGACTCATTGGAAAAGACCCTGATGCTGGAAGAGACTAGGGGCAGGAGGAGAAGGGGACGACAGAGGATGAGATGGCTGGATGGCATCACCAACTCAATGGACCTGAGTTTGAGTAAGCTCTGGGAGTTGGTGATGGACAGGGAGGCCTGGCGTACTGCTATTGATGGGGTGGCAAAGAGTCAGACACAACTGAGCGACTGAACTGAACTGATGCTTACTTAATAGGGAGTTATGTTCCACCTCTGTGAAGGCAGAGAATCTACATAAATTATTTGAAGTTTTTATGCAGAGGAGATTTGTCTACTCTTCTCCTTTTATTATCTAATCAATTATTTATACTAAAAGAAAACAGAAACACTAATTTGAAAAGAAACATGCACTCCAATGTTCACAGTAGCACTAGTTACAAGGCCAAAATATGGAAGCAACCTAAATGTCCATTGACAGAGGAATAGATAAAGAAGATGTGGTACATGTATACAATGGAATACTACTGAGCCATAAACAAGATGGAAATAATTGCTGTTTGCAGCAACATGAATGGACTCCGAGATTATCATACTAAGTGAACTAAGTCAAGCAGAGAAAGACAAATGTATGATATTACTTACATGTGAAACTTAAAAAATGAATGAATGAATATAACAAAACAGGCTCACATATAAACAGAAGAAACTAGTAGTTACTAGTGGGGAGAGGGAAGGGAGGAGGGGCAAGATATATGTAGGGGACTAAGCAAATAAACTCCTATGTGTAAAGCAAATAGGCTACAGGATATATCATTCAACACAGGGAATATAGCCAATCTTTTATAATAACTAAATGGGAGTAAAAACTATAAAAAACTTGAATTACTATGTTGTGCACTTGAAACAAATATCACATTATAAATAAATTATACTTCGATTAAAAACAAAATTCAGTCATCCCAATGAAGCTTTTTGTATTTTCAGGACTGATATGTAGCTTCTCTTCTGGCACTATTAGCGATTCTACATACGCCAACACTTAGGCCCAGAGATCCGGCGACTTCCTTAAGTCACCCCTAATCGGCAGTATGGAACTGGATGCCTACTCTTTTGACCTTCAGATCAGAGATCTTCCCACCACAGAGCTTTGCCTCATTTAATAACTGACTTAGGCATTCAACTCATTCATTTGTTTAACAACAACAACAACAAATAGCTGAGTAACTGCTCCATACTTGTCACTCTGCTAGGATTTGCAGGCATTTAAATTTTTGGAGTGTTTATACCACTTTAAAAGAATTGAATCTAAAAGTGGATAAACTGCCACCAGGTGGCACAAACCCTCAGACTGGCAAGAATGTAAGTATTTTACAGGTAACCAATTCAGCTTTTCCTTTCAGAATTTTTTTTTTTTTTTCAAATTCGGACAGTGAGAATTGGTCTGAATGTGTTATCCAGGTTTATCATTTTCTGTGAAGGTGCTACACATCTTCCAGCCTTCCAGTAAAATCTTTGAGTTACTTTTCTGTTTCACTTCACATTTTACTTATTGAGTCACTGCTTGTTCAAATTGGCTCCTTCCCTCACCTGTAGGTAGTTCATAAAAGCCTCCAATTTGGCAGTGTCAGGGGAGAAGCACCTGGGCTGGTCTCAGCCTACTGCAAATTCACTGCCATTTCTGGACCTTGCTTCTGCTTTTCTCTTTCCCTGAAATTCCTCCTCTAAACTCTTTCATTACTGACTCACCAATGTTGAGCAAACATTTAAGTAGGCATTAAGGTGATGCTAATATAAAAAAGTCCTAAACTATACACTCTCTCCTCACACTGCTATGTCCCTCCCTACCCTTCTGAGGGTAGAGAATATCTTGTTGATAAAATGGTTTCATGAACAAATATATTGAAAGCATTTGCCAGAAACTATGGTGGCCAAATTACTGGCCTTGTAGAGATGGTCAAGAAAGAACGTGGTCCTTGGGTTAGGACTGAAGCTAAATAGTGTAAATGGATACAGAGTTAAATATGGTTTTACACAGTGAGATGAAAGGGCATGGTATTTCGAAGTCTGACAATGGATAGAAGGTAGGAGGTATATAGGCAAATGGCCAACATTGGTGTGAAGAAGAAAGACAGGGACGAGATTTTGAGGGCCTTTGAATGACATGCAAAGAAGTGTTATGACTTACATATTGGGGCACTCCTATGTTGGGAGAATGCTATGCTTTGGACACTTGGAGTCACTGAAATATTTAGAAAGGGGGATGACACAGACTTGCACTTTGGAAAGGCCATCTGCAACTGTGTGTGGCATAGATTGGAGAAAGGTGGGATCAGATACGAGGCAGCCAGCTAGGAAAAGGGCATAGAGCCTGGGTGGAGAAGTGAAGGCCTGAGGCAGGGTAGAAGCCAGAAGCTGTCTGAGGGAGGTCAGGGAAGAATCTGACAGATTCAACAGAATTTGATGAGGAATAAGACTTGAGAGTAAAGAGAGTGTTATATGACCACAGTTTCTTGATTTAGGTCACTGGGTGAGTGGTGATGTCATTAATCAGGGTAGAGGATACAGGAGGCTGAGCAATTTTTAGGAGGTAGTGGTGATGAGTCTTGAGTCTACTTGAGGACACATTATTCAATTATTTGCACTAATCAGCTTCATACATTATTAATACACAGGTTATAATGAAAGATTCCATAGAGAAAAATCTCCTGCTGCCATTCATCAATCAATCCATATGCAGTCAAAAATATTTTAGGGGTGAAGTGGAGTGGGTATTGTGGACCATACATCCCAAACTTACCAAGACAGTTTTACTTCCTACAGTTTTATTCTTTTTAATAAACACAGGTCATTAAATGTATAATTAATATGATTTAACTTTTTATCTCTTGTGAAGACTGTTCTCATAAGTAAGTCCATAAATTATTAAAAGGTTTAAGATCTGAGTCCCGTTAGTTAGGAATCCATAGCCTAATCCAGAGGAAGAATTCGACACCCAATGGGAAACCATTTAGTGATAAACCGTAGTGTACAGAAAGCATCTGTCTTTTGGGGCAGAGAGGGCTGCACCGAGGAGAAGCTGGAACTGCAGCAAAGCTCTGAAGGCTGAGCAGTATCTGAAAGTCTGACTCTGAGTGAGGAGAGTCGCCTTAGGAAAGGAGCCAACCTGGAAATGACCTCACCATGTCCGAGGGAGATGGAGGCCCATGACCTTTCTTGATTTGTCTTTTGACTCAGCCACAGGAGAGGCTGCTGGGTGCTGTGACTCCTATTTCTGCCTTCCTATATCCATCTCCTCAGCAGGATTCACTATGCGATCATTTTTCTATGATAGAAAGAAAATTTCTAGTTGTGTGGATTCCAGGGTTTCTTTTTTTCATCCCCTTTCTGGCTTTTTCCTGTTTGCATCTCGTTCTGAGTTTTAGCTTTTCCGACCTGAGTCCTAAAATCTTTTGCTAGATTGTTAGTCTCTATTTTGGGTAAGATTCCTGTTTTCCTGTGAGGTATACACACAGTCTTTTGAGGCAGTGTTATTGGAATTCCCATTAAAGTTAACTGTATAACAGTGAGATATTCTTCTAGCATAATGGATAGATAAATGTGTGGTACTGAAAAATCCATAATGTAAGGAAGATACAAAATCGTGACTCCTGCACAGAGGCATCTGATAAGTTTTTGTAAATGAATTAATTTTATGTAATAACCTATTTAAAAAAGAACACATCTTTTCTGCTCTACACTTAAAAAAAATTTACCTACTTCATTACAGTGTGCAGGGTCTCATTAGTTGCCACATACAGCATAGTTGCCCCATGGCATGTGAGATCTTAGTTCCCCGACCAGGGATCAAACCCACATCCTCTGCATTGGAAGGTGGATTCTTAACCACTGGAGAACCAGGGAAGTCCCATGTTATATACTTTTCAAAAGCACTTTTTACCATCAGAACAACAAATATAGTAGAAGCTTCAGAGACACACGGTGAGGTCATGCTTCTGAGACGATTCCTCTGGCTTCTCCTTAAGTCAAGCTCCGACTTCCGAGGCTGTGAGAGCAGGTGTGGGTCAGAGGCCTTGTGTGTCAACTCCCTTCTCTCCAGGGTCCCTAGCTCAGGGATCTGTAAGAAGTGTATCAAAACATTAGTCCAAGTGGCTGGCTCCACTTCAGCTATGGTGTTCTAATGGGAGTTCTGAACACTCTGAAAACAGTCCATTCTTTAAGGTTGATGAACATTCCTTTTATAATTTGCTGACACTGTGTGTTGGACAAGCTACTAATACATCTGATATAGCAAAATTAAAATTCAGCTAGCTGTATTCTGATGGTTGATCATAAATCCAAAATTGGCAAAGTCCAATTAATGAGGTTTTATTATCCACATATACATGTGTATGTATATAGGGTTACATGTATGTAAATCAATAAGGATAGCAATTTAGAACTGAAGGGACACAGAAAAATGAATTCTGTTTAAAGCCTACAATTTTGCCGATGAAGAGATCTGTGACTGGCAAATTGTTCTTCTTGTACCCAAGAGACTAGCTCTATATTTAAACACAATCCAGAAATAGCCTCCTTTACAGGCGTAATTTGCCATGACTCCATGACTCCACTGAGCACATACGTGTTATGTAATGCTCTTCGTCCTATTAGATGTGTCTTCTCTTGCTGTTAAGTCTCCAACCACTTTGAGGACAGATTTTATCTTTTTACAATCTTCATTTATCTTTGCCCAGTCCCTCCGCATGTCGGGTACTGGACCAAGCATCAGTCAAGCCAACAGGCAGCCATGATCCTGCACTGAAATTAAGGAAACATGCGGTCAGCTGATAGATTTCTTGGGAGCTTTGCAAATCTTCTTCTCCAGTACATCTGACAGCTTCCACAGTTAACCTTGTGTGCTGTTTGGAGTGCTGTGGTCTTTACTCTTCTCCTGATAGTGAAAAGCTCTGCCCTTATGATAGGGCTATCCCATCCCATTGTTTCCCACCCTAACACCAACCATTGCAGGGGACTGCACTGGGTTTGCCGTTCTCTGGTTTGGATACAATTTAGAATTGTTGCCACTCACCAGCCCTCTTTTAACGGTGCCCCTCAGCTCAGTCTCCTCCATTCAGGCAACCTGAGTGGTAAATAGCACAGCAGCCCATGTAATCCCACCCTGAGATCTAAAGCTATTGCTTGCCTGGCACTGTTACATAAAATAAATGGATGTTGAATAATTTGAAAGAGTGAATGTTGATATTATTCACTCAACCAGTATTTATTGAGTACCTAATATATTATACAGTGTAGTAAATAGCAGAGACATCGTTTTGCTGACAAAGGTCCATACAGTCAAAACTATGCTTTTTCCAGTAGTCATGTACGGATGTGAGTGGAGGACCATAAAGAAGGCTGAGCATTGAAGAACTGATGTTTTCAAATTGTGGTGATCATCTTGAGAGTCCCTTGGACTGAAAGTAGATCAAACCAGTCGATCCTAAAGGAAATCAACCCTAAATATTCATTGGAAGGACTATTGCTAAAGCTCTAATACTCTGGCTACCTGAGGCGAAGAGCTGACTTACTGGAAAAGACCCTGATGCAGGGAAAGATTGAAGGCAAAAGGAGAAGCAAGTGGCAGAGGATGAGGTGGTTAGATAACATCACCAACTCAGTGGACATGAATTTGAGCAAACTCCAGGCGATAGTGGAGGACAGAGGAGCCTGGCGTGCGACAGTCCATGAGGTCACAAAGAGTTGGACACAAGTTAGCAACAACAGTGGCTCAGATGGTAGAGAGTCTGCCTGCAGTGCAGGAGACCTGGGTTCGACCCCTGGGTTAGGAAGAACCCCTGGAGAAGGGAATGGCCACCCACTCCAGTATTCTGGCCTGGAAAATCCCATGGACTGTATAGTCCAGGGGGTCACAAAGAGTCGGACACGACTGAGTGACTTTCACTAGAAACTAGCAACAACAACAACAACAACCTAATCCACACCATACCAGATCCTTTTCTAGGTGCTGGAGACACAGCAGAAAGCAAGATCAAATTTCTGCCCCATGGAGTTTACATTCTAGCAGGAAGGGCACAATAAACAAATAAATTAACAGATATATAATATAAAGTCACTGCTTAAGAGTTAAGTGCTGTGAAAAAACAAGAAGCAGGAGAAGGGAATGGAAAATGACATCACTAATCAACATCTCTAGTCATCAGAGAAATACAAATCAAAACCTCGATGAGTTCTGACAACCCACATTGTCAGAATGGCTATTATCAAAAAGACAAGATATAACAGGTATTGGCAACAATGCAGAAACAGGGAACTCTTGTGTACTGCGTGATGTCCATGTGTAGAGTCTTCTCTTGTGTTGTTGGAAGAGGGTTTTTGCCATGACCAGTGCATTCTCTTGGCAAAACTCTATTAGCCTTTGCCCTGCTTCATTCCGTATTCCAAGGCCAAATTTGCATGTTACTCCAGGTGTTTCTTGACTTCCTACTTTTGCATTCCAGTCCCCTATAATGAAAAGGACATCTTTTTGGGGTGTTAGTTCTAAAAGGTCTTGTAGGTCTTCATAGAACCGTTCAACTTCAGCTTCTTCAGTGTTACTGGTTGGGGCATAGACTTGGATAACTGTGATATTGAATGGTTTGCCTTGGAGATGAACAGAGATCATTCTATCGTTTTTGAGATTGCATCCAAGTACTGCATTTCAGACTCTTTTGTTCACCATGATGGCTACTCCATTTCTTCTAAGGGATTCCTGCCCGCAGTAGTAGATATAATGGTCATCCGAGTTAAATTCACCCATTCCAGTCCATTTTAGTTCGCTGATAGCTAGAATGTCAACGTTAACTCTTTCCATCTCCTGTTTGACCATCTCCAATTTGCCTTGATTCATGGACCTGACATTCCAGGTTCCTATGCAATATTGCTCTTTACAGCATCGGACCTTGCTTCTATCACCAGTCACAGCCACAGCTGGGTATTGTTTTCTCTTTGGCTCCATCCCTTCATTCTTTCTGGAGTTATTTCTCCACTGATCTCTGGTAGCATATTGGGCACCTACTGACCTGGGGAGTTCCTCTTTCAGTATCCTATCATTTTGCCTTTTCATACTGTTCATGGGGTTCTCAAGGCAAGAATACTGAAGCAGTTTGCCATTCCCTTCTCTAGTGGACCACATTCTGTCAGACCTCTCCACCATGACCCACCCATCTTGGGTGGCCCCACATGGCCTGGCTTAGTTTCATTGAGTTAGACAAGGCTGTGGTCCTAGTGTGATTAGATTGACTAGTTTTCTGTGAGTATGGTTTCAGTGTGTCTGCCCTCTGATGCCCTCTTGCAACACCTACCGTCTTACTTGGATTTCTCTTACTTTGGACGTGGGGTATGTCTTCACAGCTGCTCCAGCAAAGTGCAGTTGCTGCTCCTTACCTTGGACAAGGGGTATCTCCTCACTGCCATCCCTCCTGACCTTGAAGTGGAGTAGCTCCTCTAGGCCCTCCTGTGCCCGCGCAGCCACTGCTCCTTGGACGTGGGGTTGCTCCTCTCGGCCCCACCCCTGGCATCGGACCTGGGGTAGCTCCTCTTGGCCGTGGCCTCTCGGGCATGGGGTCCTCCTGGCTTCTGCCCCTGACCTCGGACATGGGGTAGATCCTCTCGGCCGCACTTGTGCGCCATCGCAGCTGCCTGCGCTGTGAAGATAGCTTAGCAACGAAGAATTGATGCTTTTGAACTGTAGTGTTGGAGAAGACTCCTGAGAGTCCCTTGGACTGCAAGGAGATCCAACGAATCCATCCTGAAGGAGATCAGCCCTGGGTGTTCTTTGGAAGGAATGATGCTAAAGCTGAAACTCCAGTACTTTGGCCACCTCATGGGAAAAGTTGACTCATTGGAAAAGACTTTGATGCTGGGAGGGATTGGGGGCAGGAAGAGAAGGGGACGAGAGGATGAGATGACTGGATGGCATCACCGACTCAATGGACATGAGTTTGAGTGAACTCCGGGAGATGGTGATGGACAGGGAGGCCTGGTGTGCTGGGATTCATGGGGTAGCAAAGAGTCGGACACGACTGAGCAACTAAAATGAACTGAACTGAACTGTACTGAACTGTGTACTGCAGATGAAATTGTGAACTGGTGCAGGCATTTTGTAAAACAGTGTGGAGGTTTCTCAAAAAGTTAAAAATGAAAAAAAGAAAGAGGCATTGCCCTTGAACAGGAAGTCACTATTATTATTGTGACAAATGTTACTGAGAGATCACAGGTCATTTATTGAGTGTCTTCATTTTTGTTGGGTATTTGTTGGGCATTCAAAATTTAGAGATGGATAAAACACAGGCCTTGATTTCAAGAAGCTCCAGGACAGAACTGTGAACAAATCAAAATGTCAGGGAATGAATGCAACAAAAGCATTTACACTTCTCCAAGCTTGCTGCTCTTGTTCCCCCTTTATACATGAGATACCGAGATTCAGGATTAAATGATTTGTTCAGTGTTATACAACAGACAAAACTGAAATCCAGCATGGAGATAGGGAGTTAAAACCTAAATTCTTCCTGTCATCCCATACAACCTTCTTCAGAAAGCTAGAGCAGAGGGGATCCAGCCCATTGCCTCACTAGATGCTGGAATCCTTGCATCCTTCAGCAGAAAGCCAACATCTTGGTGAATTTGGTCATAGATGATGAATGTAAAATGGAGGATTACATATGCTTTGTCTTGGTTTATAAGTCTGTTCTTTTTACCCATTGACAGGTTGTCCATCAAACTAGCATTTGTAATATTAAGTAGTAAGCTAGATTTGCATACCTATCCTAGCAGAAATATGAGGTATCCCCTGGAGGGTACATTGGTCAGTTTGCAAAATATCTGAGTCATAGGTCATAGCCTATTAGTGAATTGGATTTTTGTTAATATGATGATGATGATAGTATTTTGATGATAAAGGGAAAACTGAATGGATCATTAGGTCTTCCATTCCTGAGAAGTAAGAAGTGTTGTGGACAGTCATATGGTATCCTGAGATCTAGAGTGTATGTACAATTATAACTTTCAGCTCTGTTAGCCACTGTGGAGCTATTACCATAATATTCTATATCAGTATTTATTAAGTGTACCATAACAGTTTAATATGAAATGGCTCTTCATATTCATTCAGGAAAATATCCACGAGCTATATGTTTGCAGAACATTTACCATAAGTCTGTTAAGGTAAATTATAGGTACCATACTATTGTTCCTGTGTTAAGAAAGAGAAATCCAACTAGAAGAGGAAGTAAAAATACGCACTTCACTTGGGTACAGTAATAAGTCATTGGAAAAGTCCAAGGTAGGACAGAATTCTAGTGACTACTAGCCTGGATTAATAGAGCTTTAGTTTTTAAAACAAACTTTTGGGGAATATGAAGGGCACAAAAACAAACCTGACCACTAAGACTTAATTTTGTGTGGCCTATTGGAGAGAAAGTTCATGAGCACATTCAATGCTCCAGCAAGAACTGGGATAATTATGAAAACTAGAAAGGATTAGAAAGCTTGATCAATCAGGACAATGTTTCTGTGCTATTGTTTTACACTGGAGATGTTTGCATTTTGTTCATTTCTTATAGTGAGTTTCGTATTGTCTATCTGAGGTCTGGATTTTGTTTTACTTCAGTTCTAGTTAACATAATGCTGAATGCCAGTATTCTGTTACTTCAATTCTCTTCTCCTTTCCCAATTCCCAAGCCCTTCCATGGAAACTCAGTATTGAAAGTCTGTCTCAGGAGTGGGTTGCCATGCCCTCCTCCAGGGGATTTTCCCAACCCAGGAATCGAACCCACGTCTCTTGTATCTCCTGCAAAGGCAGTCAGGTTCTTTACCACTAGAACCACCTTGGAAGTCCCTTGACTAACAAAGCCCCTGGCAAATCTGCAGGTGTCCCTTTCCCACCTTGATGATGGAGCATTGGAACCAAGTTGAGCCTGTTATTCAGGTAGCCTTCACTCTTGAATCCGCTGGGACACACTTTCAACTGACCTCTGGTGGAATATGGAAAATAATGACAAGGAAAAAAAAATCACCCATTGCAGGTCTAGATACTCAGAATATTTTATTTACAGTGGGCAAATATCCTTACAGTTCTAGGAGCTCTTCCCACGTGTGTGTTTGATATAGAAACAGGATCTCAGATGTTTCTCTCTCTGGAGAGGACATTTATTGACATAAAAGAAAGGCAAGGTTAGAATGGTTTGTCTATGAACCTGTGTGAGCAAGCCCCTGGTATAAGGAACTGTATCTATTAGGATCTATCATGATCCCATGGACTGCAGCCTACCAGGCTCCTCCATCCATGGGATTTTCCAGGCAAGAGTACTGGAGTGGAGTGCTATTGCCTTCTCCCTATTTATTATTGCTATCTAGCAATTAGGGTCTATTCTATTTTCTTTTTATTGTTTTTTTTTTCTTTTGTCTTATTTTTTAAAAGAGAAGTAGATGGAAAAACATATGGCCCTCTTCCTTTGGATCAGAAGGTAAACATTCTCTCATCATGGAGCAAATTATTTGGGAAAGAGTAAATTAAAAAGTTAGAACAATTTGAGATGGGAACACTCAGCCTATTTCTTTGCCAATAATGGATATTACCTCATGACTATGCTTGAAATTTTCCTCAGCTTGTTTTTAAGGGCTGGAATTGATCAATTTAAGCATTTCCATGACACCAAACTTAATTTTTCTCCATCTGAATTTCATATAGTTGCTTCTAGCTAGAAGGTAATTTGTTTGGCTCATTATAAAAAATGTTGAAATGGCCAAAGTTTCCAAGATCATTTCTATTTTTTTTCTTTCTTTTGGTAAAACCAAACTGCTTAGCCAATTGTCCAATTTAAATTAATTTCCTATGAGGGAAACTTCTTCTAATGGTGAAGGTTCCTAATTTACTTGGACATCTTTAGATAAATTGGGTTGGCCAAAAGGCTAATTTTCCATAATCTTATGGAAAAACCTGATGAACTTTTTGGCAAACCCAATAATTTGATTATTTTACGATGGCTAGACTTTTCTTTTCTTTGGACCAACATCTATTCTGTGACTTTTCCCTTTCTGTACTTTTTTTCTACTCATTATTCAGACAGTTCTGCTCTTCTAGTATCATACTATTTTAATCACTGTAGCTTTGTAATATATTTTGAAATTAGGATACCTCCCCTTTATTCTTCTTTCTCAAGATCTCAGGATCAAAATAGCTTTGGTTATTCAAGGTCTTTTGTGACTTCATATGGATTTTAGGATTTTTTTCTGTAAAAAGATACCATTGGGATTTTGATGGAAATAATATTGAACCTGTAGATTCAATACTATTCAATACCTGTAGTATTGAACCTTTGGATAATATGGATATCTTAACAACATTGAGTCTGAACATGGGGTGTTTTCCATTTATTTGTATTTTTATTTTCTTCTTTCTTTCTTCAATGTAGTTCAGTTTTCAGTGTACAAGTTTTTCCAACTATTTGGTTAAGTTTATTTCTAAGTATTTTATGCTTTTGATGCTACTGCAAATGGGATTGTTTTCTTGATTTTCTTTTTGTATATTTCATAGTTAATATATAGAAATGGAACTTGTTTTTTAAATTAATTAATTAATTTTAATTGGAGGCTAATGACTTTACAATATTGTAGTGATTTTTGTCATATGGAATTTGTTTTTGTCTGTTGATTTTCTATCCTGCAGTTTTCCTGAATTCATAATTTGTTCTAAGATTTGTATGTGTGTGTGTGTGTTGGGGTGTGTGTGTGTGTGTGGGTGGGTGTGTGGGTGTGTGGGTGTGTGTGAAATCTTTAGAATTTGCTGTATATAGGAGCAAATTATCTGTAAACAGAGATGCTTTTCCTTTTTCCTTTCTGATTTGGATGCCTTTTATTTTTCCTTGCCTAATTGCTTTAAGACTTTCCATACTATGTTGAACAGAAGTTTCACCACTATATTTCAATCAAACACCAGGAATAGTGATTTGATCTCTTATATATTTTTTCTTTTTCTCTTTCTTTCCAACACTGCTGCCACTTTGGTTTTCATCACTTCTCTCTGCAACAGCCTAACTGATTTCTTTCTGATCCTACATTGCTCCTTTTGATTTTTACACCTCTCAGTAGAGTGACATTTCAGTAATAAAAATGCTCCCTTTCTTAAACACATGTTATGCATTCCCTTAACTTCTAGGACAAAAATAACATTTTCTTTTTTTGCTTAGCATGTAAGGCCCTTCATGATCTGATTTTGTCTTTTACCAGCCCTTCATACAAAGCATTTACCAAGTAGAACTCCTACCATCTTCTAAATATTGTGCGCTTTCCCACCCCGGTGTGTGGTGCAAGCTTTGAACATTATAAGATCTTCTGCAGATCACCTTCTCTGGATCTGCCTCTTATCCTTCGACTCATTCATCGTCAGTCAGTTCAGTATCACTGTCACCCATTTTCATCCAGATGTCCCTCTTCTGTGCTCTTATAGTGGCCATATCACATATCTTTTAAACTAGACCGCATGCATCTAGAGCTGTTACTCTATGCTTTTTTAGTATATTTTCTACTATGAAAATTGAATTAAGTGCAAGTGTTAGTCACTCAGTCATGTCTGACTCTGCGACCCCATGGACTGTAGCCCATGATGCTTCTCTGTCCATGGGATTCTCCAAGAAGGAATACTGGAGTAGGTAGCCATTCCCTTCTCCAGGGATCTTCCTGACCCAGGGATCAAACCTAGGTCTCCCTCATTGCAGGCAGATTCTTTACCACCTGAGCCACCAGGGGAACCCATTTTCTACTATAGTCACTGATTATTTTTACATTCTAACAAAATAAAATAATTGAGGGAATACCTATTGAGGGAATCGATAGTATTGGGCTGCAAAAGAGAATGGTGTGGAGGGGTGAGGTGGGCAATAGAGAGGTGATGGATCATGATACCTGTTTCCACACCTGAGAGCTTTCCTAATGGAGGGTTTATAAAGCCATTTGGGGGATACTGCAGGGGAGCAGACTTTCTCTTGATATAGGAAAAATGAGCAGTGTTGTTTGAATAAAGAATAGACTATTGGATCACGAGGATGTGAATAATTCACTTATGGGTCTGTTTAGAGAAATATTGGACTGTGTCTTTTGATTGAGTAAGTTTTCTCTTGAAGGAAGGAATTCAGCCTTTTCTGGAGGCCTAGGTCTGATGGCCTATGAGGTTTCTTCCTAATGTTTAAAAAAGTATGTATTCATTCATTTATTTTTGGTTGTGTGGGGTCTTGGTTGTAGAACGTAGGAGCTTTCCATTGCGGTGTGAGGGCCCTTTGTTGAGGTAAGGAACATAGGGGAAATGTCTGTACCTTCCTTTCAAGTTTGTTGTAAACCTAAAGCTGCTCTAAAAGGTAATGCACGTTAAAAAGTAAATAACAGCCTCGTCACACTTATACCCTGAGAACAGACTGACCTACCTAGTACCACTCAGAAACTACCAGTATAGGCAGAGGGTTTACTGCACAAGTGTTTGATGGGGCGGCTTCCTGATGTCTGTGTTTCGCTCATTTCCTCAGCAGCAGTATCCCATTCCTGTTGGTCAGCATTTCACAGTACAATGCTCAAGGAACAATGTTTCATGTATCCTAAGACACCTATCTCATTCTACCTTGTGTTATTAACACATTGCTTTTTTTTGTGCTTGAATATCCACCCAATTAGATACTGAATGATGTCTTCAATTTTCATTTACCATCTGCAGCTTTCATATCTATCCTTAGCAAGGATTCCATAAATGATTGTTAAGCTGAATTGAATTTAGGTGACAAGACAAAACAGATTCAGCTAATTCATTCTAAAATAATATAGTATCTACCAGAGGGATAAAAATAGGAAAAAAAAAAAGAAAAACCTGAACATGGGACCTCAGGATACCCTGGCATTTCAGTTCCTGAAATGTGGCAAGTGAATAGTACTGGCCGGTTGGCAAGGGAGAAATGCCCATCACAGGGTGGTGAGGTGAGCAGTACAGCTGAGAGTCACAGCAGGCACAGGGGGCTGAGCACCTCCGTCCCGACTTAGCCTTACGTGGTCCTCAGTAGCGTCTGACAGGCAGACCCCCCTGGGGATCCAGGAAATGTTGCAAACACAGGGAATTCAGTCCTTTGTTAATGTTGGCTAGATTACACACAGTATGAGTTTAAATGCCAGAATTCACAAAGTAAGAATGTTTCTTTTTCATAGGCATCTAAAAATGGCATTAGCTACCAAAAATGAAGAAAGAAACCACCAGATTGTCCAAGAGGAGGAGAAAAGAATTTGATTCCTTTTCTTTTTTTTCTTACAGATTTTTTTTTAATGGCTCACAAAGCTATGCTCATCAATCCTTTGGTGTTGACAGCAAGGTATCCCACAGTATCTACCAGGTAGCTGTTGATCTGTAAATCATCCACCTTCTCTCCCAGACTTATTGCCTCTGGGGAGCCCCTGCATGGCAGCATCCTGCTTGGAGCTGAAAATAATTGCTGATCTTTATAAAGGCACAGAGAGGCCTGAGGGAAGGAATACTGGACCTAGAGAATAGTGGCAGTGGTACAAAAGAAGCTGACCAGTCTGTATAGTAACCTTTTTCTAAAAAATTCAATTGCAAGCCTTCACAAGCCTGCACGTCCAGTTCTGTTGGCTTGTTATCTGCGGCAGCAGAGATCAGATATGATGACAAAGCTATGTGAACCCTGGGTGGAGAGACATTCCCTTGATGTGCCCTGTGGGACTTTTTCCTTCCAGCTGACAGCATCATCTGTTAAAAAAAAAAAAAATTGTGGTTCTAATCAAGACTGAAGCTGAGAAATTGTCCTGACAGGGATGGAAGCTGTAGCATGCATGGCCTGTTAGATTTGCATTCTTTGTTCAGTGGGACGTAAAGTCACTACCAACAAATTGAAATACCAAGGCTAGTCTCTCTGACTTTCCTATACACAATCACTCCACCCTCCACAGGCATGCCTGCAGACACACACATCCAGCTTACTACTACAGTCAAGTCTTTTTTTCTTTTTAGTTTTAGGTGGAATCAATCAATCAATTTCTCTCTGTGTATCTGTTTCTCTCCAATACTTCCCTGACTCATGGCTGACTTTCCTTCCAGATTTCGTTTGTTTTAAATTCAGGACAACCTTGATAAAATAAAGACACTTAACCACTAAGGAGATTTGGGGGAAAGAAAATAAGCCTCTGTCCTTAAAGGAAATACCAAAAGTTGAGTCAAAAAATTTTTTTGAGTGGGCATTAATTGCTGAAATAAGTGAGCGTTTCCCCACAATGATTAATTTGAAAGGGACAAGAGTTATCTACAAGTATACAGTTTGATGCCTTTGGTAGGGGAAAAAAACAGCCTTCTTACTTTATAATGACAGCTTGTGTTTTAGGTCTCTTCCTAACGTGGGGATGTTGCCAAGGCAATAGCTTGGCAATCTTCTACATGGCTGCTTTTTACATTAATCCACACAGGCTTCATGGATGTTAATCTTTATAACACACCTATGTAGTCCAGAAGGGCAGAATCTTTTCAGTCTGTCTTTCATGAAGAATAATAGAAAACAAATGTTTCTGGTCTCGCTTCTCCTTTCCAGGACACACTGTCAGTGACCAAACCTTGGACTGTGACATGGCCTTAGGACCTCAGCCCAGGACTGTGGAGGAAAGAGAGCAGGAGGCCTAAAGGGAATGAATGCAACAAGCCAGAGCAAGGATGCAGCTGATGGGCAGAGCTGCAAGGTCTGCTACTGAGAACACACGGAGGGAGCGGGCAGCAGCCCAGAAGGAGCCAGAGCCAAAAGTCACAGTTAGCAAAGCTCAGAGCCAAAGCACAAGACAGGAACCAAAGAAGCAGTCAACACTGGGCAAGAATGTCCAGTGTCAGCATTCAGCAAGTGCCCTCGTGACCGCCCTGGGTGCAATGGCACTTCCTTACCCCCGATGTGGGCAGCTCCTTTGGAAAGCAGCCACTGCAGCTGGGCTTGGGGGTGCAATTAACCTTGGAGTCAGGGTGAGCTGCTTACACTTTTACTAGCTTTCCACTATGAGGAGACAGAGCAGAGACAAGATCTTTATACCTAAGATGTCTCTGGAGTCATAAAATTCACCAAAGTGAACTGTATGGAGGCAGGACTTAGACTAGGGTGGGCAAGTGAGGTGCCAAGGGTGTCAAACTTAAGGGCCATTCGCTCTTGGGGTCATACAGATGCAGGCCACTGGGACTCAGAGAGGGGAAGGCGCTTCCCTACCCAAGGCTGAGCACGCTGGTCCTGACACCTGATGGCCTCTGTTCTTTCTTAAGAGTATTTGCTTCAAGAAGAACAGAGAGGGACTTCCCTGGTGGTCCAGTGGTTAGGAATCTGCCTTCCAATGCAGGGGACATGAGTTTGACTGCTGATCTGGGAACTAAGATCCCACATGGCTTGGGACAACTAAGCCCACCGGGACCACAACTACTGAGCCCACACCCTGCAATGAGGACCCTATGCACTGCAACTAAGACCCAACAGTTCAGTTCAGTCGCTCAGTCGTGTCCGACTCTTTGCAACCCCATGAATCGTAGCACACCAGGCCTCCCTGTTCATCACCATCTCCCGGAGTCGGTGACCCCATGAACAGTATGAAAGACCCAACACGGCCAAATAAATGCTAAAAAAAGGAACAGAGAGAAAGCTACTGAGAGACTTCAGCAAATACTGAATGAATAGATAATGAATTAAAACTGACAACAGGGAGAACAGGACTCCCATGAACCCCATGAAAATACTCAGTGTTCTTCATTCTAGTTCCACCTGGTGATAAACAGACTTGTTTTATTTTATATACTAACTTTTTTGAATCAATATCTATGTTAAGTGCACACAAGCTTTACCTCTGAAACTTATCATTTAAATCACTTTAATTGATTCTGATCCCAACCAAGATGTTAAGGAAAGAACAAGTACAAGAGAAATAGCATAGAACTTTATCCAAGAAGACTTATTCATCAGTTTTGATTTGCATTGGTTGTGAAGAGCTCCCGAGTTTCTTCAATTTTCCATTCAAGAGTGATTTTCTTTCTCCCTTTTTTCCCCCCACTGGGCTCCACAGATTGGGCTGTCTTCTCTCAGCTTCTGGGGCTGTCATCTGCCTCCGGGGTTTATAGTTGCTGACAACAAGCTTCAATAATTCATGAGGAACAGGACTCATTTTCTCAGTTGGCTCAGTGATACAAAGCAGATTAAAAACATGCTTTTTGTCAGTGAAATAAATCGAGAGGAATCAGAGACAACCTGCGAGGAGTAATATTGAAGGAGTTACTGCTGTGAAATGTTTTCCCACCAAAGCACAACCAGATAAAACCAGAAACACCCTGGGGTCTCACCAGTATCCTTGAATCTTGCTTGCCTGGTGACTGTACTCAAGACTCCCCTGTCCTGCCTCCAGAGTGTGGAGTTGATTTACTATGGCTCTCAAGGTTTGAGAAAGGGAAATCTAAAGACAAAATGAAATTCTAAATTCACTCACTCAATTTATAACTTTTGCTTGCATTTGTCTGCTAATTATGTTAGTAAGATGTTTCAGTTCAATTCAGTTCAGTCGCTCAGTCGTGTCCGACTCTTTGCGACCCCATGAACAGCACGCGAGGCCTCCCTGTCCATCACCAACTCTCGGAGTTCCATAGCAACTATTATGCATTGTTTGTTTAACTCTCTTCAAAAGAAGATGCCTTTTATATCTGCGTGGTCTCAGACAATAGGTCAGGAAGGAGAAGGCCACACAGCCTTGATGCTGACTCTTCAGAGAGAGCCTCCTAGGGATGTGCTGCTCCTCAGGTGTCTTTAATATTAAATGTAAAAGTTCTGTGTCAGGCTCAAGTCCCCAGACTGGCCTCATCCCAGAGGAGGCTGAAGCCTGCCAGGGCTTTCCACGTCCCGATTCTGTTGCTCGATTCTGCTCATTGAAATTCAGCAGCAAAAGAAGCTACCTGACCCCTGCAGCCAGCTCCTCTCCCTGTGTAAACAGGATCGTGGCTCACAGGCATCATAAACCACGGTTTCCATGGCCAAGTTCAATACTCTGGTTCCTCTCTGAAGCCAATAACCAGATCCCTCCAGATGAAGAATGTATTTATTTAGATTCATGCAGAAACCAAAGTAGAAAGAAGAGTGGGTGAGAAAATTCTATAGCGGTCTTTGCAGTTGAGCTGAGAGCCGCTTTGTGGAGCCTGGCTGACCACATCAGCAGCCATGTACACATAGGACGCCCTTTGCATGACCTTGGCAGGTCTTGCATTTTCAGTTTGATTTCGGCATTAGTGGTTTTCCTAGATTTTTCCTCCTTGTCTTTCCCATATATCTCATATTATTATCAAGAGTGTATTTTGGATAGACTGGTCCTAGTCATTAAGTGAAAAATTATGCTTTTGAAGAGTGTATTTGTAATGAAATATTGCAAGGTTCACTATCTGGAAATCAGGTGACATCTGCTATGTCCTTATATATATATCAGGACATATAAATGTACACAGATATACAGATAGATGGGTTTCCCTGATGGTTCAGTGGTAAAGAATCCACCTGTCAATGCAAGAGAAGCAAGAGACGTGGGTTTGATCCCTGAGTCAGGCAGATCCCCTGGAGTAGAAAATGGCAACCAATTCCATAGACAGAGGAGCCTGGTGGGCTACAGTCCATATGGCAGCAAAGAGTCAGACATGACTGAGCAAGTGAGCACACATATAGACAGATAGTTCTAGATGTAAAATATTAACTATATTTATATGAAGTTTTCTTTAGGTAAGTAAATATAACTTAACCTTGGTTCCACTTGGCTTTTGGCAAGAGGTTGGTATCTTGTTTTTCATCCCATTGGCAAATGCACATAATTAATAAATGAGTTTAAAGGATATGATTTCTCCTTTTGTTTTCTTTAACATGTAATTTGAGACTGGAATAAAACAGAATGAATATCAGTGGAGGCCCAAAACCTTCCATAAACTTTAAGGATAAGCCTGTGGTAGCTGGAACGCTAGCCCTGGAGGTCTACACTGATCCAGAAATTCCAGCTGTCAAAATCTGACTTTTTTTTTTTGGTTCTCTATAATACTCTGAAGCTTGTGGTAGTCCTCAAACGGTAGCCCCTTCACTCTTACAACTCTGCCCCAGGCTGAAGGAGGAACTGACTTTGAAATGCGTCCTGAAAGTGACTTAGTCCCAGCTCTCACTCACACAGGTGAGTCTTCTAGGTGTTAAAACTATCACGGCTCCACATACAGGCTCCATATGTGCTCATAGGCTTCACTGCAGGGATGCTGGGAGCAACTGGCTCCCTCAGGTGAATGCCACATGGCACCGAAATGCAGGAGTGGGAACAAGACTGTGCCAGGCTCTGGTCCTACATGTACTGCACCAGCAGAGCTGGCTCTGCGCACAGCACAGCGCCACACTCACAACGCAGCAGAGCCGGCTCCGCACACGCCGCAGCGCCACACTCACAACGCAGCAGAGCCGGCTCCGCACACGCCGCAGCGCCACAC